>NC_073416.1:2955953-3255953 GCF_028641065.1 Leucoraja erinaceus
TGACATAAATCAATGTTCATACCGCTGGGGTGTAAACTGCCCAAGCGAAATATTCTGCCCATGCTGCAAACTAAGGCCAATTGATTACCGCCTAAATCTGGAAATGGTGGACGTCTGATACAGCAGGGAAACAGGCCCTTCGGCCCATCGAGTCCTCAACGGCCATCGATCACCCGTTCACACCTGTTCTATGTTATCCCACTTTCTCATCCACTCCCCACACACTAGGGGGGGGCAATTTACCGAGGGGCCGATTCAACCTACAAACCCGCACGTCTTTGTGCGATGTGGGAGGAAACCGGAGCGCCCGGAGGAAACCCACGGGGTCCCATGTAGAACGAGTAAACTCCACACAGAGAGCACCCGAGGTCGGGTGGAACCCGAGTCTGTGGCAGGGTGAGGCAGCGGCACTACCCGCTGTGTGCCGCCCACTGTGTGTTTTTTCTCTCTCTCCACGGACGCTGCCCGGATTTTGTTATTTTGCGATTAAGGAAAACTCACGTGAGAGAGGGGGAGCGGGGATTGCCCAGGGGGGGGGGCTGACCCTCTGGTGAACCCACTCCCCGAGTGAAGCCAGCGGCAGGGAGGTGGCGATAATGAGCTTCCAGCAGGATGTTGTTTTTGTCTGTGAGCAGCAACCTCTCTCTCTCCCCCCCCCCCCGCGCTTCGGGACTGTGACCCCACTCAAACAGCAAGGGAGCTGAAATCAGCGGATATTCTGCAATTCACAGATACAAAAATGGCTTTGTTTCTGCCTTTGAATTGTTCTATTGTTGAGAATAAATGTGCACTGTTTTTGTTCCCCTCTCTGCCGGTGCTGAATCAAAGCTTGTTTTTCCCCGTACGAGAGCCCAGGTGCTGATATGGATTCATCAGCTGATAGGAATCCGAAGCAGTCAGATATTCCATGGTTTACCTTAGTTTAGTTGTACAGCATGGAAAAAGGCCCACGGGTTCCATCCTGACCACGGGCGCTGTCTGTACGGAGTTTGCACGTTCTCCCCGAGAGTTTTCTCCGGGAGCTCCGGTTTCCTTCCACACTCCAAAGACGTACAGGCTTGTACGTAACAGCCCTGTCCCACGGTACGAGTTCATACCAAGAGCTCTCCCGAGTTTAAAAAAAATCAAGCACGGAGAATGAACGCAGCGGGTACGTCGGAGCTCGGGGACGTCTCTTAGCGCTAACGGCAGGTACTCGGGAAGACTCGCTAACGGCAGGTGAGCACGGGAAGACTGGTGAAGATTTTTCAACATGATGAAAAATGTCCACGAGAGCCCCGAGTACCGACGAGTGGCCATTACCGTAAATCTCCGAGTTCGAATCAGGGCAAACTCGGGGAGAGCTCTTGGAATGAACTCGTACCGTGGGACAGGGCTTTTTAGGTAGACAAAACTGCTGGAGAAACCCAGATGCTGCCTCACCCGCTGAGTTTCTC
This sequence comes from Leucoraja erinaceus, assembly GCF_028641065.1. Classification (NCBI taxonomy): domain Eukaryota; kingdom Metazoa; phylum Chordata; class Chondrichthyes; order Rajiformes; family Rajidae; genus Leucoraja; species Leucoraja erinaceus. The sequence continues at coordinate 2,957,390 of NC_073416.1, forward strand.
CAGCATTTTTGTCTACCTTTGATTTTCCAGGATCTGCAGTTCCTTCTTAAACAGGCTTGTATGTTAATTGGCTTTGGTAAAAAATTGCAATTTGTCCCTAGTGTGTGTAGGACAGTGTGCGGGGATCGCTGGTCGGCACGGACCCGGTGGGCCGAAGGGTCTCTGGCGCTGTAAGTCAGCACAACTGTGCTACTGTGTGTAACTGGATCAACCCTGGAGTGACTCAGCGGGTCAGGCAGCATCTCAGGAGAAAAAGGATGGGTCACGTTTCAGGTCACTTCAGGCTGATAGGACTCTTCAGATTGAAAGTTTGAATCTGAAGAAGGGTCCAGACCCGAAGCATCACCTATCCATGTTCTCCACAGATGCTGCCTGACCCGCTGAGTTACTCCAGCACTCTGTGAAACGTCACCTATCCATGTTCTCCACAGATGCTGCCTGACCCGCTGAGTTACTCCAGCACTCTGTGAAACGTCACCTATCCATGTTCTCCACAGATGCTGCCTGACCCGCTGAGTTACTCCAGCACTTTGTGCCTATCTTTGGTATATACGAGTATCTGCAGTTCCAGCACTTTCTACACACAATCAACCCATGTTCTCCACAGATGTGCCTGTGTGAGTTACTGCACTTGTGTGTTTGGTGTGTGTGTGTGTGTGTGTGTGTGTGTGTGTGTGTGTGTGTGTGTGTGTGTGTGAGTGTGTGTGTGTGTGTGTGTGTGTGTGTGTGTGTGTGTGTGTGTGTGTGTGTGTGTGTGTGTGTGTGTGTGAGTGTGTGTGTGTGTGTGTGTGTGTGTGTGTGTGTGAGTGTGTGTGTGTGTGTGTGTGTGTGTGTGTGTGTGTGTGTGTGTGTGTGTGTGTGTGTGTGTGTGTGTGTGTGTGTGTGTGTGTGTGTGTGTGTGTGCGCATGTGCGTGTGTGTGTGTGTGTGTGTGTGTGTGCTTCTTAAGGGAATGTGAGTGTGTGAATGGTTGTGCGAGAGTATTGGTTCTATCTGTATGTGGAAGTATAAGTAAATGCCCGTGTGTGCAAAAGAGTGTGAGTATAGGTGTGAGATAGTGTGAGGCCATGACACAGAGTATGTATATATGTGAGTAAGTGTGAGTGTGTATTTGCGTGAATGTGGAAATGTTCGGTGACGAAATATGAGTGAATATGTGTGCTGGAATGTGTACATATGTGTGTGTGTGCAATGGTTTGTGCAAGTGTGAGTATAAGAGTGAACATGTAGGTGAAAGTGAATTTGTAAGTGTGAGTGAGTGTGAGCGTGAATGTCCATGCAAGTGTGGATGAGGTTGTGGGTGTGAGAGAGAGAGTGGGAGTGTGAATAGGAGAATCAGTACGGATGTGTGTGTGTGTGTGTGTGCGTGTGTGAACCTTAGCGTGTGGTAGCTGTGAAGATTGCATGGGAGAGTAAGCGTGTTCACATGCCCATGGGCGAGACCCGGGGTCAATCCCGACCACAGGTGCTGTCTATACGGAGTTTGCATGTTCTCCCTGTGACTGTGTGGGTTTTCTCCGGGTGCTCTGGTTTTCTTCCACATCCCAAAGACGTGGGGGTTTGTTGGATGATTGGCCCTCTGTAAATTGCCCCCTAGTGTGCGTAGGACAGTGTGCGGGAATCGCTGGTCGGCACGGACTCGGTGGGCTGAAGGGTCTCTGGCACTGTGGGATAACATAGAACGAGTGTGTAAACGGGTCAGTGTGGACTCGGTGTTCCGAAGGGCCTGTTTCTGTGCTGATTCACAAAACTAAACTTTCTCCACTACAACCCCAGTCACTCCCTCCTCACGATTCCTCACGTACATGAATTCTGAAACAGGATGGTCAAAGTCTCATGAAAGGTGACAGCAGGATTTAAATTGAAATGCCTGCGATGAGATTGAGGCACGTGAAACGCAAGAGGTTTCAAAGTCACTGCAGAGTCATGCCTGCCATCTTGTGGGCAAACTCTGCACTGCGGGTTGAGCTCAGCCACCACTCTGCTCCCCTTCTTCCCAACTCAGTCCTTCTCACCGACTCACATGTATAATCGAGGGAGACCTTTCCAGAGCCAAACCCGCGCCAGGCCAGAAGGGGGTCTTTCTCAAAGATAGAACAAAACGCTGGAATAACACAGCGGGTCAGGCAGCATCCCTGAAGAAAAGCAATGGGGGACATAGAAACATAGAAACATAGAAAATAGGTGCAGGAGGAGGCCATTCGGCCCTTCGAGCCTGCACTGCCATTCATTGCGTCCCCAATCAATAACCCGTGACGTTTCGAGTCGAAACATAGAAACATAGAAAATAGGTGCAGGAGTAGAGGCCATTTGGCCCTTCGAGCCTGCACCGCCATTCAATATGATCATGGCTGATCATCCAACTCAGTATCCTGTACCTGCCTTCTCTCCATACCCCCTGATCCCTTTAGCCACAAGGGCCACATCTAACTCCCTCTTAAATATAGCCAATGAACTGTGGCCTCAACTACCATCTGTGGCAGAGAGTTCCACAGATTCACCACTCTCTGTGTGAAAAATGTTTTTCTCATCTCGGTCCTAAAAGACTTCCCTCTTATTCTTAAACTGTGACCCCTTCAGACTCAGAGTCAGGGGAGAGGGAGACTAGAGGTATGAAGTGGTACAGAACAAATCATGATCACCGATGGTGGAGCCCACAATGGTCCATTGTTGGCTGGGGAAGAGGTGATAACTGGCAGGACGACTGGGGTTGCGGAGGGACGGAGAGAGAGAGGGGAATGCAGGGGTTACTTGAAATTAGAGAAATCAATATTCATACCGCTGGGCTATAAGATGTTGGCACTAGGGTTGCACGGGTTGAAGCCCCTGTCACAGCTGAGGATGTGATATGAGGTAGGCAACACTGGGTCAACTACTGCACCCCAACGCTGCGCCCCACCGCTGGATACGAACGAAAGGATAGGACTGGACGGGAGGAGATGGGATGGGACAGGATGGGAGGGCACAGCAAACCCTTACTCACTAAGGTGGCACTGCCCATGTTTATGCCAACGCAGGCAGAATAACCTCCGCTCGGTCCGCATTAACCAACCTGACCTCCCGGTGGCTCAGCACCTCAACTCCCCCTCCCCCTCCATATCCGACCTCTCTGTCCTGGGCCTCCTCCACGGCCAGAGCGAGCAACACCGGAAATTGGAGGAACAGCACCTCATATTCCGCTTGGGGAGTCTGCATCCTGCGGGCATGAACATTGAATTCTCCCAATTCTGTTAGCCCTTGCTGTCTCCTCCCCTTCCTATCTCTCCCTCAGCCCTCGGGCTCCTCCTCCTCCTTTTTCCTTTCTTCTCCCCGCCACCCCCCCCCGACCCCCCATCAGCGTCTCGGCCCGAAACGTTGCGTATTTCCTTCGCTCCATAGATGCTGCTGCACCCGCTGAGTTTCTCCAGCATTTTCGTGTGTACCCGGGCAGAATAACTCATTTGTTAAGGTGACCCTTTGATGCGGCCTTGGCAAGTTGGGGGAAAGACTTTGGCATCTGTAGACTTTGCGAGACTGCGGATGATGGTGTCTGGACAGGAAAGGACACTTGAAAGGAAACTGAATGACTTAAAAAACAAAATCAAATCAATTTGATCGCTTGATCCAATGCCTTGTTTAAACTCGAAACCCATTCATACTTTGAAGAGGGTCTCTTTGCCATTCTGTGCAGGATGGGTCACAACAGGATTGGAAAGCAAACGGCATGTAATATTCTCCTTTTATTTATCAAAGCTTTGGCATAAAAGGTGCATGGTGGAAAGATCAAAGGCTCCTAACACCTGCCGCCTTCCCTTTCAGCCTACCTTTATGCAATGGACCCCCTGTGCTGACTGCAGCCACGCCGGGGTTGAATGATCAACATAGAACAGGCCATTCGGCCCACAATGTCTGTGCCGAACATGATGCTACGACCATCACCTATCTGTGTAGGAAGGAACTGCAGATGCTGGTTTAATCCGAAGATCGACTCAAAAAGCTGGAGTAACTCAGCGGGACAGGCAGCATATCTGGAGAGAAGGAATAGGTGACAACAGACAATAGACAATAGGTGCAGGAGTAGAGGCCAATCAGCCCTTCGAGCCAGCACCGCCATTCATTGTGATCATGGCTGATCATCCCCAATCAGTACCCCGTTCCTGCCTTCGCCCCATATCCCCTGACTCCAATATCTTTAAGAGCCCTATCTAGCTCTCTCTTGAAAGTATCCAGAGAACCGGCCTCCACCGCCCTCTGAGGAGAGAATTCCACAGACTCACAACTCTCTGTGAGAAAAAGTGTTTCCTCGTCTCCGTTCTAAATGGCTTACCCCTTATTCTTAAACTGTGTGTGGCCCCTGATTCTGGACTTCCCCAACATCAGGAACATGTTTCCTGCCTCCAGCGTGTCCAAACCATTAACAATCTTATTTGTTTCAATGAGATAACTTCTCATCCTTCCAAACTCCAGAGTGTACAAGCCCAGCTGCTCCATTCCCTCAGCATATGACAGTCCCGCCATCCCGGGAATTAACCTTGTAAACCTACGCTGGGCTCCCTCAATAGCAAGAATGTCCTTCCTCAAATTAGGGGACCAAAACTGCACACAATACTCCAGGTGACGTTTCGTGTCAAGACCGTTCTTCAGACTGGTTAGGGATAAAGGAAACAAGAGATCTAGACGGTGATGTAGCGAGATAAAGAACAATGAATGAAAGATATGCAAAAAAAGTAACGGTGATGAAGGAAACAGGCCATTGTTAGCTGTTTGTTGGGTGAGAACGAGAAGCTGGTGCAACTTGGGTGGGGGAGGGGTAGAGAGAGAGGGAATGCTGGGAGCTACTTGAAGTGGGAGAAATCAATATTCATACCACTGGGGTGTAAGCTGCCCAAGCGAAATATGAGATGCTGTTCCTCCAATTTGCGTTTAGCCTCACTCTGACAATGGAGGAGACCCAGGACAGAAAGGTCAGTGTGGGAATGGGAAGGAGAATTAAAGTGTTTGGCAACCGGGAGATCAGGTTGGTTCAGGCGGGCTGAGCGAAGGTGTCCCGCGGAACGATCGCCCAGTCTGCGTCACCCATTCCTTCTCTAGAGATGCTGCCCGTCCCGCTGAGTTACTCCAGTATTTCGTGCCTATATCTTCGGTTTAAACCAATATCTGCAGTTCTCTCCGACGCGGGAGAGAGTACGTTAGTTTTCAGTAGCGGAGGAGGTGGGTCAGGGACGCATAGGACAAAGGGAATATCTCTGATGGGGTAAGACCAAATTAGTTCACAGGAGCAGATCAAAGCACAATACCCTTCTTTGCCTGTGTTGTGTGTTGCAAATAGTTTGACCAGCAGATAGACACAAAAAGCTGGAGTAACTCAGCGGGACAGGCAGCATCTCTGGAGAGAAGGAATGGGTGACGTTTCAGGTCGAGACACTTCTACAGAACAACAGGTCAGACTGTACCACAGAGAGAGAAAAGTCAAGTGAAATAACAGAAGAGGGCGGTCACGGTGGCGCAGCGGTAGAGTTGCCGCCTCACTGCGCCAGAGACCCGGGTTCCATCCTGACCACGGGTGCTGTCTGTACGGAGTTTGTTCGTTCTGCCCGTGACCTGCGTGGGTTTTCTCTGGGTGCTCTGGTTTCCTCCCACACTCCAAAGACGTGCAGGTTTGTAGGTTCAGTTAATTGGCTTCGGTAAAGATTGTAAATTGTCCCCCCGTGTGTAGGATAGTATTAGTGTATGGGTGATCGCTGGTCGGCACGGACTTGGTGGGCCGAAGGGCCCGTTTCCGTGCTGTATGTCTAAACTAAACTAAAAGTTGGATGAAAAGCAGAAATAGCCGATTCTAAGACAGAGATTTAAAAACATTTTGTGTTTAGTTTAAGGTACACAAAATTGCTGGCGAAACTCAGCGGGTGCAGCAGCATCTATGGAGCGAAGGAAATAGGTGACGTTTCGGGCCGAAACCCTTCTTCACTTGTGTTTAGTTTAGTTTAGTTTAGAGAGATACAGTGTGGGAACAGGCCCTTCGGCCCACCGAGTCCAAACCGACCAGCGATTAATACTATCCCACACACACTAGGGACAATTTTACATTTTACACCAAGCCAATTAACCTACAAACCTGGAGTGTGGGAGGAGTCGGAAGATCTCGGAGAAAACCCGTGCAGGTCACGGGGAGAACGTACAAACTCCGTACAGACAGCACCCGTAGTCGAGATCGAACCCGGGTCTCCGGCGCTGTGAGGCAGCAACTCTACCGCTGTGCCACCGTGACTGCCCACAAGGGCGGATAATTTGCCAGATCTCCATGGTTCAAAATGTATAATCTGTTCCCTCGTTCATTCGTGGAGATTTTTTCCCAAACAATGGAAAGCACGCTCTGTACTTTCCAGCCCATTTCAATTATTTCTTCTTTTACTTTTGAAAAAAAAAACTTGCATTTCTTAAGTGTGTTCCACAAGCTTGGGACAGTTTGCATTGGTTCACTGCCAATTAAGATCTATCAGAAGATCAATCAGGACATCCAGCAATCACTTCAGACAGAGCAGAATGCCCAGAAGTGAATGTGGTAAATGCTAACAGAAGTCGAACCAAGGGTTTATGTAACTCAAGCTCACTCTTCATTCCAGCCCAATATTCCTTTATCTTCTTTAATTGTTCATTGAACTTGGCAATTCCTGGCAAAACTTGTTCGCTGGCAAAACCCCTTAACAATCTTATATGTTTCAATGAGATTCCCTCTCATCCTTCTAAACTCCACAGAGTGTACAAGCCCAGCCGTCCCATTCTCTCAGCATTTGACGGTCCCGCCATCCCGGGAATTAACCTGGTAAACCTACGCTGCACTCCCTCAATAGCAAGAATGTCCTTCCTCAAATTAGGGGACTAAAACTGCACACAATACTCCAGGTGTGGTCTCACTAGGGCCTTGTACAACTGCAGAAGGACCTCTTTGCTCCTGTACTTAACTCCTCTTGTTATGAAGGCTAACATACCATTAGTTTTCTTCACTGCCTGCTGTACCTGTATGCACACTTTCAGTGACTGATGAACAAGGACCCCCAGATCCCGTTGTACTTCCCCTTTTCCCACATTGACGCCATTTGGATAATAATCTGCCTTCCTGTTTTTGCCACCTAAATGGATAACTGCACATTTATCCACATTAAACTGCATCTGCCACGCATCTGCCCACTCACACAACCTGTCCAAGTCACCCTGCGTCCTCATAGCATCCTCCTCACAGTTCACACTGCCACCCAGCTATTTCTAAACTAAACTAAACTAAAACTATAAGATGGGCTGTAAAGGGCCTGTCACACGAGCATGCGACTCCATGCGGCAAGCGCGACCTAAAGGGCCTGTCCCACAAGCATGCGACTCCATGCGGCAAGCGCGACCAAACCAGAAGCGACCAAGGGCCGCGCGGAGGTCGAGTGAGTGACATGAAGTTCGAGCGAAGTTCGCGGGAAGTTCGCGCGTGACGCACGGCGTTGAGACGGTGTGTATGGCGTCGAGGGGGCCGCGGGCCGGCAGGTCGTTGCCGCGCAGAATTTTTGAACACGGTCCGTTTTTCGGAGCCCCGGGCGATGTCGGGACCAGCTCCGCACAACTCCATACGGCTCCGGCGATCGAAGTGGAACCGGCCCGGCGAGGCCGTACAGCTCAAGCGACCACGTTAGGTCGCGCTTGCCGCATGCAGTCGCATGCTCGTGGGACAGGCCCTTTAGGTGCTTCTGTGGCTTGCTCAAAGGTTTAGAGAGCATTGGGCAAGAGCTAGGAGATCTGACAGGATCTGATGGTTCCCTTCAATGGTCTAATGTAAAATGTCAGTGTGTGTGTTCGTGGCCACTGTGGTGAACATGTAATTTCTTTGAAGCCTCTTGCATAATGTACTCAATGGTTTAAGATTCCACTCGGGTGACTGAATATCTACAAGCATGCACTATTTCCTCTCTGAGCTCCAATCCATGCCTGCATTAAGATGATCACATGTGTAGGAAGGAACTGCAGATGCTGATTTAAACCGAAGATAGACACAAAATGCTGGGGTAACTCAGCAGGACAGGCAGCATCTCTGGAGAGAAGGAATGGGCGACGTTTCGGGTCGAGACAATTAAAGACATGCTCCCTCCCTGGGCAGTCCCCCCCCCCCCCTCCCTCCCTGACTCTCATACTGAACAAGGGTCTCGACCCGAAACATCACCCATTCCTTCTCTCCAGAGATGCTGCCTGTCCCGCTGAGTTACTCCAGCTTTTTGTGTCTATTTAAGATGATCACAAATTGTTCTTGTCCAATTGTCCACATGGAAAATTGCTAAGGGAGGCAATTTTTTGTAGGACATTTATTTACATTGCACAAATTTGAAAGAAGAAAAAAAACAATACAAAATATAGATAAGTATTATGCACCTGACTGTTTACTCCACACAGGATAGTGGGGGGTGTGCAGAAATAGCTGGGTTTAATAGAAGTGGGTTCAATGAGGCATTCTCCCCACATTCTTGTCAATTCCCGCCAGACAAACTGGGGACAATTAACCTACAAACCCACACGCATCTTTGGGATGTGGGAGGAAACCGGAACACCCGGGGGAAAACCAAGCAGTCACCGCTGTACCCTTTCTAAGTGTACTCAGATTCAGATTCAGATTCAAATTCAGATTCAGACTCAGATTCAGATTCAGATTCAGATTCAGACTCAGATTCAGATTCAGATTCAGATTCAAATTCAGATTCAGATTCAGACTCAGATTCAGATTCAGATTCAGATTCAGATTTCAGATTCAGATTCAGATTCAGATTCAGACTCAGATTCAGATTCAGATTCAGATTCAGATTCAGATTCAGATTCAGATTCAGATTCAGATTCAGATTCAGACTCAGATTCAGATTCAGATTCAGATTCAGATTCAGATTCAGATTCAGATTCAGATTCAGATTCAAATTCAGATTCAGATTCAGATTCAGATTCAGATTCAGATTCAGATTCAGATTCAGATTCAGATTCAGATTCAGATTCAGATTCAGATTCAGTTTCAGATTCAGATTCAGATTCAGATTCAGATTCAGATTCAGATTCAGATTCAGATTCAGATTCAGATTCAGATTCAGATTCAGATTCAGATTCAGTTTCAGATTCAGATTCAGATTCAGTTTCAGATTCAGGAAAAGCAGTTAGCATCTCAAACAGAAGAGCGACATAGAATATGAGCAATAAATAAATATATTTACGTGCATACAGTCATAGGAGTGCAATTTTTTTTTTCTGGCGGAAGGAGTGTCGGGGGGGGGGGGGTGATTGGCAATCACCAAGGTACAGTGTTGAGTAATGTAACAGGCGTAGGGAAGAAGCTACGGCTGTACACTTGCACTGTATCTGAGATGCTTCTCTGTGTGAAAGACACATCTTCTAGATGCGCTGGGACGCATCCTCGGTGATGTGCCCTGGGGTCATCGGTTGTCTCGAGTCCCACAACATCAAACACCCTCGCCCAGGCGACCCAGACTTGTGTCCCGGCAGCGACTGCCCACGGATCAGCCCTCTTAATCCAAAGCTTTCTCCGCGGCTTGGCTTGCGGATTGAATGGCCCTCTTCTTTGCCAGCCCCGTAATGGTTGAGGCAGAGTCAGCACCCTGCAAAGCCTCTACAGCCCAACCTATATGGGCTCATAGTTTGTCTTCCAGCTGCTGTCCTGGCACATCTAATGAATGAATGAATGAATATTGGCCAAGTATTCACATACAAGGAATTTGCCTTGGTGCTCTGCCCGCAAGTGACAACATGATATACAGTGACAGATTCAGATTCAGATTCAGTTTCAGATTCAGTTCTTCTCAAACCGAGATGAGAAGAACTTTTTTTCACACAGAGAGTGGTGACTCTCTGGAACTCTCTGCCACAGAGGGTAGTTGAGGCCACAGTTCATTGGCTATATTTAAGAGGGAGTTAGATGTGGCCCTTGTGGCTAAGGGGATCAGAGGGTATGGAGAGAAGGCAGGTACGGGATACTGAGTTGGATGATCAGCCATGATCATATTGAATGGCGGTGCAGGCTCGAAGGGCCGAATGGCCTACTCCTGCACCTAATTTCTATATTTCTATGACAGTTAGGAATGACACATAAAACATTAATAATAAAACATTGTCGATTAAACATTTGAATTAAATAAAATACCAGGGCAAAAGGAGGCTACAGATTTTTGATTATTGAGTAGAGCTACTACTCGTGGAAAAAAAATCTGTTTTTATGTCTGGCTGTGGCAGCTTTGACAGTTGCCTTCCAGTGATTCAAAGATTCGTAAGGGCTTATGTGTAGTGCTACTAGTGCTGATCTGGATACAAAAATAAATTTCACTGTACATGTTGCAAATAAAGTACCAGACCAGACCAGAGCATGGAAACAGGCTCTTTGGCCTAACGTATCCATGACAACCAAGATGAGCCACCTCAGCTAGGCCCATTTGCCCATGTTTGGCCCATATCCCACTGGGCATTTCCTATCCATGTACCTGTCCAAGTGTATTTAAAATGTTGTTATAGTACCTGCTTCAACTACCTCCTCTGGCAGCTCGTTCCATACACCCACCACACTCCGAGTGAAAATGTTTCCCCCTAGATTACTATTAAATTTTCCCCCTCTCACCTTAAACCTATCCCCTCTAATTCTTGATTCCCCTACTCTAGGAAAAAGACTTTGTGCATTCACCTTATTCCCCTCCTGATTTTATACACCACTATACGATCACACCTCAGCCTCCTGGGCTACAGGAATAAAGTCCTCGAGGTCCACAGGGAGAACATGCAAACTCCACAGTGACAGCAACGGGGGTCGGGATTGAGCCTGGGAAACTGGAGCCATTAGGCAGCACCATTGAGTGTTTACGGCTCTATGAACATGTCGCGTTAGATGAATGCATGGAGTTTTGTGTATCCATTAGTATTCACATAGTGCAAAAAACATCGCCTTCGTGCCTGTAGAGGCTGAATCTAGTAATTAAAAACCATTTTATCAAGAGCAGAGCAGTCTGAGCATAACATATCTGGTTATGTCACCGACATTTCTTCTGGCACTGATCCGTAGCCAACAGCTCCCATGTCCCCACCCCAACCTGCATCACAGGCCTGTCGAGAGAGCCTGCCTGCCTCCTCTGACACACAGCAGGTCCCTCTGAAGAAGTGTGTATTGGAAGGAACTGCAGATGCTGGTTTAAATTGAAGGTAGACACAAAGTGCTGGAGTAACCCAGCGGGACAGGCAGCATCTCTGGAGAGAAGGAATGGGTGACGTTTCGGGTCGAGACCCTTCTCAGAGGGGGAACAGCGAGAGAGGGTGTTGCAGAACCCTCGTCGGGGAGAGGAGGAGAACTTCTTCAAAGTAGACAAACCTTGAGGAGATCTCGCAGTGGAGCAGACAAAATGTGTAGGAAGGAACTGCAGATGCTGGTTTAAACCGAAGATGGACACAAAGTGCTGGAGTAACCCAGCGGGACAGGCAGCATCTCTGAAGAGAAGGAATGGGTGACGTTTTGGGTCGAGACCCTTCTTATTTTGTCTGAGCTCATTTCATTCACCTGTTTGACCTATAGCTAACCTCCCCTCTGAACTCATTATGACAAAGGGCCTGTTCCACTTTCATGACCTAACGCACGACCTCTGCCGAGTTTGCCCTTGACTCACACTCGCAGCATGGTCGTCACGAGGTCGTAGGTAGGTCGTAGCGGGCCGTGATGCTGGTCGTAGGTACTCGTGGCATCAAGTAGGTCGGGGCGTTTTTTCTAGCAGGATGAAAAATGTCCACGAGTAAAAAAGGTCGTGAATTAGGTCGTGAAAGTGGGACGGGCCATTTAACTAGTGTGGATAAGAGCTGAAAGGGAAGCCCAACTGTCCTTCATTCCCCACTTCCCCATGCCCTCCTGCAACTCTCTCACTCTTTCCCTGGCCTGGGCTAAAGGGGCTGTCCCACTGTACGAGCTAATTCAAGGATTCTCCCGAGTTTCCCCCGATTCAAACTCGGAGAATTACGGTAATGGCCGCTCGTAGGTACTCAGGGCTCTCGTGGACATGTTGAAAAATCTTCACGAGTCTTCACGAGCTTAACGCGTTTCCCGAGTACCTGCCGTTAGCGTTACGAGCCGCTAAGAGACGTCCCCTGAGCTCCGACGTACTCGCTACGTACATTCGACTCTCGTCAGCAGCGGCCTCTGCAGCCCGTCTGCATTTTTATTATTTTTTGTCTATGTTTTTATATGTAGTTTTTGTTATTTTTTGTTGGGGTGTGTGTGTGGGGGGGGGGGGGGGGGGGTGGGAGGGAGGGGGTAACTTTTAAATCTCTCCCTGCACAGGAGACCTGACCTTTTCTTTGTCGGGTCTCCGTTGTCGTTGGGGCTGCTACGAGGAGCGGCCTGCAACAGGAGAAGACCGGGGACTCTGGTGCCAACGACTCACCTCACCGTCGCGGAGCTGGCCGAGTCCAGAGCGGTTGGAGCGGTGGTGGAGCGCTGCTGCGGCCCGACCTCCGTAGATTCGGAGGCTGCAACTGCGGGTCTGGCGGACGGCGGCACCGGGAGCCCGCGGGTCCCTGGAGGGAGACCGCTTTTCAGGGCTCCCGCAACGGCGACTTCTCCCGCCCGAGTTGCGGGGTCGAAGAGCTCCTGGAGCGGGGCCTCACAGCACCGCCCCGCGCGGCTTGGAATGGCCGCGGGACTCTGCGAGCGCACGCCGGGGGCTCTAACACCAAGACCCGGTGTGCGACCTCGCACCACCCGGCGTGGCTTTAATGGCCGCGGGACAATCGCCATCGCCAGCCGGGGGCTTTGACTTTGACTCTGACATCGGGGGGGGGAGAGTGCAGTGGAGAGATAAGTTTTTTTGGCCTTCCATCACAGCAATGTGATGGATGTTTATGTAAATTATGTTGTGTCTTGGGTCTATTTCTTTGTAATGTATGGCTGCAGAAACGGCATTTCGTTTGGACCTCAATGGGGTCCAAATGACAAATAAATTGAATCTTGAATCTCTTGATCTTGAGTTACCTCGTACAGTGGGACAGCCCCTTAACTAACTTGGCACAGGTTGAAGAAACCGTGACTCAGACCCACGTCTCACTGAACCATTCCGGGGAACAGGAACCGTGTTAAATCTCTGGCTCAGCCACACTCAGCACACTCCTGGAAATGTCTGTGTCCTGAAACTCCGCGCCGTTAAAAATCAAAAGCTTTGAGATGAATAGATGTCAATAGGATGGGTTCTGTTGACAATAATATCTGAGGGATTAAATGCAACTGTACACCTTGAAGTGGAGATCAGAGCAGTTCCATCTCACTGACTGAGATGATGCCACGGGGCAAAATACTTGCTGTTTGATATCTCACTCGCCAACTGATCTCCGAGAGATGGAACTCTTTACCTTTAACAGCCAATATCCCCGATATGTGAGATAGTATTTGATAATAGGCTCATTACAGACAGTTGGTTATAGAAACATAGACAATAGGTGAAGGAGTAGGCCATTTGGCCCTTCGAGCCAGCACCGCCATTCAATGTGATCATGGCTGATCATCCCCAATCAGTACCCCGTTCCTGCCTTCTCTCCATATCCCCCTGACTCTCTCCGTTCAAGGACCCAAGCAGTCGTTCCACGTGCGACAGAGGTTCACCTGTATCTCCTCCAACCTCATCTATTGCATCCGCTGCTCTGGATGTCAGCTGATCTACATCGGGGAGACCAAGCGTAGGCTTGGTGATCGTTTCGCCGAACACCTCCGCTCGGTCCGCACTAACCAACCTGATCTCCCAGTGGCTCAGCACTTCAACTCCCCCTCCCATTCCAAATTCGACCTCTCTGTCCTGGGCCTCCTCCGTGGCCAGAGTGAGCACCACCGGAAATTGGAGGAACAGCGCCTCATATTCCGCTTGGGCAGTCTGCACCCTAGCGGCATAAACATTGACCTCTAATAGCCCTTGCTGTCTCCTCCCCTTCTCAGCTCTCCCTCAGCCCTCGGGCTCCTCCTCTTCCTTTCTTCTTCCCACCCCCCACCCCCTACCCCATCCTACATCAGTCTGAAGAAGGGTTTCGGCCCGAAACGTTGGCTATTTCCTTCGCTCCATAGATGCTGCCGCACCCGCTGAGTTTCTCCAGCATTTTTGTCTGTCCCCCTGACTCCGCTATCTTTAAGAGCCCTATCTAGCTCTCTCTTGAAAGTATCCAGAGAACCGGCCTCCACCGCCCTCTGAGGCAGAGACTTCCACAGACCAGTCAGCACCCATTCTGTTAGCACCCATTCCCTTAGGTATTCATGACTTCAGCCTGCCTTAGTCACCTATCCCTTCTCTCCAGAGACGCTGCCTGTCCCGCTGAGTTACTCCAGCTTTTTTGTGTCTATCTTCAGTTTAAACCAGCATTTGCAGTTCCTTCCCACACATAGTGCAAGGTTGGTTGCCAGCAAGTGGCAAGACTATTCAACACCCTCTCAAGGATGTTTGTGTTCCTGACAGGACTGGCTAATGGGCCATTGAATGTTGACTGACACACGGCAAGAACAAGGGAAAGCAATCCCTTTAGATTCATGCCATCAGGGGTTTACCGTGAAACAGAATTGATCTCAATTGACTGTTTTGTAGCCGCCTTGTATCCCAGAACAAAGTTCACATTGCCAGCAAGCTTCATCAAGGGAAGAGGTTACTTGAGACATGGCTGGTGTGCACTTGATTTCAAAGCTCTTGGAGTGCCTCCAGGCGACAGAGTACAAACAGAAGATTATAGATTTAAAATATATATCCTTCCTGACCCTTCTTGTATTTCAGAGGGACCTTCTCTCACGATCTGCTATTTACATAGAAACATAGAAAATAGGTGCAGGAGTAGAGACCATTCGGCCCTTCGAGCCTGCACCATTCACCATTCAATATGATCATGGCTGATCATCCAACTCAGTATCCTGTACCTGCCTTCTCTCTATACCTCTAAAACTTCAAGAATTCAGAGTCTTTCCTTTGAACATCACAGAGGACACTATCAAGGTGTCCTATTTTAGGCGAACATAAACATTACAATTCGTCAGTATAAAAATTCTCATTCTATGGAGAGAAGGCAGGTACGGGATACTGAGTTGGATGATCAGCCATGATCATATTAAATGGCGGTGCAGGCTCGAAGGGCCGAATGGCCTCTACTCCGGCACCTAATTTCTATGTTTCTATGTTTCTATCAAATTTCCCTTTAGCCACAAGGGCCACATCTAACTCCCTCTTAAATATAGCCAATGAACTGTGTGGCCTCAACTACCTTCTGTGGCAGAGAGTTCCACAGATTCACCACTCTCTGTGTGAAAAATGTTTTCTCATCTCGGTCCTAAAAGATTTCCCCCTTATCCTTAAACTGTGTGACCCCTTGTTCTGGACTTCCCCAACATCGGGAACAATCTTCCTGCATCTAGTCTGTCCAACCCCTTAAGAATTTTGTACGTTTCTATAAGATCCCCCCTCGATCTTCTAATTTAGTCCATATGTCATGGGGCAGTTGAAGCGAATTATTGATGGAAACAATCAAAAATGACAACAATGACAATGATTCTTTTCTAAGCTTGCTTACATGAAAATCCTTTGACACAATAAAAGATTCATAAACCGAGTTCAGAAGCTGTTAAGGTGCAGTCAGGAGTTGCTGATTTAAGAGAATTGGGCAGCGGTAGAGTTGCTGCCTCACAGCGCCAGAGACCCAGGTTCGATCTTGACTACGGGGTGCTGTCTGTACGGAGTTTGTGCGTTCTCCCCGTGACCCTGCGTGGATATTCGCCGAGATCTCCGCTCCGAAGAGGTGCAGGTTTGTAGGTTAATTGTTTAAGAATTATCCCCTAATTTGAGGAAGGACATTCTTGCTATTAGAAACATAGAAACATAGAAAATAGGTGCAGGAGTAGGCCATTCGGCCCTTCGAGCCTGCACCGCCATTCAATATGATCATGGCTGATCATTCAACTCAGTATCCCGTACCTGCCTTCTCTCCATACCCTCTGATCCCCTTGGCCACAAGGGCCACATCTAACTCCCTCTTAAATATAGCCAATGAACTGGCCTCAACTACCCTCTGTGGCAGAGAGTTCCAGAGATTCACCACTCTCTGTGTGAAAACACGGCCTTGACATATTTTTCAACTCATCCAGGGCCTTCTAAACTCGTGGATTAGGTCGGCCAAGTGGGACAGGCCCTTCAATTGCTCAGTTTCAAACATAGGGAGTAAAAAAACTGAGAACACATCTACACATCTACGATAGATTTCAAGTCTGACAATATTGGAGGCCACTGGGGAGCAAGAGGTCTCCCTGTCTTGCCTCCAACTTAAGCACTGGGATATTTATGGTAATGCTCGAGTTTTGGAAAAGCTTCATTTTCATGCGGTTTGACAGGGTTAAATCAAGCACGTGAAAAGACTTACCTGTCACTTGGATTTAACCGCAAGTTATTATTTTATTACCAAACTGTCACAACCCTTCTTTCTTTCAGTAGCACGATGGCTCCATGCAAGGTACAATCTAGTGATCTAAGTTGAAGACCAGGAACTGCTTTCACAGTTTCGATCACCCTGACCCATGGTTGTGAATCACGAGCATTGTCCCCCCACTAAAGAAGGGAAACTATAGGGAACGCCATCTCAAAAAGGCAGTTCATATCATCAAAAACCTACACCATCCTTCTTCTGGAGTATTCACCTGGAGTATTGCGTACAGTTTTGGTCTCCAAATCTGAGGAAGGACATTATTGCCATAGAGGGAGTGCAGAGAAGGTTCACCAGACTGATTCCTGGGATGTCAGGACTGTCTTATGAAGAAAGACTGGATAGACTTGGTTTATACTCTCTAGAATTTAGGAGATTGAGAGGGGATCTTACAGAAACTTACAAAATTCTTAAGGGGTTGGACAGGCTAGATGCAGGAAGATTGTTCCCGATGTTGGGGAAGTCCAGGACAAGGGGTCACAGCTTAAGGATAAGGGGGAAATCCTTTAAAACCGAGATGAGAGGAACTTTTTTCACACAGAGAGTGGTGAATCTCTGGAACTCTCTGCCACAGAGGGTAGTTGAGGCCAGTTCATTGGCTATATTTAAGAGGGGGTTAGATGTGGCCCTTCTGGCTAAGGGGATCAGGGGGTATGGAGAGAAGGCAGGTACGGGATACTGAGTTGGATGATCAGCCATGATCATATTGAATGGCAGTGCAGGCTCGAAGGGCCGAATGGCCTACTCCTGCACCTATTTTCTATGTTTCTATGTTTCTATGTTTCTCCATGGAATGTCACCTTGTCGTGGTGTGGACCTGAGATCCTGAGAGCGATGCCGTCTGGAGCTACCCATGGCGGTAAGGTCGAGGGGGAGGTCTCCGACAAAGAGCAATCCAACCAAGACCTCAACGGTGGAACAGGCGGAGGACGATGGCTGACCTTAGAGGAGCGTCACAACGGCTGGGAAGGCGGATGAAGGCTGTGGCAGAAAAGGGTCTCTGGTCGTCTTGGGCTCTATGCCACTGGATCCTGACCCAGATCTGTCAAGGACCGTGGGGTGGCTGTCTGTGCACCAGTCTCCCCACGTTAAACAAAGTCACGCACAGACGTCCTCCATAGAGAGGACAGCACCCTGGAGGCTCCCATGGTCAGCCACCCTGGAGACACCACCCTGGTCACAGAAGATTGTGAAGAAGGTACAGGAACCTGAAAAACATGGCCTCCAGGTTCAAGAACAGCTTCTTCCCAGCGACCATCCATCTGGCTCTTGAACATGAAGCAGCACTAACCTCAGCCAGCAACTTCTATGGACTGACTTTGGTTGCACTGACTAGAGATTTTTTGCACTGATATTCTTTTATTAATTTATTAAATTCTTGTTTATTATATATTATCTATGTGTATTTATAGGCTAGTTATTCTGCTGCAAGTAATGCCCCTGTCCCACTTAGGAAACCTGAACGGAAACCTCTGGAGACTTTGTGCCCCACCCAAGGTTTCCGTGCGGTTCCCGGAGGTTTTTGTCAGTCTCCCTACCTGCTTCCACTACCTGCAACCTCCGGCAACCGCCTGCAACCTCCGGGAGCCGCACGGAAACCTTGGGTGGGGCGCAAAGTCTCCAGAGGTTTCCGTTCAGGTTTCCCAAGTGGGACACAGGGGCATAAGAGTGAGAGAGAGGGAGAACAAGCATGTGTGTGCATGGTACACAAAATTGCTGGAGAAACTCAGCGGGTGCAGCAGCATCTATGGAGCGAAGGAAATAGGCAACGTTTCGTGCCGAAACCCTTCTTCGGACTGGTGTGTGTGCATGTGTGTGCATGGTACCTTTGTCCATAACATTTGCGAAAGTTATAGTACGTGGAATCCAAGCTTGTGCTGTTCAAATCCTTTGACAACGCTCATTTCAGTTCAATGGTGCGACAGTGTGGCTCGCACCACTTACAGCGCATGTTGTGCCTATGTGTCATTCAATGCTTGCATTATGCATTGAGGCTGAGATACATTTGCAGGCTTCCAGGCTTGAAGATGTAACATGGGAGCTTTGAGTAGAGATGCTAAAGCTCTCTGTGTTAATGCAATTTTCTGACATGCTCTAATTTTGGAGGCATCACGTGAACAACTCCGCGACTGTGACCCAGAATAAATTGGAGCTGGATTGCAGATTGTTAACTGCGGGCTGCACCTGTTCTCTTGGGACAGGGGCCCAGGCCTAGCCTGGCCCTTAGTGTGATGCTGATATTCTAATGACAGGCAGAAGCTGCACTGTACTCAACCAGCTTTTGTTTACATCAAAGTGGGGCTGTTGTTTTTTTTTCCGCACTTCAAAGAGCCCTGCTGGGGATTCAGCTCGGAGGGAAACAGGAAATAATCGACAAGATCATTAGCAAGATGTTCAGATCAGGTGCATTAAAGCTTTTAATTCTTTAAGGCTTGTTCTCTCCTTGTTTGCTCAGCAGTTTGAGACCGGATCTGACACCTCTCCCCCTGGGCTCCGCCAGTCTTTGCATTGTTATTTACTTTCCCTGCAATGTATTGCACCCACTATGCTCTTTCAACTTCTCTCCTTTTGTCCCTCCAGCCCCCAGTAACTCCTGCCCAAGATGGACACAAAAAGCTGGAGTAACTCAGCGGGACAGGCAGCATCTCTGGAGAGAAGGAACGGGTGACGATTCGGGTCGAGACCCGTCTTCGGACTAGTTAGGGAAAAGGGAAACGAGAGATATAGACGATGATGTGGAGAGATAAAGAATAACGAATGCTGTCCTAACTAGTCTGAAGTCTCGACCCGAAACATCACCCATTCCTTCTCTCCAGAGATGCTGCCTGACCCGCTGAGTTACTCCAGCTTTTTGTGTCTATCTTCGGTTTAAACCGGCATCTGCAGTTCCTTCCTACACATTAACTTCTGCCCACTTCCTCATTCCCAGCCACCGTTCCAGATTGCTGCCCTCCTTCATACAGGCAACCTGCTCAAATCCAGAGTTAGTCACCCCACCACTAGTGGCCACGTGTGTACTACAGAATATCCCCCCTTAAACATGAGAAAATAAGGGATCAGACATGTAGTAGGCTATCTAAAGGCACAGTGGCGCAGTGGTAGAGTTTTACCTTCCAGCTCCAGAGACCCGGGTTCGATATGACTACGGGTGCTGTCTGTACGGAGTTTGCACGTTCTCCCCGTGACTGAGCAGAAATGTTTCTTCATCACAGTCACATAGTCACACAGCATGGAAACAGGCCCCTTTGGCCCAACTCCTCCATGCCGGTCAAGGTGCCCCATCTACACTAGTCTCATTTGCCTGCATTTGGCCCATACTTCTCTAAAGGCTGTCCAATCTGTGAACCTGTCCAAATGTCTTTTTATAGTCTTTGAACCACTACTCAACGGTCAACCCCTTACTCTGGTTCCAGACGACTCAGCCAGGCTCTCCACATCTAACCTGGTAGAATCATGTACGTTTGTAGGAGATGCCGCCTGAGTCAATCCAGGTGTTTGTGTCTGTCCAAGGCATAGAAGGTATACAGTCTTGTGTTCCCGATGTTGGGGGAGTCCAGAACCAGGGGCCACACACACAGTTTAAGAATAAAGAGTAAGCCATTTAGAATGGAGACGAGGAAACACTTTTTCTCACAGAGAGTGGTGAGTCTGTGGAATTCTCTGCCTCAGAGGGTGGTGGAAGCAGGTTCTCTGGATGCTTTCAAGAGAGAGCTCTTAAAAATAGCGGAGTCAGGGGATATGGGGAGAAGGCAGGAACGGGGTACTGATTGGGGATGATCAGACACGATCACATTGAATGGTGGTGCTGACTCGAAGGGCCAAATGGCCTCTACTCCTGCACCTATTGTCTATTGTCTATAGTCTAATGCAGGCAAATGGGATTATTGCAGATGGGTAAAAAAGTCAGTATGGTAGGAGTGGGCCTGAGGGCCTGTTTCTGTGCTGTACAACTCTACGAGTCTATAAATGCTTCCCACTCTTTACGCAAGGTCTGTAAACTATACTTCCGAGAGCGAGCGAGTCTTCAGGAATGATTTTATTGCCTTGTATTCTAAACAACATGCTCGTGTTACAGGCTACTTGGAAGGGCACAGTGACCCCATTTAAAGATGATCTGGCCTTGTAAAATATTTACTTCAAACAGATGCCTGGAGTGGTGTCAACTGGGGATCTCCGAGCATCATGTTGTGGGAAAACCCATCAGGTGGCATTGTGTAACCCGCGAGGGTCAAGATCAGTGCCGTTCACAAGCTCCAAACGGAAGGAACAATGGTGGCCATTGTTCACCTTCAAAGTCTTTGAGGATTCTGGGTAATGTTTATTGGAAGCTTGTTGCTGAGCAGATTAAAGGAAACAGCGGGAAAATTCACAAAGGACACCTTCCATCTGACAACATAGAACAGTACAGCACTGGCCCTTCAGCCCACGAACCCGGTGCTGAACTTGATGTCAAATTAAAACTGTGTAGGAAGGAACTGCAGACGCTGGTTTAAACCGAAGATAGATCAAAAAAAAGCTGGAGTAACTCAGCGGTTCGGACAGCATCACTGGAGAAAAGGAATAGGTGACGTTTGTGGGTCTCGACGTACAGGTTTGTAGCTTAATTGACTTCCGTAAAATTGTAAATTGGCCCTAGTGTACTTGAAAAAGAAGCCAAATGCATCTACCATTTTGTACGTAACATGAATTCTGTAACGCTGCTACAAGCAAGATTTTCATTGTACCTGTATCTCACCGTACTTGTTCATATGACAATTAGCTCGTCTTGGCTTGACTTAACTTGAGCTTCAATGTTGATGTGGCCTTTATTCCATTCGCTAACTCTAGCAGTGCGGCCACACCTCACATATGTGGTTGTGAACTCCTGCACTCTGTCTAACATCTCTTACGTTTAAATCTAACGTCCAACTTGTACCTGGTCTACTCAAACTGAAAATGGCTGCTTCTATCCATCCTGTGCCCTCCCTTTATAATATGAAACAGTCCATCAAGTCATTGTCATGATGGTGGTGGATGGAGGTCAGTCATCCCAGCCCCAGGACCTCACTGCAGGAGTTCCTCAGGGTAGTGTCCTGGAACCAACCATCTTCAGCTGCTCCAATGGTCAATGATGTTTTTATTGTAACATGTGCCAAGTACGAAGTAAGTACGTTTCTTGGCCAAGTATTCACATACAAGGAATTTGCCTTGGTGCTCCGCCCACAAGTAACAACATGACATACAGTGATAGTTACGAATGACTCAGAAAACATTAAACATTAATAATAATAATAAAACATTAAAGATAAAACACCATTGATCAAGCATGTGAACCAACAAAATACCAGATCAAAGGGAGGCTACGGATTGTTGGCTGTTGAGTAGAGCAACTCTCTGCCACAGAAGGTAGTTGAGGCCACAGTTCATTGGCTATATTTAAGAGGGAGTTAGATGTGGCTTGTCCCTTGTGGCTAAAGGGATCAGGGGGTATGGAGAGAAGGCAGGTACAGGATACTGAGTTGGATGATCAGCCATGATCATATTGAATAGCGGTGCAGGCTCGAAGGGCCGAATGGCCTACTCCTGCACCTATTGTCTATGTTTCTATCTTTCTAACTACTCGTGGATAAAATCTGTTTTTATGTCTGGCTGTGGCAACTTTGACAGTCTGGAGTCGCCTTCCAGAGGGAAGTGATTCAAAGGGTTTGTGGCCAGGGTGCAAGGGGTCAGAGATGATCTTGCCCACTCGCTTCCTGGCCCTTGTAGTGTACTAACACATAATGAAATTCTTTCTCTTACAAAAATCAATGACCATCTCCAACAAGAGAGTTCAATGATTCTACATTCAATGATACTTTTTTGTCACATGTACCCAAGTCCCCTACTCTGGACAAGAGACTGTGCGGCAATCCGATCTATTCCTTATATGTTTTTGTACTCCTCTATAAGATCACCCCTCATCCTCCTGCGCTCCAAGGAATAGAGTCCCAGCCTGCTCAACCTCTCCCTATAGCTCGGGCCCTCGAGTTGTGTCAACATCCTCGTAAATCTTCTCAGTGTTAACACTGCCGGTCTCGACCCGGTCTCGACCCATTCCTTCTCTCCAGTGATGCTGCCTGTCACGCTGAGTTACTCCAGCTTTTTGTGTCTATCTTCTGGATAAAATCAGTTGGTCTTTACACTGAATGTATAGACCGATGCTAAGAATGCATTAAAAGCTTTGCTCTGTTGTTTCGTTTTGTATACTGTTTTTCTGAATTAAATTTATGTTGGTAAATTACAATGAAAACACAAAGTACTTGTGCTATAACTCCAGGATAAGCGTTCAAATAAAAACACCAAGCGCAAAACCAAAGTATTATCCAACTAAATACACCAACTTACAATAAATGACTCCATAGGCGAAAGAAAAAGCATATTAATTCTCTTAATTCTCTTAAATTCATATTAATTCTCTTAAAAAAAAAAAAATCCTGTAGACTGATTCCTGGGATGGCAGGACTTTCATATGAAGAAAGATTCGATAGACTCGGCTTGTACTCGCTAGAATTTAGAAGATTGAGGGGGGATCTTATAGAAACGTACAAAATTCTTAAGGGGTTGGACAGGCTAGATGCAGGAAGATTGTTCCCGATGTTGGGTAGTCCAGAACAAGGGGTCACAGTTTAAGGATAAGAGGGAAGTCTTTTAGGACCGAGATGAGAAAATCATTTTTTACAGAGAGTGGTGAATCTGTGGAATTCTCTGCCACAGAAGGTAGTTGAGGCCACAGTTCATTGGCTATATTTAAGAGGGAGTTAGATGTGGCCCTTGTGGCTAAAGGGATCAGGGGGTATGGAGAGAAGGCAGGTACAGGATACTGAGTTGGATGATCAGCCATGATCATATCGAATGGCGGTGCAGGCTCGAAGGGCCGAATGGCCTACTCCTGCACCTATTTTCTATGTTTCTATATACATCTCTATAAGATCACCCCTCATCCTCCTGCACTCCAAGGAATAAAGTCCTAGCCTTGCCAACCTCTCCCTGTAGCTCAGGCCCTCGTGTCCTGACAACATTCTTGTGAATCTGTGGAATTCTCTGTCACACAAGGTAGTTGAGGCCAGTTCGTTGGTTACATTTAAGTGGGAGTTAAAAACATCTTGCTAAATGACAGCAACTTCAAAACCATAAGAATGCTGTAAATATACAGCTAATCTTCTAGCCAGCAAAAGATTTGAGGTTGGATATTATTTTTTGAGGTTAATGTAGGGTTACAAAGGGAAATTTGAAAAAAAAAGTTAGATTTGTTACTTTTAACGCATTTAGGTTTTATAGATGCTGGTTTTATAGAGGTCTGAAGAAGGGTTTCGGCCCGAAACGTTGCCTATTTCCTTCGCTCCATAGATGCTGCTGCACCCGCTGAGTTTCTCCAGCTTTTTTGTGTAACCTTAGGTTTTATAGATGCTGGAAAGAGAGGAGGTAGCTAAATATTTCCAGCATCTGCAGTTCTTTCTTAAACATTATAGTTTTTATAGATAGCCATTGAAATGCCTTCAATTGCAAAAGTTTTCACTGCAAATTTTGAATGGGAAAATTTATTTTAAAAAGGTTACGTTTGTTACTTTTAACCCCACATTTGGATTTTATAGACGCCCATCGTATTGCTTTCAATTGCAAGAGTTTTCATTGCAAACACTGAATGGGAATGATTTCCTGCGGGATGATTTAGCTCTTTGATCAAGCCAATCCAATTATCTTCGTCTGCAGAGATCTCCCAGATGGCAATGGCTTCGTCAGTCAGTGTCAATCAATCTAAGAGGTCGTGTAGCCCTGACTTCCTATCACAGAGGTCTATCAATGCTGGCGGACAGTGAGCCAGACACCTCCTCCTTTCGAAGTCCATTCATTTTAAGGATCTGACGCTTGATTGAAACGTGCCCAAGCCATTCAAATCACTGCAAGGCGGTTAACTTCAAAGTCCTTGACTTTTATTGGCCCCCAAAAAACCCCAGATTATATTCAAATGAACAGAGTGTGATCAGAAGCAAAGTTTTTTCCCCTTTCTGTAGTCAGTTGTACCTGGAAAAACACCGCGGTGAGTTGCAGACAAGATTGACTGGTGAGTGGTCGCTGCCTGTTCGACCAAGATTATTATCCACAAGCGTTTCTGCAGGTCTTGTCGTTTAAAATCCATTCATTGTTAGCTTTTTTTCAATCAAAAGTAGTTTCTTCCTGCTGCAGCATGTATTCTAACGGTAGGCTGAGCTCCCCTCTTGTCTGTAAAAGTGCATCTTGTTTACAATGTTTACCAAGTACGTTGCCAGCAGTTTATAACGAGACGTTATTAACAGCCGGTTTATCAGTGAAGTAAAAGTAGACAAAAATGCTGGAGAAACTCAGCGGGTGCAGCAGCATCTATGGAGCGAAGGAAATGGGCAAACCCTTCTTCAGACCGAAGTGAATTAGTGAATTAACATTGGTCATTCTGACAATCACCCCCAACTTCATTTGTTCTTGGGGCACGGGATTTTTTTTGTTTGTTTGTTGTTGTTGTGGATTTTTTTAAACATTTAAATTGTTTCCCTTTTCAATTAATCGATAGAACGTGCGTGTTATTTGTAAACTTTGAGATACTCGGGTTTAAATAAAAGTTACATTTTAACTTTTTATCCCGACGATAGATAGACACAAAAAGTTGGAGTAACTCAGCGAGACGGGCAGCATCTCTGGAGAGAAGGAATGGGTGATGTTTCTACCGAATGGCCTACTCCTGCACCTAATTTCTATGTTTCTATGTTTCGGGTCGAGAGTAAATAATCCATATCTATTCTCGTGACAGGAAACTAAGGAAAGGCTTTCTCGATGTAATATTTTTAAACGGAATGCGGATTTATTGGTAACGTTGGAATTAGTCTTTTTCTCCTTAAACTAAAATAAGCGGTTTCTCGTATTCTTCTGGCGGTGTGTTATTGAAATCGGCAGCCAGGTGTGTGTGTGTGTGTGTGTGTGTCTGTATGTTAAAGGCAGGGTGTAACACTCGCCATCCTCTATGCACCGAGAGGTAAATAAACTAACTGTCCCACATTAGAGGGTAAATTAAATTTGCGTGCTTGAGGAATGGGTGTAGAGTCTGAATAAGGGTCCCGACCCGAAACGTCTCCTATCCATGTTCTCCAAACCAGTCTGAAGAAGGGGTTCGACCCGAAACGTCACCCATTCCTTCTCTCCAGCGATGCTGCCTGACACCGCTGAGTTACTCCAGCACTTTGTATCATCGTTTGTAAACCAATATTTGCATTTTTCTTGTTTCTAAATAGCACCAAGTTCCTTCGTTTTTGTGCACATGCATGATACTCGCAGCGCCAGGTGAGGCCATTTGGCCCAACCCTATGCTACTGTTTTTTTTTCCTTCAAAAAATCTTTCCTGCTGTCCAAACTGCAATATTTTCCCCTTTAAGTATTGATCTGTTATTTTGTACTTGCTGTTGAATTTGCAGCATCTGGCGGAACACTCCAAACCATAACGACTAACAATTAAGCTTCCTTAACAAAAACATCCCTTTGCTGTTTGTGAATTGCATCTGTGAGTTATGGCTACTGGAACTGGCACTCCTGAGGGCTATTTCAGTTAAACAAATGGGCTCTGGGATTCAGAGAGAGGGAGACAGAAGGTGACGGCGAGCGACGTGGAATCTGGAGAAACATAGAAACATTAGGTGCAGGAGTATGCCATTCGGCCCTTCGAGCCTGCACCGCCATTCAATATGATCATGGCAGATCATCCAACTCAGTATCCCGTACCTGCCTTCTCTCCATACCCTCTGATCCCCTTAGCCACAAGGGCCACATCTAACTCCCTCTTAAACATTGGCTCGTTACATCGAGAAAGCCTTTCCTTAGTGTCCTGTCACGAGAATAGATATTGGATTATTTTTTCTCGACCCGAAACGTTTCACAGAGTGCTGGAGTAACTCAGCGGGTCAGGCAGCATCTGTGGAGAATATGGATAGGTGACGTTTCACAGAGTGCTGGAGTAACTCAGCGGGTCAGGCAGCATCTGTGGAGAACATGGATAGGTGACGTTTCACAGAGTGCTGGAGTAACTCAGCGGGTCAGGCAGCATCTGTGGAGAACATGGATAGGTGACGTTTCACAGAGTGCTGGAGTAACTCAGCGGGTCAGGCAGCATCTGTGGAGAACATGGATAGGTGACGTTTCACAGAGTGCTGGAGTAACTCAGCGGGTCAGGCAGCGTCTGTGGAGAACATGGATAGGTGACGTTTCACACAGTGCTGGAGTAACTCAGCGGGTCAGGTAGCATCTGTGGAGAACATGGATAGGTGATGTTTTGGGTTGGGACCCTTCTTCAGACCAATCTATACAATATGAGGTGCTGTTCCCCTCATTTGCATTTGGCCACCCCCTGGCAGTGGGGGAGGCCGAGGACTGGTCGCTGTGGGAATGGGAAGAGGGATTAAAATGACTGGCAACCAGGATATCCAGATGGCCACAGTAAACAAGGAGTAGGGGCTCGGCAAACCAGTCGCCTAACCTGTGTTCGATCTCTGCGATGAAGAGTAGGAAACGCATTTGAGAAGGTGCTGATGAATCTTTGTCTCGCTTGGAAGGGCTGTTTAATTCCCTGGATGGAGTGAGGGATGAGGTGTCGGGCCAGTGTCACTCCACTTATATTTTTGCAGGGATATCACTAATCACATCATAGGTTTATGGGTTGGGGGGAAAGAATTAATGGCCTGTCCCACTTTCACAACCTAATTCACAACCTTTTTTACTCGTGCATATTTTTCATCATGCTAGAAAAAAACGCCCCGACCTACTTGATGCCACGAGTACCTACGACTAGCATCATGACCTCCTACCTACGACTTCTTTACGACCATGCTGCGATTATGAGTCAAGGGCAAACTCGGCAGAGGTCTTGAAAGTCCCTTTAAGAGAAACATGAAGGGTAACTTTTTTTTACACAAAGGGTGGTGGGTGTATGGATCAAGTTGCTGGAGGAGATAGCTGAGGAAAGTACTGAGTTACTCCACATTTTTGTGTCTATCTTTGGTTTAAACCAGCATCTGCGTTTCATTCCTACAAATTCAAATCACTTTCCTTTTTAACTATTTTTTTTGCTGAGTTCCAAAGTTGATTTTTAATTTTTTATTTTATAGGACCAAAGACTAAATTATCCTCCAGAATCTGTAAGGGGTTTGTCCATGTTGAATGCCACCTGTGGAAGAGTAGGGCAAGTTGGACCAACCTCTGCAGCCATTCCCCAGTTCCAATATGACTCGCCGATGGGGTCCACGTCTGGAATGTTTCAGTTTTGGAGCAATGATGCTTTCGGAAGTTCTCACACGATGTCCTTCAGTCCTCCAAAGGCTCAGTATGCTCTTGGGACAGCGCCATCAGCTTTGGGATCACAAGAGCTTTCCCTGGCCCCTCCAACAGAATCGGTCTACACTTATGAGTTGTCTTCTGTGAAGATCCTGACTACTTCAGTTTTGGAAAGTTCGGCCTATCCTTACCCAGAAGCTAACGGAATAGCTCCGAGCTTCCCCAACCTTATTCCCAGTTCTTCAGCGTTGCCAAATAGACATGTATCGCCCAGTCATCCTGACGAAATTCCATGGTGGAGCATGCAACAGCCCAGTCCTGTCAATCCTCACCATCTCCCATTCGGAAGAGCTGTGGTTTTGGGCCATCAAAGCCAAATGCCATCTACCTTCCTTCAGAGCTCTTCCAAAGGTCTCCTGAACTGTGCCAGGCGTTGCCGGAGATGCAGATGCCCCAACTGTCAGTCTCCAGGCAGTAGTAAAGACCAGGGTAAGAAGAAGCAGCATATCTGCCACGTTCCTGGCTGTGGCAAAGTCTATGGAAAGACCTCCCACCTGAAAGCCCACCTGAGGTGGCACGCTGGAGAACGCCCCTTTGTTTGCAACTGGCTGTTTTGCGGGAAGAGCTTCACCAGGTCTGACGAGTTGCAGAGACACCTGAGAACTCACACTGGGGAGAAACGCTTCTGCTGTCAGGAATGTGGCAAGCGGTTCATGAGGAGTGACCACCTCTCCAAGCACACCAAAACCCATCAGAATAAAGGGATGAAACACCATGGAGTGAGTCTGGCAAACATCAAAATGGAGTGAGGGAGAAAGCTGAGCTTTGCTGATGGCCTCGTGAATCAGCGCATGAGATGGAGTTGGGATTGAGACGTGCTATCGGCAAAGTCCTAGCTTAACTGCCTGGTCTGTGTTAAGTTGAGTGATCTTGGCCAAGGGTAGCAATAAGGAATACCGAATCTGTCCTTGGGCTTGGGAAGTGAAAAATCAATTTGGGATCCTGGGAACTGGGCCTTTGAACATTTGAGTGGGGCTAGGTTGGATTGAGCCTCTGATACCTTCCCATATCTCGGCCCTGCACCAGCGGTTAACTATTCTTTCAACTTAACTAGGTGAAGTTCTGGATGTTCTGGATACTTGTATTAGTAACCACTTCAGTGAGGGAGGGAGGAGGAGGGGGGGGCGGTGAAGATGAAAGCTGGAGCAAAAAGAATGAAGGATCAGAATCAGACAGAAGAATTCAACTTTGAGCAGTGCAAATAATAAAAAAAAGATAGTGAAACAGGAAATAAAAATACTTTGGGCTGAAGGAGGCAAAACTCAATGGAAACTTCATACCTGGAGTTTGGAAGATGATTCTCTAAAGTGGTTTGGAAGAAGTTACTAACTGATGGGCACCTTCAAATACACAACACTTGAAGGGAAAAGTCGCGACTAAATTTTAGCAAAAGACATTTTGAAGGTTGCATCCAATTGAATGTTAATTTATGAACAACCCGATACTGGTGCAACATCTGTCCTGCATGCGACTGCGTGAAATCTTTTTTAAAGACTACATTCTTTTTGGCCTCCGTACATGATGTGCGCTGTATCCTCAGACAATGTTCCTGGAAGTTGAGCAATTTTTCCGAAGGAACCAATTTGGCTGAGATCGCGTGTGTTGTATTTGATTGTACACTTTATTTTAAGAAATTTATGATTGACTTTATTCCTCTTTTGACAACCGATCTAACATTATTTTAATTAACAAATGCGTGCTGCGTAAGGTATATCAATAAAAGGAGCAAATTACTTATGAAACTTGCCTATATTTTAAGATTTGTATTGATGGTCCATTGTTGGGGAAATGATTTAGATTCTTGAACCCATGCTGCACAATATAATGGGTGGATCCATTGCATTGGGTGGAGTTTAGACCCCTGCTATATGTTGAATTGTCTGATCTTGCATGACGCATTAGTAGAAATATTCGCTCCAGCACAAGTGGGCTCAAAGGAGAGGACTAAAACCTCATCCTGTCATTACTGAGTAAACAATTTTTTTTTTTTTTTTTTTTGTCCCCAGTTACATTCCCTTCACAAAACTGCTTTAATTAATCTACATAGAAATGAGGAACTGTAGATGCTGTTTATATATTTTTTTAAAGGCACAAAATGCTGGAGTAACTCAGTGGGCCAGGCAGCATCTCTGGAAAATATGGATAGGTGACATTTCTGGTTTCAGACTCTGTCTGAAGAAGGGTCCCAACCTGAAGCAAGTAAGTAAGTTTATTGGCCAAGTATTCACATACAAGGAATTTGCCTTGGTGCTCTGCCCACAAGTAACAACATGACACACAGTGACAGTTACGAATGACTCAGAAAACACTAAACATTAATAATAATAAAACATTAATGGTAAAACATCATTGATCAAGCATGTGAACCAACAAAATACCAGATCAAAGGGAGGCTACAGATTTTTGGCTGTTGAGTAGAGCAACTACTCGTGGATAAAAACTGTTTTTTATGTCTGGCTGTGGCAGCTTTGACAGTCCGGAGTCGCCTTCCAGAGGGAAGTGATTCAAAGAGTTTGTGGCCAGGGTGAGAGGGATCAGAGATGATCTTGCCCGCTCGCTTCCTGGCCCTTGCAGTGTACAGTTCATCAATGGAGGGAAACATCACATATTGAAGTTCTATAGAGATGCTGCCCACAACCTAGAAATTCCTGAAGTCCGAAGGTCTCCTCAAAATGAAGCTCTAATTCCCACAGGCCTGTCCTGACCCAAGCCCCAGATCGCTTTGATCTCCCAATTCTGAAGCTGCAATGGCCACAGACCTGACGCTAACAATCAGACAAGCATTGAGAATAAATCATAGGAGGCAACCGATGACTCTGTTGGACGAAGAACAAGGACGTATGCAAAACCAAACCCACCAAAAGAGTTGAAGGTGATCAAACTGGCACCACAGTGGTGGAGCTGGTAGACCTGCCATCTCACAGCTCTAGAGACCCGGGTTCCATCCTGAGCTCGGAGCGGTGCTATCTGTGTGTGGAGTCTGCAGGTTGTCCCGCATGAGATTCCTCCGGGTGCTCCGGTTTCCTTCCATGTCGCAAAGACACTTGGCCTCTATAAAAAAATATTGCCCCTAGTGTGTATTGGGTAAGTGGGATAACATGGAACTAGTGTGAACGGGTGATCGATGGCTGGCATGGATTCTGTGGGCCAAAGGGCCTGCTTCCATGCTGTATATCTAAACTGAAACATCCGGAGAATGTGAGGCTGAATAATCTAAGTAATTTATCCACGTTCCATACTATATCTAAAATGAATAGAAGTATTAGCTGGAAAGCAAAGGTCTTGATCAGAAACATCACCTACCCATGTTCTCAAGGAATGCTGCCCGACCTGCTGCGTTACACCAGCACTTTTGTATATTATGCATCTGCAGTTCTTTGTTTCTACACGGTAGCGCAGCGGTAGAGATACCGCCTTGCAGTGCTACAGCGCCAGAGAACCGGGTTCGATCCCTACTATGGGTGCTGTCTGTACGGAGTTTGTACGTTCTCCCCGTAACCACATGGGTTCTCTCCGAGATTCCTCTCGCACTCAACACGTACAGGTTTGTAGTTAAATTGGCTTGGCACAAAAGTACATTGTCCCTACTATGTGTGGGACAGTGTTAAAGTGCAGGGATCGCTGGTCGGTGTGGACTCAGTGGGGGACGGGGCTGTTTCCACGCTGCATCTCTAAATGAAACTTTAAAAATCAATTGACTAACTGCCCAATGCTAATTCCTTGCTTTCAATTGACATTTATGTAAATGTCAGTGTGAAAATTGTGGCAACACTGCTTAGAAGTGGCAAATTAGTTCTCTCTCTGCTTCACTCTTGAGAAATGCTTGCAATTGTTACCTCCCATTAGAGCATGCCTGCTGAGGACTGTGTTTCAAGAAGCAACACAAAGCATCCTGTGCCAATAAAGATGTGGAACAATGTCTTTCTGACAGGTGTCAGATGCTCTATAATTAAACACAAGCATGCTTTTACTAAGGATCAAACTAATGTGTACATATAATCTTCAGCTTGCTTACAAAGGCACACTTTTACTGCGTATTATTACAAAGAGTGCCTTTGTAATCATGAAACGCCCAACAAAGTAAGCTGGCAAAAATGCTTTAAGTTCAACTTTCAAGTTCATGCAGCAAGAAGAGTTTCTGGTTACAACGTGTATAAGTCCCTAGTCTCCAATTTTTACAAAAATCTTTGAAATGCCAGCTCTTTTATTGTATCCTCTTCCAGTTTGCTTTCTGTGATGTGTCCCTCCTGTGAAGAAGGATGCCTCCAGGTGCAGCATTCCCTCAGTACTGCACTGGAAACATCAGTCGGGAATCTCGAACCCGTGACGTGCATCTGCAGGCAAGACTGCAGATCCACAGTCGTGGCAGGAGATCTGATTCCCTGGGCTGGAACCACATTTCCTTCTGTGTGAGAAGGTCACGAGTTCAAGGCTCACTGCAGACCGTAAACATTGAGACTTCAATGTAGCGCTGAGTAAAGTGCTAATTGTGAGAGGTGCTGCCTTAAGGAATCCTAGAACAGAGCAGCAGATAAAGAGGCCATTCAGTCCACCAAGTTATGGAGTCGTACAGCAGAGACAGGCCATTTGACCCAACTGTCCGCTCCGACCAAGATTCATGGGTCATTTTCGGCCCCATTTCCGTAACCGGCTTCCGTCTCCGCACCAAAGATCCCGTAGCGGAGCAAAGATACTGGCGCAGAGACGGAAGCCGGTTACGGAAACATCCTCGTAAAAATAAAAGTTATTTGGTAAAAACCTTCTCCTCATTTTCAGAATTATAATTTATTAACACAAACTGTTCCCCCGCAACGTTGATTACACTGCAAGTCGGGTCGGGTTACTGAAATGGATGATAAAAAGGCCCACGTTGCGCTCCGTTGTGTACTACACGTCAGCCCCATTGCATTTAGAAGGAGTGGTCTATCTTGCTCCGCTATAGGATCTTTGATTGTACCCATCTCTGCCACTTCCTCTGGCAGCTCATTCCATATACCCTTGTGTGAAAAACCTGCCCCTCTGGTTCCTTTTAAATCTTTCACTAGGAAAACTACTGTGAGCATTCACCTTAACTATATTCCTTATGATTTTATGTACTGTACGGTCTCCCCTCAACCTCCTACACTCCAAGGGAAGAAGTCCCAGCCTATCCAGTCTCTTTTTATAACTAAAGCCATCTAGTCCGAGCAATATTTTGTGAATCTTTTCTGCACCTTTTCCAGCTTAATGACATCCTCCCTATTGTGTGGCGACCAGAACTGCACACAAAACTTTGTGTTTAGTTTAGAGATACAGCGCAGAAACAGGCCCTTCGGTCCACCGGGTCCCCGCCGACCAGCGATCCCCGCACATTAACACTATCCTACACCCACTAGGGACAATTTTTACATTTACCAAGCCAATTAACCAACAAACCTATACGTCTTTAGAGTGCGGGAGGAAACCGAAGATCTCGGAGAAAACCCACGCAGGTCACGGGGAGAATGTACAAACTCCGTACAGACAGCTCCCGTGGTCGGGATCGAACCTGGGTCTATGGGCGCTGCATTCGCTGTAAGGCTGCAACTCTACTGCTGCGCCACCGTGACCGCCCTGTCACCAAGCTGTGTGATCCTCAGCAACTTATACTGTTGTAACACAACGTCCCAACTCCTGTACTCGGTGCTCTGACTAATGACCCCATGACTTCTTCAACATCCTGTCTACCCATGTCTACATAAGTTCCTTCCATCCAGTTGTCACTGATAATTTGTCTAGATTTTCAAAAAGCCTTTGACAAGATACAGTAGCCTCCAAAGAATGTGGTGGCAAGCGGCATGGAAGCATGGATTGCAAGCTGCCTTCAAGAGTGTGGGAGTAAAGGGTTAATTTTAACTGTGAAAGAACGTAGATAGTGGTTTTCCACAAGGGTCCATGTTGCCTCATAACTGAATGTGATGCTGACCTGAGCTCCATTGCTGTCTGTGTGGTGTTTGCACATTCTCTTTGTGACTGCATGAGTTTCTCTGGGTGCCTCCAGTTACATCCCATGTTACACGCCAGTTACACGCCAGCGGTATTTCACATAGCCCTTGCTTTCTCCCTCCTTCCCCTCCCCCTTCCCAGCTCTCCCACAAAGCCTACTGTCTCCACCTCTTCCTTTCTTCCCCCCCCCCCCCCCCCCGACATCAGTCTGAAGAAGGGTCTCGACCCGAAACGTCGCCTATTCCTTCTCTCCATAGATGCTGCCTCACCCGCTAAGTTTCTCCAGAATTTTTTGTCTACCTCCCATGTCCCAAAGACATGCAGGTTCGATGAGGTATCATTGTCAATTGTCCACTCGAAGCTACCCCTGGTGTGCAGGCAAGTTGCATCGACACTGGGCCTGAACCCTGGAACTTCACTGTGGGAGCACCTTCACCAGAAGGACGGCAGCAGTTGTAAAAGGCGGCTTGCCCCCACCTTCATCGGGACAGTTAGAGATGGGAAATAAATAGTAGTAGTGAATAATAAAAAAACTGTTTATGCCCAGTTTGGACATTTGGACAGGCATATTTCGATCATAATAACACCAGAAGATGAGTATGTGTTAAGGGGTCCAACAGGGCTGGTCCCCACACAATTTATACCAGAACACTGGTATAGCCTCAGAGGAGATTATTTATTCCCTTGCACTCAAGCTTTGAAACAAGACAGCAACTTGGGACCCTCTCTCATTGCTCCCTCACTGTGCTTCCTGCTACATGCTCTTTGACCATGTTGTGACCCAGACTCACTAGCACACTCACATGTGCTTCCTCAGTACTTGCTTGTGCTGCCAGCTTGTGCCACATGGCTTCCAGCTCTATTTGCAGGCCTCCCAGCTCGGACCCAGCCATGGTTCAAGGTGCCTTCGCTCCATCCACTGCTTCTCGCAATGGTTCTCCATCAGTGAACTGTTCTCCATATTCTTTGCCCCCACCTATTTTCCAGCTCCCCCCCCCCCCCCTCCCTCCACCACACATCACTCTGAAGAAGGGTTCCGGTCCAAAACGCACCTAACCATATTCTCCTGAGATGTCGCCGTACCTGCTTAGTTATTCCAGCACTTTATGTTCCAAACAACCCAACTCATGATTGCCTGATTCACAATTTGTTGATTGATCAGAGGCAAGTTATTACTTTTATTACCAAGTTAAAACTATTAGAACTAATAGACCCTGTAACTGCTTGAATGGTAATGATGTTCCTACCTTCAAAGGTCAAGGCCTAGGTTCACCATGCTGCCCTGAAGATCTCTGCTTTACTTGAAAGGCCTTCATCTGAGACGGATTAAGAGGAAAGGTTAATGTCGTTGTCTGACTGAGAAGAAACAGATGACTTTTAAAAGGTTTTATTTCCTTGATTTTCTAACCCATTAACCTCAGGAAGTGCTTCTGCATGGAGGAACAAAGCCAGGCGACTCGGGGTTAAGCTTGTGTCAGTAGTCGGATTCTGCAAAACTGACAGAGCTGCTTAACAGCTACCAAATGGAGTAGTAATGTTAGTGTTAACTGGAACAAAGTACCACAAATAGGGACAGATGGGTCAAAGCTGTCAGAGGATTTGTGAAGTTTGGAACCAGCTTTTTTCTCTTTTGGTGCTTTAAGTCCTCTCCCATTCATAGAGGTGTGAGCTGGATACGGCAGCATAAAGGATGTTATTTGTATAAGGATCGGGTATCCAGGTTTGTGCGACAAAAAGAAGTGCTTGTAAATTGCCCGTGGACAATTGCCGCTGCTGCCAACGTTGATTCACCTTCCAAAGGCAGAGCTGGTAGTTTACAGTTACAGTCTAGTTTACTGTCACGTGTACCGAGGTACAGAGAAAAGCTTTTGCTGCGTGCTAACCAGTCAGCAGGAAGAAAATACATGATTACAATCCAGGCATTTACAGTGTATAGGCACATGATAAGGGAATAACGTTTAGTGCAAGGTAAAGCCAGCAAAGTCCGATCAAGGATAGTCCGAGGGTCACCAAAGAGTTAGATAGTAGATGTCGCTGCAAACGTGCGTACCTCATGCGAACATTTTTCCCTGTCCATTGCAAGGCACCAGCCGGGTTAGCAAGGGAATGGGTTGCAGGTGAATGGGTCGTGGATCAGGTATGCAGCTCTGCACAAGACTCTGCACAAGACTGCAGGAAGTTGAGGAGAGTTTTGAATGTAGCCCAGTCCATCACACAGACCAGCCTCCCCCCCTTCGACTAATGACTTAGACGAAGAGGCCATGTGCATTTTATCCACATTTGCTTGACGCTATAAAGTTGGGAGGATGCACAGTCGGCGAATCCCTCAGAGTAGTGGTCGGGTCTGTTTCTACCCCATTTCACCATGCAGAATCTTATGGCAAATGCTCAGTTCCCAGTGCAGGACACGCAGATACCACCAATCCAGTGCCTTCATAGGTAGACAAAAGTGCTGGAGAAACTCAGAGGGTGAGGCAGCATCTATGGAGCGAAGGAAATAGGCAACGTTTCGGAACGAAACGTTGCCTATTTCCTTCGCTCGATAGATGCTGCCTCACCCGCTGAGTTTCTCCAACATTTTTTGTCTACCTTTGATTTTCCAGCATCTGCAGTTCCTTCTTAAACAGTGCCTTCATAGGTCTGGCTGACACACTTTCAGGAGCTTTGAGGGTTGTCTGACATCTCATCCTCCAATGATCAGGATCACTGAGGTGCCATCTGGGGTAAATACAAAGTAATCTGACTCTAACTACCCCATTAACCTATTTCATAAGTGATTGGACTAGAATTAGGCCAGTCGGTCCATCAAGTCTACTCTGCCATTCAATCATGGCTGATCTATCTTTGCCTCTTAACCCCAATCTCACCCTGAGAGATCTCACCCTGCCAGAGATATTCCCTTTGTTCGACCCATCCCTCCACCACCCTCTCTCCCACTGAAAACTAACGTATTCTCGCTTCTACCCAGCTTTAGTGTTTTAGTTTTAGAGATACAGCGTGGAAACAGACACTGACTCCGCGCTGACCAGTGATCCCTTACACATTTGGGATAATTTACAATTTTTACCAAAGTTAATTTGTAGAATCTACTAAATCCCACGAGAGAAAGTAAAGAACAAACGACACTTAGCTCATTTGTGCCGGGAGCCTCTTTTACCTTCATTCTCACTAATCATAACCCGTGTGCAGATATGGCCTTGGAGTTGTCATTTAGCTATTGTGGCTGGACCTTCTCGTGAGGCTGCTAGCAAGTCACCAGCGGTAACAGACAGTATGCAAAACTAACGTGGGCGTGAAGGCGCCACAAATTAACCTGCAAACCTGCACGTCTTTGGAGTGTGGGAGGAAACCAGAGCACCCGGAGAAAACCCACGCAGTCACAGGGAAAACGTGCAAACTCCGTGCAGGCAGCACCCGTGGTCTGGATCGAACCCGGGTCTCTGGCGCTGTGAGGCAGCTCTGAGGAAGGGTCTCAGACCTGAAACATTAATGCCCCCGTCCCACTTAGGAAACCTGAACGGAAACCTCTGGAGACTTTGCGCCCCACCCAAGGTTTCCGTGCGGTTCCCGGAGGTTGCAGGTGGTTGCAGGAGGTTGCAGGTAGTGGAAACAGGTAGGGAGACTGACAAAAACCTCCGGGAACCTCACGGAAACCTTGGGTGGGGCGCAAAGTCTCCAGAGGTTTCCTAAGTGGGACAGGGGGCATTGAACTCTGCTACTCCCTCCACAGAGGCTGCCTGACCTGCTGAGTGTTCTCCAGCATCTTTGGTTTTCATCTGCCACGTTGCTAAGATACCAGGAGATCCCGCCTCCCGGGGCTTGGCCAATGGAAGCAGGCGTTGTTTGGACGCCGGGTGTGACTGGGGGAGGGGGTGGGCGGGCTGGCTGGCAGCTGGAGTCGCTCGGTCGTCGAGTTCCCCCCCCCGGTCGGACTGGACGCTCTCCTCACCCGCCCCCATCCCCCTCCCCGTCTCCCCTTTCCCCCGGATACGCGCGGACAGGACAGGACAGGACAGGAGCCCCGGCGGGCTTCTTTCTTCAAGCTTCGGCCCGATCGGAGAGAGGCACCGATGGGAGGCTCGCAGAGCGCGG
The DNA here is from genome assembly GCF_028641065.1 of Leucoraja erinaceus. NCBI lineage: Eukaryota > Metazoa > Chordata > Chondrichthyes > Rajiformes > Rajidae > Leucoraja > Leucoraja erinaceus. The sequence continues at coordinate 2,995,279 of NC_073416.1, forward strand.
CGTTCCCCGGTGGCAGGACAGAGGGATTCCATGTCCTCCGGGTACGTACAGCTGCTCCACGGGCTTTGGGGGGGAGAGGCGGGAGCTCCGGCCGGAGAGCCATCGAGCCCCGGCTCAAAATGCCCAGCTTCTTTACCGCCATCTACCACCGGGTGGATGTGGACTGAGCATTCATGAATCGTTGCTTGGACAGCGTGGCTGCACACGGGACCTCTCAGTCCCTCCCGTCCATTCGCTTCAAATTAGGGGCTTAAACCTGTTTTTTATTTAATGAGGTCTCCTCTTTGCTGGAAGAATAATTCTGACTGGAGACCGAAGCCCTGTTTGGCGAGAGGGGAGTGGTTGGGAGCTGAAATGCTTTGATGTAAATTCCACATCAAATAATCGGTTCCTTCAACTCTCCATTAAACAAGAGTTTCCACTTGTCCTGATTTTCATCCCGGGTTCTGGAAATTTCCATGTAGTAAACAATCGGGGTGACTATGATGTAAAAACAAATCATCTCACTTACTTCATAGCTCTTCTCCATAAATGCAGTGTTAAAATGTCCGATTCCTGTCAGTTGTCCTGTGATGTTCATCTTTTATTTTTATTAACTATTTCAAGCGATGGTCTTGCCTTTTGCCTTTCGTTTTTTTGAGTTAATTGAAGATGGTATGCATCTACTCTGCTCGGTGCTGCTACCAGGTTGCAAATTACTTCCCAATGTGTACGCTGTGAAGTTCCTTGGATGACTTTGACTATGTTTTACTGGCAATAGTTTAGAAGAGTCCAGACGCAGCTGATGATTGCACATTCCAAGCTAATATTATCCCTTTGTGTAATAAGTAATGGTAAAGTTAGCAGGTTAACTTTCTTCCTGACCTCACAGCTGCAGAATAGCTTGTTTTAAAGTGCCTTTCGTCTTTGGCCAAACAAAGATGGAAATGTATCGATGTGGCAAGTGTTGATCTATTAATGTTGTCCCAGTTCCAAGTGTAAATATAAAAGGAAGATGAAATGAAAGAAGCTTTTCTTTTCCCCTCCCTTTTCATCCAACGTGCATTGGAGCTACAAAACTGTAATTATTTAAATAATCATCATCCAGCAGAACTGTGGGAGGTCCTCTGGCCCATGCCAGCTATTTGAAAGATTTATTCAATTAGTGTAATTCCTCTGGCTTTAACCCTGTAGTACTGCAGAATTTTTCTTTTCAAATATATTATAGAATAATCCAGCATGGAAGCAGGCCATTCCACCTGACCAGTTCTAGCTTCTGTACTAACCCTATCATCCAGTACTTTGTCTATTGCCTTCTCTGCCCAAGCAATTCAAGTGCTCATCTGAACATTACTTAAATGCTGTCAGCGACCCAGCCTCGGCCAATCTCTTGGGCAGTGAATTGCAAGAATTCACCACTCTCGGGGTGAGAAAGATGCTCTTTGGATGCCATGTATGTTTATTCCCCTTATCTTATAACCTGTGTCCTTTAGTTGTCTATCTCTGATATAGGGACAAGTTTCCTGCAGTCTATCCTGTCTGTACCCCTCCTAATTTTATGACTCCATCGTATCCCCTTTTGATCTCCTCCACTCGAGGATGAACAGACCCAGCTTTTCCAGTCGCTCATCATGAATGAATTGCCCCATCCAAAGCAACGACCCAGTGAATCCCTTGTGCATTCTCTCCAGCACTATCACATCCTTGCTATACCTTGGTGTCTAGAACTGCTTGCAGTACACCAAATGAATTCTGACCAAGGTTTTAAGAAGTTTGGGCATAACCTCCCTAATTCTGACCTCTATTCCCAAACCAATTAATGTCATTGTTCCATATATCTTCTTAACCTATCTGTGTTGCTATCTTCAAGGTTCTGGCGGACTTGAACTCCAAGGTCCATTCACAGTGTACGTATTAGCCTCATTAATGCTCCCACGATATATTACCTTACTTTTGTCTGGATTAAGCTCCATCTGCCATTTGTCCAACCATCTCGCCAAAACATTGATATCTCTGGAGTATATATACCCAGCTTCCCTGTGAAAATTGCAATTGAATCGACTTCAACCACCAAAGAAGGGTCTCGACCCGAAACGTCACCCATTCCTATACCTATACCTCTGTCCTGCTGAGTTACTCCAGCATTTTGTGTCTATCTCCGGTGTAAACCAGCATCTACAGTTCTTTCCTACACACCTTTCTGTGGTTTTTCAAGATGAGAGTCTTGCTGGCAAAGCCCATCCCTAATTGCCCTTGGTAATGGTGAGCCAATTTCTTTAACTGCTGCAGTTCTTTTGGCGAAGGTGCTCCCATTGTGCTGTTGAGGAGGGCGTTTCATGATGATGATGAAGGAACAGCAATGTATTTCTAAGTGGTGTCGGAAGGATATCTGTATGTGGTGGTGATCCCATACACCTGCTGCCCTGTTGTCCTTGGCAGAGTTTGTGGATTTTGGAGATGTTGCAGTTGTTTAGATGAGTGCCCCATTAGTACATTTTGTAGATAGTACACACTCTCTTGGTGGAGAGAATGAATGCCTCAGATGGTGGATGCAGTGCTCGTCAAGTGGCTGCTTTATCCTTTGGAGATGAGTTGAATGTCGTTTAATTGCATTCACCTCGGTAATTGGTAGGTACAGTATTTTGTTGCATCCTGATTTGTGCCTTGTAGATGGTGCAAAGGCTTGGGTTTCAGAAGATTGGCAATTTGCTTTTGGATGTCTAGCCTCGAACCACTTACATTTGTCTCTGGTCAATTGTGAGCCTTGGGATTTTGATGGTGGGAACTTGGCAATGATAATGCTATTGAATGTTAAGGATAAGGGGATGAACTTTCTCTTATTGTAGATGGCCAGCATTGCCACAAAGGTGCCAGACAATGTTGCTTGCCACTTACTGGCCCATACCTGAATGCATGGGCAACACAGTGGTGTAGCTGCTGGAGCTGCTGCCTCACAATGTCAGAGACCCAGGTTTGATCCTAACCTCTGTTTCTGTCTGTGTGAAGTTTGCACGTTGCTTCGTCCAGTTTCCTCCCACATCCCAAAGGCGTGCGGGTTTGTAGTTTAATTTGGCTCTGTATATTGCTATACCCACTCCTAGTGTGTATGGAGTAGATGAGAAAGTGGGATAACATTGTGTGAATGGGTGATTGATGGTCGGTGTGAACTCGGTGGGCCGAAGTGCCTGTTTCCACGCTGTATCTCTAAACTAAAGACATCTTGCTGAATGCAAGCATGGGCTGCTTTATTTGCTGAGGAGTTCCGAGTAGAATTGCATATGCCATTTATGATGGACGGAAGATTATTGATGAAGAAGCTGAAGATGATTGGTATTGACACTGCCCTGAGGCACTCTTGCATCAATGTCCTGGGGCTGGGCTGATTGACTTTAAACCATCACAACCAACTTACTTTGTCTGATGTCAAATACTGCCTTAATGTCAGAGGTAGTCACATATGACTCACCTAGCCCATGTTTGAAACGGGCATGGGCCAGGGAGGTCTGGAGCTAAGGGTCATTTGGGATTTTGACAGGACTGTTGGTGAGCAGGTTCGTAATTCCTGTTGAACGGCACTGCCTTCTGTCACTTTGAGGCTAGAGGGTGGGTGTTGGTGATGGGAGAAACATGCAGGATGCAATTTGCCCTGTATTTGCATGGTTCATTCCTGATCATAATCAATCATTTGAATTTATTACAAAAAATAAATGCCCTGTCTCTCATCTTGCAATGTGATTCCTTTAACAACTGTGGCCTTTTACAAAGACACCAAAGAACAGCAGGACCACATTACGACTAGACGGGATCAGTTGTGGAGCCTTTGTCCTTGTGTTAAAAATGCACTAAAAATGAATGATGGGTAATAAAAGATTACAAATGATATTAATAGCATATAAACTGAGACTTCAATTTATCAATTGTTTTGTTCAGTATTTTAGGTTTATTTTCTCAGCAAAATGCACCAAAGCATTGTAACAATCAGTGCCTTTTGTTCTACGTATCATTGCTCATGTAGTGCTCTGATACATGTTTGTGCTGTTGCTGGAGTAACTCTTCGTCTGAAGAGATTACTAAATCAGTCTTCAATAATCATTGATTTGTTAGGTGTATGATTCTGTGGTAGTCTCGTGGTTAGTCCTTATTTGGTCATGCTTTCAGTTTAGTTTAGAGATACAGCGCAGAAACGGGCCCTTTGACCCGCCGAGTCCATGCCGACCAGGGATCCCTGTACACAAATGCTATTCTAGGGACAATTTACAATTTTACCAAGCCAATTAGCAAACCTGTATGTCTTTGGAGTGTGGGAGGAAGCCGGAGCTCACCAGGCGAACGTACAAACTCCGTACAGACAGCACCATAATCAGGATCGAACCCGAGTCTCTGGCGCTGTAAGGCAGCAACTGTACCACTGCGCCACCGTGCTGTCCTTTCTTGCCTCTTCCCAAACTTCTCTTGTGTGATGTCTTTCGAACCCCCTGAGATGCATAGGTTATTGTGAGGGAATGTTATTGTTTTGTCGCTGTCCTTCATGTTAAATAGAGAATTCACCTGGTGGATCAAGTGGATATTGAAGACTGGTTTCCTGGTGGTTTTCACTGAGGATCAGTAAGTGTTTGGTCTTTCTTGGCTGGCAATCTTCTTTCCACAAACACCATCCAAACAAAATGGAAGCCGGTTGTTGATCTCATTGCTTCCAAGCATTGATGGTGCTAAATGACCAATAGATTTGCTTGTGTGAATATTGCATTTCAAAAGTACTCTTGAAATGTTTTAATTACATCATAGAGTGCTGTGTTATTAAAATGCATTGAAATGCATTAATTGTGGTACTGTGGTGAAGGTTTCCTGTTGGATTATTGTAACCTGCTGAAGCACAATGAAATCATTGTGCAGAATGGTCTGGAGCAGTGTTATCATGTGAATTGTCAAATTGGTTTAGAAACTGTGTATAGTTGTTCAAGAGGATGCGTAACCTTTTTGTAATAATGTTCAAGAATTGAATCACAAAATTAATAGGATAAAAACTGCAGCTGCCAGTGGAATCGCATATGCTCCAGTGTGGCTGGAGGCTAAATTGGGAGCGGTATGAGTTTGGCTTGACAACAGACTAGAGGTGGAGGGTTAAATTCATCAAAGCTGGGAAGTTTCTTTGTTTCCCAGTTGTCCTGAGATGGGAAGCAACACACCCCTGGCTTAATGCCAAGTGGAATATTCCTGTGTGGATTTGATTTCCTCTTACTGGAGGATTGGGTGAGAAAAGAAAGTGCCTTTTAATCCAGAGCTTTCTCCCATGTATCTTCTCCCGGGACAGGCAGCATAGCATCTCTGGAGAGAAGGAATTAGCGACGTTTCGGGTCGAGACCCTGCCAGTCCCGCTCAGCTACTCCAGTATTTTGTGTTTACCAAAGAACAGTACAGCACAGGAACAGGCCCTTCGGCCCAGAATACCTGTGCTGAACATGATGCCAAGTTAAACTATTCTCATCTGCTTGCACGTGATACATATCGTTCCATTCCCTGTATATCCATTAGGCCATTAAAAACCTTCAGTTTAAACCAGCATCTGCAGTTCTTTCCTACTGTACTGTTCTTTGTTCTATTGAGCCCTGAAATGTTGGGTTTGTGAGGTCGTGAATAAATAGGAAATATGACGGATTCATACTTTCCACTGAGTTGAACGCTGAGATGCCTTTGTACCCATTGAGTGGCTATTTTTCAGATGAATCATGCAGGCTGGGATTTGGAGGTTAAACAGAAAATGCTGGAAATGCTAAGTAGATCAGGCAGCATCTAGGAAAGAGAAACAAAATGAGCACTCTGATGACGGCTTTTTGACCTGAAATATTTCTCCGCTGCCTGACTTGCCACGTGTTTACAACATTTTATTTCAGATTTCCACCATCTACACTTTACTCACGTTCAATTCCTTGTCTTTGAGTAATGTGGGGAAAATATTACCTCATGAAATACTCTCAAGTGGACAAGACCCACAATGATTATCACATAAAAGACATCCAGTCATTATCTTGTTGCTCTTTCGACTAATTTTTCCTGCATTGCAACAATGACGACATTTCAAAAAAGACCTTCATTGCTTGTAAAGTGCTCCCCAAAGGTGCTATACAAATGCAAGTCGGGCTTGCTTTCTAGCTTTTTAACCATGTCCCTGTCTTGAGAGTAGGCTGTTCCCCCCCAACTCGGAGAACATAGGAGACATTTTGTTGCAGCCAGCCATGCTCAAGGACTGAGGGGAGAAATGAGGGCTTTTCAGCCGTGAAGAGAGTGATTGTGATATGTAATGGTGCTTTTTTAATTTGTGTTCATACTGCATCCAGTTTTGGGTTGGGAGCATTTTGCATCCGCTGGGCTGTTTTTACATTTGGATTAGAGAACCAGTAGGCATGCTGGGCACTCCTTTTAGAACACACTTTGAAAGAGTAAAGGCGTGGGATGTCAATACATTTACATAATTTAAGTCTCAATGGCTATCTTGCAGGCCCACATTTTTATCTTGTGCTTCCCAAGACCCCAATTAAAAGCTGGAGAGTGGGGAAATGGATGGAAGAGAATGGTGGGGGAGGGGTGGAAGAGGGGAGAAAAGGTAAATAGGAGACGGAGTAGAGAGGGTTAGGAGGTGAGCAGATGGAGGAGGGGAAATTAACTAATTACAGGTTTGAGGGGGGGGTCAAACCTGCATATTTGTGCTGCGGTTTGACGTGGAAGATTTTTTTTTCTAACGTTTGATCGCACTATCAGCCATGATCACATTGAATGGCGGTGCTGGCTCGAAGGGCCAAATGGCCTACTCCTGCACCTATTGTCTATTGTCTAATTCGGAGTATGGGGACTGACTATCAATGGTAGCATACAATTAAACGTTTTTTATCAACAGCAAATGAAGTGGATTAATATAATCTGGAGTATAGTTTACACTGTGGGGGTGGGAAAACAGAGGGGGAACCTTCCATCTGCACTCACTGAACCTTTTTGATCGAGTTGCAGTAGGACCTGGGTGCCTTCAACATCTTCACATTGTGCTAATCTGTTACTCTTTGTTTTATGATCTCTTACCACAATGCTGTTATTTGGCCACCAACATTTGTCAGTTGAAAATTAAATTTCACAGTCATAATTAAAAATGCCTACATCATTCATTATAGAGCTTGGGCTTGGCCTCGCCATCAAGGATTTTAAGCTATTGCGCCTGTTTCCAAAATTGAGGCATGGCGGTAGTGTTGCTGCCTTACAGGAGACCCGGGACTGCATAACTATTTTAATTCATGAACAGTTTAGTGTTTAAGAGCTCTCTTCCAGTATATTGTCAATAGGAATTGTCATGGCCAAAGTTCTGCCATGTTGTATTGGAGACATGGGACTCTTGCTGTATTAGACACAAAATGCTGGAGTAAAACTCAGTGGGACAGGCAGCATCTTTGGAGAGAAGGAATGGGTGAAGAAGACCGGTCTGAAGAAGGGTCTTGAACCGAAACATCAGCCATTCCTTCTCTCCAGAGATGCTGCCTGCCCCGCTGAGTTACTCCAGCTTTTTGTGTCTACGGATTAAAACAGCATCTGCAGTTACACCCTGTATGCATGTCTCTAATTGTGGGCAGATGGCTTGGGTAGTTTTCCTTGCATTCTCTAAACCCAAGAGAAGCTGGAACATCAGATGCAATATCATCCAGGTTTTGGATAGGCTTGTAGTAGCTGACCTGAACTATTCCTGAAGGCAGGGTTACTTCAGTATTAAAAGGATATGTGCTTCAAATATACTGCTACTGAATCTGAAATGTTTCACGACTGAACAAAAAACAATGTGCTGGAGGAACTCAACCTGAAACATTGTCTGTCCACATCCTCCATAAATGCTGCTGAGTTCCTCCGGTGTTTTGTTTTAGCTAAAGATTCCAGCATCTGCAGTCTCTTATATCTCCATGTTTAAAGACTGATCAGTTCTAAAATTGTATTTTTATTTTGAACAGGTGCAGGAAAACTCTCCAGGATACTGGGCTGGGCTGGAACCATTCTTTGATTTTATAATTTCAGCAGGTGACAGGAGGCTGGTGAGTTTGTTCTCAATGTTTGTGTGTCCATTTTAGAAGGTGGGAAAATCTATATTCAATGCTTTGTGTACTCTTCCTGTCATGTAACCCTTGCTTTCTGCTGCAGATTTTTGCTTCTGTGCAATATATTTTGTAATTTACTTTATCCATTTACTTAGTTGATCTTAATTCTTCAAGCTAGGTACCACTGTCATATATTGATTATTCCAACCTTCCTGGTGTGCCAGCCAAACGTTCTTCACCCCACCAAGCACCTCTGATATTACTTGACTCAACTGCAACCCTGATCCTTGTTACCATCTTAGAGTCAGTGTTATACAGCGTGGAAAAAGGCCCTTCTGCCCAAAGTCTGTATCGCCCAACATGTCCCATCTACACTAGTCCCACCTGCCTGCGTTTGGCCCATATCCCTCCTATCCATGTACCTGTCTAAATGTTTCTTAAATGTCGTGATAGTCCCTGCTTCAAATACTACCTCTGGCAGCTCGTTCCTTAGACCCACCACCCTCTGTGTGAAAAAGTTATCCCTCTGGTTCCTATAAAAATCATTCCCCATTCACCTTATTCATATGTCCTCTGGTTCTTGACTTAAACCTATGTCCTCTGTTCCACTTGTGACTAATGCCTCCATATTTGATCACTGCTCGCTGTAACACCTTAATCCAACCTGAAAGCTTATGGTTTCTTCCTTTGTATCACAGATAAATACTAAAAGCTGTACTCTTGGATGGAAATAAACCAGGGAGGGTTATTTGATTCAGCCATGCAGCGGTACTGTATTTAGTTCTTGTGCGTTGTTACCGGTGAAGTGATTCTCCGAGCCGATTTAGAAGAGAGGATTTATTTATGATTTCCCCCTGAACATTGCTTTTATTATTATAACAGAAGGCCAGAGTACTCTACCTGTTGTGTGGTGGTGCAACAGAGGGCAGATGAAGCAGGCTGAGTGTTTAGCTGGCTTGTAGTTGACAAAAAATTAGGAGTTGCCTCAATGTTTCCAGTGTGTTTGGATGAGGGATGAATGATACTTAAGTGGTACTGCTGAATGCTAGCAACACCATCAGCACTTCACTTGCAAACAAAGGAAGTATTCATTCTTAAGATAGACACAAAATGTTGGAGTAACTCCGGGATAGAAGGAATGGATGACGTTTTGGGTCGAGACCTTTCTTCAGACCCAAACCCGAATCATCATCCAGAGATGCTGCCTGTCCTGCTGAGTTACTCCAGCATTTTGTGTCTATCTTCGGTTTAAATCAGCATCTGCAGTTCCTTCCGACAAATGTTCATGCTTGTTGATTTTCTATTTCAATTGGCCAGGGCCATAAAATAATCAAAATGCTTCAGTGCAGTTTTGCATATCTTGCCTGTCAAAATCTCACCACCTAATTTGTGAGGCATCTGATGCAAAATCTGGCTTTATGGGTCCTAATTTCCCACGGCGTATTCATTCTGGGAATTTGCTTCACAATGCTGCACCAGGGTGAGGCAGCAAAGAATCGTTGGTATTCTTACTGTCCTGTTTGGCATGCATGGTTTCATCGCTGTAGAAAAGCACACTTAATATTAATTAACGGTTCCTGACGCAACAATGAAGTGTTGAGCTTGGCTCACAGAGGCATTCCGCAGCTTTACAGCTATGCTCATTCCTTTGGTGTGGTGGATATATGTTTCCCAGGGATTAGGTCCTATCTCTCTCTCTTGTTGTAGGGTGGAGTTGTAAAAATAGGTTGCAGCACTACTGCAACCATATCTTTCTCATCTCCGCACTTTACCTCCACTTGGTAGTGCAAGCACTTTAGTTTTAGTTTTCACGCTCCCATTTTTTCGTATGAATGCTAGGATAAAGTCCCAGCTGTGTTAGTCCCTCAACTTGTGCTGTGAGTCTGTGGGGTTTCATAGAATTATAGAGCTGTACAGCATGAAAACAGGCCCTTCATCATCTATCTTTTTGATATGAAATGAAGCAATTGCTTTATGAATATTTCCCTTGTTGTCTAGTAATATCAGGAGTGTCACTGCCGACTGTGATGTGCTTCATTTCTTATTGGGAAATGAATTGAATTGAATACATTTTATGAGCCAAGTATGTATACATACGAGGAATTTGCCTTGGTGCTTTGCTCAAGTCAAGTCAAGTCAAGTGAGTTTATTGTCATGTGTCCCTGTATAGGACAATGAAATTCTTGCTTTGCTTAAGCACACAGAAAATAGTAGGCAGTTGGAAGCACCCAGTAGGAAGTTCACTTGCACTTCCTCCAACTTCATCTACTGTATCCATTGTTCAAAATGTGGACTCTTATACATCGGCGAGACCAAACTCACAGGTAACAACACAATATACAGTGGACAATTAAAAATAAAACATTATAATTTATACATGTGAAGAATGAAATTAAATACCAGAGCAAAAGGAGGCTACAGACTTTTGGCTGTTGAGAAGAGCAACTGCTTGTGGGGAAAAAAACTGTTTTTATGTCTGGCTGTGGCGGCTTTGACAGTCCGGAGTCGACTTCCAGAGGGAAGTGCTCTGTTACTGAGGTTCTCGACTGCCATCTTTGCTGAGGTGGGCTAATGTTAGACAGACTGGGACCAAGTTTGGAGCCTTCCAAGTTCTAAATGAGTGCACTATTTTTCTAATCCTTTTCTATTCCTTGCTACTTTTAGGACAAAGATGACAATGCACTACGGGAGCTGTTACTAGGCAATGTGGAGAAGTCACTCAAAATGGCTATTTACAACACTAAGACTCAGGCTGTTCGTGAAATCAGTGCAACACCCAGTAACCTCTGGGGAGGACAGGGGCTGCTTGGAGTCAGCATTCGGTTCTGCAGCTTTGAAGGAGCAAATGAAAATGTTTGGCACATCTTGGTATGTACAATTTATCTGTGTGTGTGTGTGTGTGAGAGCAGTGCTGAACTACTATCTACCTCTTTGATGACCCTCAGATTATGCTTGATTGGACTTTACCTTGCACTAAACTTAATTGTGTGGGTATTATGACTGGGTAGTGCCACTTTGTGCCTTGTGGTAGTCTCCCAGATGTAGCACCAACACTTACAGTATCTCTGCAGAACCTTGCCAATCACTGGAAAGACAAGTGAGCCTCAGTCCACTCCCTCCCTCTGGCCAACGCAACGTCCCCAGCACTGAAGGATAATTATACTTGCTTGCCTCTGTGGGGCAGTCTACATTGTTTTTATACCTGACACCAGACTACTGAAATGGATGCTGTCACAGAAAGGGGCTACGAGGTGAACGGAGGGGGGGGGAAATGGATACATAACATGTTGGAATAACTCAGCGGGTCAGACAGCAACTTTGGAGAACTTGGATAGGCGATGTTTCGGGTGGGGATTCATATTGTGTCCCGACCCAAAAACGTCGCCTACCTGTTGTCTCCCGAAACGCTGCCTGACCCGCTGAGTTACTCCAGCACTTTGTGTTTTATTTTAAGCCAGCATCTGCAGTTCCTAGTGTATTATTTTGTTTTTAATTCAAGGATGACCTTGGAGCCAAAAAAAAGCCCTTGGGAATCGCTGACTCATGATTGCTCAAATGTGTTGAGAGCTTTGATTCAAGGCACTGGGGGTGCAACGAAGCTCCCAAAATATATAGCGGAAGGAATGTCCCATCACCTCAAGCACCTCCTGCCCCATCTGTGGAAGAGTGCGGTTACCATCAGTCACTTCAGAACCCACAGAACCCGGAGAAGAAGCAGGCTGTCCTCAAACCCAAAGGATTGCCTAAGGAGGCTTCAAACCAAAAACATTTTATTTTGTAGCTATAGCTTTTATCATTGAAATTGGGTAAAGGAACCCTTTAAAATAATATAGAAATGGAGCATCCCAACTGTGATCCTCAGTCTCTGCGGAAACAAGGTTATGCAACTAGGGAAGGGAAATGTATGGTGAGGGAAATATTGGCCAGGAGGTTGTGAGGTTTGCAAGTGTAGAGGCTCGCTGGCCACTTACATGCACGTGGAAACAAACTGAGTAGGGACAGTTGGCACTTTAAAAAAAAAAAATTTTTTTAAATGGTCATGAATTTTCCGATAATATTTTCATTATTTGGGTGGGGTTTGTAACGGTTGCTCATTTTTTGTGTGTGTGTGTGCGTGTGTGTGTGTGTGTGTGTGTGTGTGTGCACATCTATTGTTTAAACCTTGCAGGAAGTGGAGCCCAATTCCCCTGCTGCACTAGCCGGTCTGAGGCCATACACAGATTACATTATTGGAGCTGAAGCCATCCTCCGCGAGGTAACGGCAAGTTGATTCCTTTTCCTTCTTGGGGGGTGGGGTGGGGGGGGGAGTCATTGAATTTGTACATGAATGTAAGAAATGAAAGCAAAAGTAGGCCATTCAGCACGGTGGCGCAGCAGTAGAGTTGCTGCCTTATAGCGCCAGAGACCCGGGTTCAATCCTGACTACGGTTGTATTGAGTTTGTACATTCTCCATGTGACCTCTGTGGGTTTCCTCCCACGCTCCAAAGACGTACAGGTTTGAAGGCTCATTGGCTTTGTAAAAATGTAAAATTGTCCCTAGTGTGTGTAGGATAGGGTTAATAGAAACATAGAAAATAGGTACAGGAGTAGGCCATTCGGCCCTTTGAGCCTGCACCGCCATTCAATATGATCATGGCTGATCATCCAACTCAGTATCCTGTACCTGCCTTCGCTCCATACCCCCTGATCCCTTTAGCCACAAGGGCCACATCTAACTCCATCTTAAATATAGCCAATGAACTGGCCTCAACTACTTTCTGTGGCAGAGAATTCCACAGATTCACCACTCTGTGTGAAAAATGTTTCTCTCATCTCGGTCCTGAAAGACTTCCCCCTTATCCTTAATATGCGAGGATGGCTGGTCGGCATGGACTCGGTGGGGTGAAGGGCCTGTTTCCGCGCTGTATCTCCAAACTAAGCTAAAGTAGGCCCTTCAGCCCCTCACATCTGCTCCCCTGTTCAACAACTTGGACTTGGACTTTATCACAAATATTCGTAGGAAAATCACTCATCCACGATGTTCCAGATGCAGTTTTGCAACAGCCCTGCATAGTTTGAGTAAGACTTCTCCACGGAGATCCATTTACAATGTTGTCTGCATTCCAATGATTTTTTTTTTTTTACTTTGTCTTTCACTTTTTCACCAGGTTCACCAGAACCCTCCTCACCATCTCCTCTTTTATCCATGATTTAATAATGCCTCATCTGCAGGCTTAGTTATTTTGTTCGTTAGTGCAACAGGTCCTAGCTTGATTCAAGAGAAACCTGATCGGATAGAATGGTTCTCTCTTTCCCCAATGCTGTTGCCTGTGCCCCATGAATTGAAATTCCCTTCTCTCATACAAACTTTGAGCCACTTATTCAACTTTCTTACTTTATTTACCCTGTGCCACGTTGCATTTTATGTAATAATCCAGTGATTTATTATCTTTGTGGTCCTCCTTTTAAAAAAAAAATGTGCTCATTCCTTCAATAGAACCATCTCCTTTGTCCTGTATGTTGCTGGTTCTCCGCCTGTTCCTTATTACCACTGCGATTCCTTTCACTCTCCCAACTTGAAAGGCTCCGTTTACCACAGAAAGAGACATAAAGCGCTGGAGTAACTCAGCGGGTCAGGCAGCGTCTCTGGAGAACATGGATAGGTGACTTTTGTGTCGGGTCCCTTCAGACTGATTGTGGGGGTGGGTGGGGGGGGGGGGGGGAGAAAAAGAAAACTGAAAGACGGGAGGGACAGGACAAGCCTGGCAGGTAATGAGTTGATCCAAGTTGAGGGGAGGTGTTTTGATAGGCAGATGGTTAGGAAAACGCCAGAGATGAAAAGACAGAAGGTGTGAGACAAAAGGATTCAAGAGTTGCGAATTGTGAAGCTAGAGGAAGGAATGTCGGTAGGGTCGGGAGGGGAGGGGGGGATAGGTGTGGCAGGGGAGAGCTCCCTTTATCACAATGCTGTGACCCATTTGCTCATTCACCCAGCAGTCACTGTTTTCATTCACACAGACTACAAGAACCTCAAAACTATTGGACAAATTCACAGGTTAAGGCTCCTGTCTCATGACATTATGGATCCCTATACCTGCCTCATTCATAGTCAGCATGGTGTGACTGACCAGTTCCACAGTGTTTAGTGTAAAGAGCATGTCTCGTCTTGGACAAAATGCCCAGTGAAATGTTCTATTGTGTGTTTTTTGGTGGTGAAATCTCAGGCAAGCTTGTCGGTCTAAGCGGCAGACATGTACTGTGGATGCAGTGTCTGTTGAATCCCAAAGGTTTTTGATGCATTTCAAATACTGAAATATAACAGTGCCCTTTTGGCTAAGTTCAACAGAAAAAAGCATTTAATCCATGATGTGCAATGTAGTGGCCCAGTACATCTTATTGACGTCTCTCTGTCTGAGTCATGAAATATTTATCCTCATTAATTATTAAGTAAATGAAGCTACTGTAGTTTAGTTGCGTTTAGAGATACAGCGCGGAAACAGGCCTTTCAGCCCACCGAGTCTGCACCGACCAGCGACACTATCGTACATGCACGCATGTACGCACAAACACACGGGACAATTTTATCGAAGCCAAGTAATCTACAAACCTGTGCACGTCTTTGGAGTGTGGGAGGAAACCGGGGCACCCGGAGAAAACCCACGCAGGTCACGGGGAGAACGTACAAACTTCGTGCAGACAGCACCCGCAGTCAGGATTGAACCCGGGTCTCTGGCGCTGTGAGGCAGCGACCCTACCCGCTGCGCCAGTGTGCCGCCAGAATTAACAATTCTCCTGGATGTTTCTGTGGACATATATGCTGACTGATATGGCAGTTATTAAAGAAGAGAATTAAAAAGTTAATTTGATGAGATCTGCACGCTGTTTCAGTGACTGACGTTTAAATGTACATCCGTGCAACTGTGTGTTACGTGCAGCTTTTTTCCCCACATGTAATACAGCCTCCCGGTGGGAAGGGGAGACACAAACTGGAGGTGATCGGTGTGGTTCTGTGCTTCACCTTATTTCTTTCATTCTCCTTTCTTTACCACAATTGTATTTATTTTTCAAGATTAAGGGGGAAAATGGCCATCAGTTCTGACTTGGGGAAGCTGTAATTTGTTTGTTCAAGCTGATGTGACACAAAGTAGTAAGTAAGTAAGTTTTATTTATATAGCACGTTTTAAGTCAACTCACATTGACACCAAAGTGCTTTACATAAATTAAATAATAAGTTTCCATACAAACCATAGAAAAAGGTAAAAAAAAAAAAAGAAAATGGATTATAGAGTTCAACACAACACAAACGTCCCCCCACAGCAGAATCAAAAATGTCCACTGTGGGGAAAGGCACCAGAAAGTTAAGTCCTCTTCCTCTGTGAAACACCCGAGGTCGGGGGGCCATTTGTGGCCTTGGAGCCAGTCCGAAGTACACACACTAAGTACTCGCGCTATTACTGATGGCTGAAGTTTTTTTTTTTTTTGTTTTAAGTATTGTGCTACTTGTAGTAAGTTACTTTTGTATTTCTTGCAAAAAAGTGTGGACAGGATGGTGTATAGGCGAAAGGAAACAACATTTCTTTGTGTGATTTATCTGTTGGTGTATAAATCGGGGAAGAGGAGCCAGAGGAAGGACTAACGCTCTTTTTCTTTGTTCTATTCCAGTCTGAAGACTTGTTCTCTTTGATCGAGTCCCACAATGGAAAACCACTAAAGATCTATGTGTACAACACTGACACAGATAATTGTAGGGAGGTGATTATCACACCGAACAGTGCATGGGGTGGAGAGGGCAGGTACGGCATTGTTACATTCTAGAGGTCGGTTTAAACATTAAGTAGGGTATGCTGTATTAATTGTTTAAGAGGGAACTGCAGATGCTGGAGAATCGAAGGTTACACAAAAAAGCTGGAGAAACTCAGCGGGTGCAGCAGCATCTATGGAGCGAAGGAAATAGGCAACGTTTCGGCCCGAAACGTTGCCTATTTCCTTCGCTCCATAGATGCTGCTGCACCCGCTGAGTTTCTCCAGCTTTTTTGTGTAACCTATGCTGTATTAATTTATTGGCGTTGCCAAACAGACGATGTGAATGTGTGTATGTGTGTGTGTGTATAATGTTCAACAGCATGATGATTCCTGTTCAAAGCTTCCCTCACAGAGCCACTTCCTTTACTTTTGTCTTTGCCTATTTCTTTATTTTCTTAAAGGCTCCAGTGCCAACTTCTGAACATGCTCTGAACCCAAGCTATGTGATGAAACATGTTTAGTGCTCTTATTTTCAATGGCATGGAGCCAGTGTGAGCAGAGAGTGCCGCTGTGCAGCCATAATTAGTTACCGTGCGCTTTTGACTGTTGGAATAGCAGACAATAAATCAAATGCTGGGAATGTATAATAAGTAAATATTGCAGGTCAATTAAATCTGGCACGATTTAAGAATTGCAACTTCTTTTGGGAGACGAGAAAAAAGCCTCCTTTGTCCAATCGGGATGTTGTGGTAGATGTGGGAAGTGTCAGAATGGATGGAAAAGGGGAATAGCCATGAAATATACTGGCCCGGTGACCTGTCTCATTAAATGAGCTTGGACGTTGACCACAATTCATTGTCAATAGGACACAAAATGCTGGAGTAACTCAGCGGATCAGGCAGCATCTCTGGAGAACAGATGGGTGATGTTTCAGGTTGAGACCCTTCTTCGGAGTGAATGTAGGGTGGGAGAAAGCTGGGGGAGAGGAGGGCAGGACTAAGCCTGGTCGGTCATGGGCAGATACAGGTGAAGGGGGGTTTTGATAGGCAGCTGGTGGACAATGGCCAGAGATGAAATGACAGAAAGGATATGACATGAAATGAGACAAAAGGACATCATCTCTTTTCATCTATGTCTTTGTCTGCCATCTGTCTATCAAAAACCTCCCTCACCTATATCGACCTATTACCTGAAGAAGGGTCTCGACCCAAAACATCACTCATTCCTTCTCTACAGAGATGCTGCCGGTCCCGCTGAGTTACTCCAGCATTTTGTGTCTATCTTCGGTTTAAACCAGCATCTGCAGTTCCTTCCTACACATCAACCTATTACCTTCTTGGTTTTTACCTGCCCCATCTCAGCTTTCTTTCCCCCCCCTCCCCATGTCTGAAGAAGGGTCCCAACCTGAAACGTCGCCTATCCATGCTCTCCAGAGATGCTGCCTGTCCCCGCTGAATTACTCCAGCACTTTGTGTCTTTTTCTGCAAAGTAGCATCTACATGTCTTTGCATCTGCATCATAAATAGGACCTTCTGTGATTCTGAGATCATTCACTACAATGCTCTCAGTGCGACACCTTTAAGGCCATTGAAACTAGCCATTGGATGTGGGGCTGTTGCATCCATTCCATTGTAACTACACAGGGGAAGACAATAAATCCTAGATTCATATTTATCAACCCTTATTGGAATTATTCATTGCAATCGGTTTACAGACAGTTCCCCTTCTGTAACCCGGAGACTGCCTGTGCCTTTTAGATGGGACAGCTTCACCACATGTAATTGATATTGAGGTGAAAGCTTAATGCGCATGGTTTAAATCGCTTGTACCTTTTTTCCCCAGCCTGGGCTGTGGGATTGGCTATGGATACCTGCACCGGATACCAATCCACAAGCAGCTAATGGAGAGGAAGGTAACTCCTGTTCTCCGAGCTAACCTGCCTTCGAGTCCTATGGTAAGCACTACAAAGCTTAGTAACAGAACTTGTGTGTTAATTGGATGTTTAATCTCTTCCACTATGAGCAAGCAGATACCTGGTGATAACATAATTGTTACCGTTTGTATGATAATTTTGCAATTTGGCATTTCAGCACAATTCTTCATTTGGTTTTACTCTAATCTAGCAATGTGTTCTTAATCGCATTTGGATTTGATAGGAGATTTAAACCAAGGCTGCCTGTGTTTGTTTGTTTTTTTGCTTGCTCTGTTGATATTTAAAATGCATATCGTTCAAAGAAAAGCATGGAATTCTGACTCTGCGTTCAATATTCTTCCTTCATGAGGAGGTTACGGGGAAAAGGCAGGAGAATGGGGTTGAGAGGGTAAGATAGATCAGCCGTGATTGAATGACAGAGTAGACTCGATGGGCCAGATGGCCTAATTCTGCTCCCATGACTTGTGACCTTACGAACGTCAACCGCTTCTACCTAAATGGCCGCATTAGTCATCTGTGCTGCTGTACTTTGTGGGATTTGGCTGTACGCAAAGAGCTGCTGCATTCACTGACGTGATCAACAGTGCACATTGCTGCAATTCATTCTTCGTGAAGCCTTCTTTTTGGGAGAGGCACGGTGTGGTAGGCAGTGAGTAGATTGTATTCAGCAGTGGGGAGGTATTGCTGAATTTAGCAAATGCAAAGCAATGCGGATATAAGGGACTGCAGATGCTGGAATCTCAAGCAAACACAAAGTACAGGAGTAATTTAGCTGGTCAGGCAACAACTATGGGGGGAATGGATAGACAACTGTGGAAGGGAACATTCAATGAGCATATGCTGACTAATTTTCTTTTTTTATCATTATGCAACCTGCTCAATATTGGCCTGGTGCTTGTGTGCATTTGGCCTGATGGCAACCACACATTAAAAGTGCTATGTGGCTAATGTGACTTTTGAGTCCATTTCAAGATTGCATGAAAGGCACAGGATAAACCTTCCACGTGCTTTTTTTTCCCCCTGTCCTGAATAGTTATGGAACATGTCGTCAAATTTGGTCCCGTGAGTAATTAGTGTGATATAGATGGGTTTAGGAATGCTCAGGCTAGTTTGGTAGTGTGTGCTTGATTAGTTTTGTAGAATTGAGAGATAGTTTGTCTGGAAATTGGAGGTTCTTATGTTCGCCCCTCCATGTGCACAGCTAGTACTCTAAATCCTGGCCTGACTCGCCATCAGTTTAGTTTATTGTCATGTGTACCACCGAGGTACAGTGAAAAGCTTTTGCCATTCTTCGCTCCTAGACCGTTGAGTGTTGCCATGCTATTTAATTAAGGAAAGAGCCCAACTCAATTTGACTTTGTCCTTGTCTGAAGCTCACCAGCACAGTAAGCATCACTGGATAGTTATCAAAAAACAAGACTTCATTCTGCAGCCTCCTTCCTTTCACCCCGGCATTTTCCATGCCCCCACTTCAGGGTGCTGAGACCGACTATCGCCAAAGTGCTGGGACTAGCTGACCGATCTGAGACTGAGAAACATTATGTCCCTTTTTTAGCTTCTAGAAAGCTTTGCATGCAACTTTTATTAACAGCACGGAGGTGAAATTGTTATTAATGCTGACGCAGTGTTGGTCGAATATGATTGCTGTTTTTGCCAACGCATGCAAAGGTGGTTTGCGTTTGCGCATTCCATTCCTCATTCCTGATCACTGCATGGTGAGAAAGGGTTGCAGTACTGACCAATATTAGCTGATCAATATGGAGGGGTAAAAGAAAAAGCACTGTCCTGTCTTGCACTGTGTTGATCCATCCTGAAGACTCTTAAACATAGAATCATAGAAAATATGTGCAGGAGTAGGCCATTCGGCCCTTCGAACCTGCACCGCCATTCAATATGATCATGGCTGATCATCCAACTCGGTATCCTGTACCTGCCTTCTCTCCATACCCCCTGATCCCTTTAGCCACAAGGGCTACATCTAACTCCCTCTTAAATATAAACCAATGAACTGTGGCCTCAACTACCTTCTGTGGCAGAGAGTTCCAGTGATTCACCACTCTCTGTGTGTGAAAAATGTTTTTCTCATTTCGGTCCTGAAGGATTTCCCCCTTATCCTTAAGCTGTGACCCCTTGTCCTGGACTTCCCCAACATCGGGAACAATCTTCCTGCATCTAGCCTGTCCAACCCCTTAAAGGCTGTTCTGTTTAGATCAGGGAGACTTGGTTCCAATTTGAGTAACTCTGTGGCTCCTGCCTGCTTGGCACTTGGGAAATAGACACAAAATGCTGGAGTAACTCAGCGGGTCAGGCAGCATCTCTGGAGAAAAGGAATAGAGAGAGATACAGCATTGAAACGGGGCCTTCCGTTGAGTCAGTGTCGAGCATCCATCGCCCATTTCCACTTGTCCAATGTCGATCCCTTATTTAAAATTCTTTCCACATGTTTATCAACTCTACCACTCGCAAACCAATGAACCCATCAACCTGCACATGTTTGCGATGTGGGAGGAAACTGGAACATTTTGGGGGAACCTGTGCAGTCACAGAGAGAAAATGCAAACTCCACAAATAGCTCCCGGGGTCAGGGCTGAACCTGGGTCTCTGGCGCTGTGAGGCAGCAGATCTATCAGCTGTACCACAGTGCCATCCTGTGGCTTGCGGTTCACGAGGCTCCTGTTTAGTTACTGCTTTTTTCTGTGATAGTACAGGAAGAACTTCCTGGTCCTTGTGTACTGTCATAAACGTTAATAAATTAAAAAAGAATTGGGCTGGGCGCTAAAAAGTGTAGAGGCGATCCAGGAAAAGAAATAAGAATAAATAAAGAAAACTTGCCCTGTGCTGTCATCTCCATTAAACTCCCCCTCTCACCTTATAGCTATGCCCTCTAGTGTTGGACACTTCAACCTTGAGAGGAAAAGGTTCTCACTGTCTATTTTAACTATGCCTCTCATAATTGTATATACGTCTTCCTACAATCTTTGACGTTCCAGAGAAAACAATCCCAAGTCCATCCAACCCTGTAGCTGAAACCCTTTAGTTCAGGCACCATTCTGGTAAATCTCCTCTGCACCCTCTCCAAAGCCCCCGATTCTTTCTTGTTGTGGGATGCCCAGAACTGCACGCAGTAAACGGGATTGATCCCTGGGATGGCGGGACTGTCGTATGAGGAAAGATTGAAAAGACTAGGCTTGTATTCACTGGAGATTAGAAGGATGAGGGGGTATCTTATGGAAACTTATAAAAGGACTGGACAAGCTAGATGCAGGAAAAATGTTCCCAATGTTGGGCGAGTCCGGAACCAGGGGCCACAGTCTTAGAATAAAGGGGAGGTCATTTAAGACTGAGGTGAGAGAAAACCTTTTCACCCAGAGAGTGGTGAATTTATGGAATTCCCTGCCACAGAGGGCAGTGGAGGCCAAGTCACTGGATGGATTTAAGAGAGAGTTAGATAATGCCCTAGGGGCTAGTGGAATCAAGGGATATGAGGAGAAGGCAGGCACGGGTTATTGATAGGGGACGATCAGCCATGATCACAATGAATGGCGGTGCTGGCTCGAAGGGCCAAATGGCCTCCTCCTGCACCTGTTTTCTATGTAATCCAAATAGCGGCCTAACCAAAAAGTCCTATAGAGCTGCGTCAAGACTTCCTGGCATGAGGTGAATCTCTTTTATGCAATGGTTGTTTAGGAATTGAAATGGACTGTCTGATCAAGAGGTGGGCTTGAGGAGAATTGGATCAATACTTTGCGCACAAGGATGGGAAGAATTGCTGCAATATGGGGAGAGGCATGGAACCAACTGGATCGCTCGCTAAAAGAGCTGGTACCGACTCAGTGGGCCAAGTGAACACTACTTATAACGTACTGTGCTATGTATGATTACACATCTCATTGAATAACCTTCTGCGCTCAAATTGGTGCCAAGGCGCAAAATGCAGCACTCTGCGCAGCAGGCAAGTAACGATTTTGCAGTGGATTATGGAGGCATGGATCAAATAGCAGATTCTTCCATGATCTATGCTATCTAAAACATGGCACTAATGATTTTCATAGCTGCTTCTGTTCGATGTATTGAGCGTAGTGGTCGAGTATTAATTGATTATTGTTTTAGAGACAAAGAAACTCAAGGGCGTACAAGTGAGCTTTGGAAGCCACTCTGCCTGGGGCCATATATATATGCGCACTTATACTTCCTCTTACAGTGCCATGTCGGGGATGACATATGCAGGGTTACGTTCTAAAGCTTCGTTTCTTTGTAGGTTCCTCTTTCAGCTCCAAGTGCTCCTGCCATGAGTAACATGCCCTCAGGTCTGCCAAAGGAGCTGGGTGATCTCGGGCTGAGAACAACAACTACTTCAGTCACAGGCCCATTCACACCAGGTACTGGTAGAATTACTTTAATGGTGCAATTACATTGCAAGTCCTTCAGGACATGATGTCTCCAGTTCCTCCGTGCTGCCAAAACCATCCCCGTTTTCAATAACAGGGAGATTTCTACAGTGCTCTATCATGGGTGCAAGTGCTGCTGAAAATGTGGGGAGATGGACTACACTGATGTATACCTATTATAGATACCTATAATCGTCTCGCTTCCTCCATCAGTGCATTTTGGTTGCAGTTCTAGCACTGAAGCAACTTGCCAAGGCATCTTCAAAATCTGCTCTCAAACACTGAACATCCGCCAACCAAAAGCATGTGTAGCAGGTGCATGAAACACAGCCTCCGAGCCTTGTGCCATCCTGATTTGGCAGTGCATTGCTGTTCATTCATCCCAATTAGACCGAGTTCTAGACCTTGTAACTTGAGAGCACATGGCACATTCTTCACAACACAATAATAATGGTCCAAGAAGATGGAGGACATTTAAGGATGACTACTGGAACAGAGTAGGTTATTCAGATTTTTAAGCCTGTTGTGGCGTTTGATTCTGATTCTGTATTCGCTCCATTAACCTTCTTTGGTTCTGTAAACCTTGTAGCCTAATGATAATCCATCAGTTTCCATTTGAAGCTTTGAATTGATCCCTGGGCCATGGCAGCCTTCTAAGATTTCTAAGTTCCAAGATGTCTTCTATTGTGTGGAGAGGTGCTTCACCCTTCATCTGCACCGCTTTAACTTGAAGGCGGAGGCTCAAGATGCTTAAAACTTGCTGGACCTCAGTGGATCAGGCAGCATCTGTGGAGGGAATGGACAGACGACGTTTTCGATCGGGACACTTCTCCTGTCCTAAAACGTTGCCTGTCCATTCCCTCCACAGATGCTGCCTGACCTGCTGAGTTCCTCCAGCACTTTGTGTTGTGTTTAAAATTTAAGGTTACTTCCAAGCCATCTTAAAACACCCTGGGCAGAATACCCCTTCATTTTCTCTATTCAAGACAATACAGGCATAATCTAATTTAACCCTTTAACTCTAATATTCTGGTGCACCTGCTCTGTGCAACTTCTAATCCATTATATCTTTCCTGAGTTGTTTTCCCAATCTTTCTTCTTCGTGGCTAAAACCTCTCTTGCAGCAGATTGCATTCGGGGCACTCACTCTTTTGCAGCTTGTGCAGTTTTTATTATAAGCTCTGAATGCAACCGCTTCTGCCATCCATTGCAATTGCAGCAGTTCTGCTAAATCGGCTAATTAATTGCAAACTCCCAAGGCAGCAATTGACCAGTGTTGGCTTGGGAAAGCTGGAAGGATCAGTGGTATCGTCCAATTGTTGCTTCCAATAGCTGGATCAAGCACCTTCAGTGGCAGAACAGTTGGCAGAATCGCAAGCCAGCAGCCAGCTAAGCATCGGCTCCCAGTCGCAAGCAGCAGTCATCAGATCACAAACGGTCTGGTCCAGCAAAACACTTGCGACACTTGTAATGGGGGAGGGGAGAATTTGTGCCTCATTACGATGGAATTGTGCCTACCTTAGAACTGGGATGGGCGGGAGGAGAATGAGTTCAAAACCTGGGAGTGGAAAAGACGACTGTGTATCGAGGTACAGTGAAAAGCTTTTGTTGCGTGCCTCCCAGTTAGCAGAAAGATTATGCATGATTACAAACAAGCTGCCCATAGTGTACTGATACAGAATAAAGGGTATAACATTTAGTGCGAGATAAAATCCGATTAAAGATGGTTCAAAGGCTTTCAATGAGGTGGACGGCAGGTCAGAACTACACTCTAGCTGGTGATAGGATGGTTCATTTGCCTGATAACACCTGAGGAGAAACTGTCCCCGAATCTGGAGATGCGTGTCTTCAAACTCGTGTACATCCTCCCTGATGGGAGAGGGCAGAAGAGGGAGAGACAAAGGTAGTCCTTGATTATGCTTGTGGCCTTGCCGAGTCAGCATGAAGTGTAGATGAAGTCAGTGGAAGGGAAGTTGATTTGCGAGATGGTCTGGGCTACGTCCACAGCTCTCTGTCATTTCTTGCGATGTTGGACGGAGCTGCTTCCAATCCATGCTGTGATGCATCCTGATAAAATACTTTCTAGGGCACGTCTATAGACGTTGGTGGGGACGTGCCAGACTTCCTAAGCCTTCTAAGGAAGTAGAGCCATTGGGCATTGGTGTGCTATCTTAGCCATAGCACCAATGTGGTTGGACCCGAACAAATTGGTGATAGTTGCACCTAGGAACTTGAAGGTTTCGACTATCTCCTCTTCAGCAGACTTGGGTATGTACTCCCACACAGGCATTTATGTTTCAACCTATTTCTGTTCTGGTTGCCATTCCTATGGAGTGATGCCCCTGTCCCACCTCTGGAGACTTTGCGCCCCACTCAGGGTTTCCACGCGGTTCTCCGAGGTCCCGGAGGTTTTTGTCAGTCTCCCTACCTGCTTCCACTACCTGCAACCTCCGGGAACCGCACGGAAACCTTGGGTGGGGCGCAAAGTCTCCAGAGGTTTCCGTTCAGGTTTCCTAAGTGGGACAGAGGCATTAGGCAGTCATTGCAGCCTTCCAGCAGAAGGTATTAATAAAGCTTCGGGTAATATTCCACTCCTAATGAAAATCTCTGTTTTTTTAACCATTCAGTGCATGTTTGCCCTGTATTCATCATTGCAGTCTTGCAGTTAAATATTGTATTCATAAAGTACAGCCTAAGATTTTCAGGTGAAGTAAAACACTTGAACTTTTTTTTAATCATACATGACCTCGTTTAATGCTTCACCTGATCAAGTTGTTCCCCCCCACCTTGGTTGAGAGTAGTTTTCTAAAGCGTTGCATGGTCTGAATCCTAATAGTATTTGGGAGTTCCTTCACCACGCTGACTGCATTGTTTCAAGAAAGTGGATTACCATCTGTTTAAGAGGGAACTGCAGATGCTGGAGAATCGAAGGTTACACAAAAAAGCTGGAGAAACTCAGCGGGTGCAGCAGCATCTATGGAGCGAAGTTCCTTCGCTCCATAGATGCTGCTGCACCCGCTGAGTTTCTCCAGCTTTTTTGTGTAAGTGGATTACCATCACTTTCTTGGGCAAGTCGGGATAGGCTTAAATACGGGCCTTGTCAACATCCATAAATGTATCTCTGGAAAAGGTAGCATTTTTGTGAGTTAAAATGATCACTTACATTCAGGTGAGTAATTTTGTACATGTTGTACAGTACTATTTTCCTTCTGATTTGTCACTGCATGAATCAACTTCCTCCAGGTTATCAGCACTGCTCGAAATCTTCAATCCTTTTGCAATGCAAAAGCTGATTTTCTTTTGATTGGTGTTGCGACCATCGCCTATGAGAGCGACATCATTTTAGATTTATTTTAATTCTACAATTAGTTTCTTGTCCGTAAACTTGTCATCAGCACCCACTACCACCTTTCGACTTCGAGTCCTACATGAATTTGTTCTTTGACTCTGATCAGATTTGCAAATGCATGGCACATATCCCTTCAACAGCCACACAGTGGCTTTTGTTTTTCTATCCCACTGCTCGCTTTTCTCCCCAACTTCAACAGACCCGAGGTTTGGACTATAAATCTTACAATTGTGTACTCTCTCTATTAATTCTTCAGATGACACATTATTTCAAATAATTTATAATTGAGACTGCCTACGTTAACCTTTGGGCTGTAATTCTATTGTCCTGCTGCAGGTAAGTAACTGCAGTAATGAAACAGACAGGAGTTTAGCTACGTGACCAATCTCCATTATAAATATGGACAGCAGTTTGCTATCCATTTACATTTGGGCACAATGTATAACTTCAAAATGGCAATTAGATTAAATCCCTGCTATTTGTTATAGTTGGCCTTTGCCTATCTAACCGTACTCCACATATTTCCACATTCAGTGTGGCATCAGGAAGATCAGCACCCCTGCAAATTGATCAGAAATTGGTGTAAGCCACACATTTAGACAAGATTAAAAAATATAAAATATTTGAAATTTAAAAAAATATATTAAAAAAAAAAAAAGTCTGAAACGTTGCCTATTTCCTTCGCTCCATAGATGCTACTGCACCCGCTGAGTTTCTCCAGCTTGTTTGTGTACATTAAAAAATATATGTTTGCTCTATCTATATCTATATATAAAAATATATGTTTGCCAATTTGTCCTTTTCAGTGTTTTCTGAATTTTCCCGCTTTCCGTGTTATATGTAACTCATTTGAATCATACAACATAATATAAGAGTTCCTCAGGCATGATGCAGGGAGGATGTCTCCTCTGGCTGAGAAATCCAGTGCAAGGGTTACAATCTGAAAGGATACGGGGATAGTGCAGCAAAATGACATTGCAGTAGAAAATTGACCATGGCCTTGAATAATGGAGCAACTTGGAAGGGCCAAATGGGCCACTCTTGCTATTTCTTCCACTATGATGCTGTACATCAGAGGTTTAAATTTAGGAAGGATGATACAGACTAATTAGAAACTCTTCACTATGGGTGAAAGACAAATTTAAGTCATTGGCAGAAGATGTGAGGGAGAATTTTGTTTGTACATGGTTTGTTGAGGTTAAATATGGTGGATGCAAATATAATGGAACCTTTCAAAAGAGAATTGTTTACACACCTAAAGGAGAGAACATGAACAAATACAGGGACAGGGCTGGGGGATAGGATTGACTCGATTGCTTTGCAAAAGACTAGTCTTCATGGGCTGAATGCCCTCTGCCTGTGCCCGTATCCTGGTTGAAAGTGTGTAGGAAGGAACTGCAGATGCTGGTTTACACCGAAGATGGACACAAAATGCTGGAGTAACTCAGCGGGACAGGCAGCACATCTGGAGAGAAGGAATAGGCTGATGGAAAGAACTGTATTGACTGATGTCATGTTTTGCTTAATTGTATTTCCAGCCTGCTTCTGTTATCTTGCTTATTATTCAAAGCAGAGCGTAGTGATAACTGGAAGAGAGCAGTTTGCCTTCTCCCTGTCTGTGCTGGACACTAATATAGGCCAGTTCATTGTCTATATTTAAGAGGGAGTTAGATGTGGCCCTTGTGGCTAAAGGGATCAGGGGGTATGGAGAGAAGGCAGGTACAGGATACTGAGTTGGATGATCAGCCATTATCATATTGAATGGCGAATGGTGCAGCCTCGAAGGGCCGAATGGCCTCTACTCCTGCACCTATTTTCTATGTTTCTAATATTGACTGCAGGTGGGAAGTTGTCTCAAGAAGCATCAGTGTCAAATCACATGGGGTGGAATTAAACCTTGAAATTGTGAGTTATGTATGAATCAAATGTGCTATAATGTTTCCTCCTGAGATATTTATATTCGGACTCTTTTGCTTTCAGGTTCTGTCGGAGTTCCATTATTTCCTTCACCATTGAATGAACCTTTCACTGTGTCATTAGCTAATGCAGCCATCAACAATACAGCGCCAGGTATGCCCATGATATTTGTGTGTGTGATCTGAATAGACTTAGTCGTGCAACCACTTGCCCTGTTTGAATAAAACCTTTGTGTGCTCATTCATTCCACAGTATATTCTTTATCCATTCAGATCATTATTTTTTTTAATAGCTTGCTTTTATATATTTTACTGGTGATTATTTGACAAAAGTGGCTTGCCTTGTGCCCTTGGCTGTCCCAGATTGGACGTGCATTTCTGTAAGTCTGTAAGTCACCAAAATGTCACTGCAGAAAAGAAGGTAGACACCAAATGCTGGAGTAACTCAGCGGGTGAGGCAGCATCACCCACTGAGTTACCCCAACATTTTGTGTCTGCCTTCGATTTTTACCAGCATCTGCAGTTTGGGATTGAGGCAGTGCAGCGTAGGTTCATGAGATTGATCCCTGGGATGGCAGGACCGTCATATGAGGGAAGATTGAAAAGACTAGGCTTGTATTCACTGGAGTTTAGAAGGATGAGGGGGGGGGTTCTTAAAGAAACATATAAAATTATAAACGGACTGGACAAGCTAGATGCAGGAAAGATGTTCCCAATGTTGGGCGAGTCCAGAACCAGGGGCCACAGTCTTAGAATAAAGGGGAGGTCATTTAAGACTGAGGTGAGAAAAAACGTTTTCACCCAGAGAGTTGTGAATTTATGAGGGCAGTGGAGGCCAAGTCACTGGATGGATTTATGAGAGAGTTAGATATAGCTCTAGGGGCTGGTGGAATCAAGGGATATGGGGAGAAGGCAGGCACGGGTTATTGATAGGGGACGGGTGTTTAGAATGAGCTGCCTGAGAAAGTGGTCGAGGCTGGTATAATTACAATGCTTCAATAGCATGGGCATGGGACAGGGACAGGAATGGCTTAGAGGGACATGGATCAAACGCAGGCAAGGGGATTATCTTAAAGGGACATCAAGGACAAGGGAACCGAATGGCCTGTATCTGTACTGTATAATTCTGAGACTCTAAAATTCAAACTGAGAGAGAGTGAGAAATGGAAAATAGCGACTAACACCACACTTTAACTTTGTCTAACTATGTGGATGTGTGCATTGCACCCCTTCACAATTTAAAGCAGCTTGATCCTCCATCATATCTAACAAGACCCCCGTTTCTTGATTACATGAGATATTCTCATCCACTGCTTTATTCTCCTGCACCTTAGGAGGTTGTGAGGAAGTTGATGGCAGTAAATGAAATGATGAGAGGCGTAGGTAGGGTGGACTGTTGGAACCTTTTTCCCCAGGATGGAAATAATAAATACTAGAGAGAATAACTTTAACAGGCAAGGGGCAAAGTTCAAAGGCAAGCTTTTTTTTACACAGCGGGTGCCTGGAACGCGCTGCCAGAGGTGGCAGTGGAGGCAGATACAATAGTGACCTTCAGATAGGCACATGGATATGAAGGGATATGGCAGGCAGGTAGGAGTCAGTCTTGGCATCCCGTATGGCACACACTGTGAGCTGTAGGGCCTGTTCATGTGCGGTCTATGTTTAAATATCTTTGTAATACTTTGGGGTTTACTGTTTTTTTTAATCAACAAAATTGTTCCCTCTGCTGGTGTTGATGCGTGTGGATGGTTTGCAAACTGCTTCATTGTAATTGGGCAGCACCCATGGTTTACTACTGCCTACGTCCTACTGGTAAAACTGATCCATGCATTCAGGGGGCTTTTGCTAAAACGCTACAAGCTACCTTTCTGTCCAAGTATGTGATCAACTGGAGAGCAAATAACCATATAACCATATAAACCATATAACAATTACAGCACGGAAACAGGCCACCTCGGCCCTACAATTCCATGCCGAACAAATTTTTTTCCCCTTAGTCCCACCTGCCTGCACTCGTACCATAACCCTCCATTCCCTTCTCATCCATATGCCTATCCAATTTATTTTTAAATGATACCAATGAACCTGCCTCCACCACTTCCACTGGGAGCTCATTCCACACCGCCACCACTCTCTGCGTAAAGAAGTTCCCCCTCATATTACCCCTAAACTTCTGTCCCTTAATTCTGAAGTCATGTCCTCTTGTTTGAATCTTCCCTATTCTCAAAGGGAAAAGCTTGTCCACATCAACTCTGTCTATCCCTCTCATCATTTTAAAGACCTCTATCAGGTCCCCCCTTAACCTTCTGCGCTCCAGAGAATAAAGACCTAACTTATTCAACCTATCTCTGTAACTTAGTTGTTGAAACCCAGGCAACATTCTAGTAAATCTCCTCTGTACTCTCTCTATTTTGTTGACATCCTTCCTATAATTTGGCGACCAAAATTGTACACCATACTCCAGATGCATTGATCTTACAATGTTGGGTTGAAGTTCACATTTTTGACCTATCCTTCTGCCAACTGTTCAATTTGTGGTAGCTTGTTTTTTTGTTTCCCCCCCCCCACAGGACTAATAACTGCACCTCCTATGTTTACCAACCTACCTAATTTTCCAAACCTAAACGTGGCTTTTCCCAACCTTGGTATGGGGACAGTACCACCAGGAATAGGAGGAAATATTATGACAACGTCCACAGGTAAAATGTTGAGTGATTTGTATTTTGTTTCTCTACTGGTGAGCGGGCTGTGGAAAATAATCTTTCTATTTTGGATTTGCTTTGGTTTATCCCTTCCCTAACTAATCAAATTAACCAGACAAACGGAGACACAAGAAGCTGCAAATGCTGGAATGTGAAGCAAAGCGCGCAAAGTGCTGGAGGAACTCGTGGGTTTAGTTTAGAAACTGGCCCACCGTGTCCGCACCGACCAGCAATCCCCGCTCACTAGCACCATCCTACATGCACTAGGGACAATTTTACATTGATACCAAGCCAATTCCTCTTCTGTAATGTGGACTCCCCTCAAGATATCACTATTAACATCCCCAAGTACACTAGCGCCCATGTCTTTCTCCATAATAAATACAGACGAGAAATATTCATTCAATATTGCCCAACTCCTGTGGCTACACACACAGATGACCTTGTTGACCTTCCTATTCTCTCTTTAGTTACTCTTTTGCCCTTAGTATGTAGAATCTCTTTGGATCCTCCTTTACCTTGTCTGCCAAAGCTATCTCATATCCCTTCTGCCCTCCTGGTTTCCCTCCAGCATGTACTCCCACATCCCCTATTCTACTCAAAGGCAGATCCCAACTGCCTACACATGACATATGCCTCCTGTTCCTTGATCAGAGTTTCAATGTCTCTCAGCATCCAGCGTTCCCTACTCCTACCAGCCTTGCCCTCAATCAAACAGGAATATGCTGGCCCTGAACACTCGTTATCTTGTGTTTAAACACCTCCCACTTGCCAGATATCCCTTTACCTGCAAACAGCCTCACTCAATGAACTTCTCAAATTCCCCCCCCCCCACCCCACTATTACGTCCCATTATTCTTGCAGCTATCTGTGATCTCCCTACACAGTTCCTCCTCTAATACCTGCTGACTATTGGGGGTGGGAATGAACTATCGTACAGTTATTAGTTGTACCAAAATGCATCGCTTGCACTTATCAAGATTACATTGCTCTGCCCATTTTACCAACTAATCAGTATCTTCCTGTAACCTGAGAAAATGCTAAAGTAACAGAACACTTTTGGACATGTGCAAGTTGTAGAGTCAACCGCATCTCCCACGGCTTTGTATTAGATCTGCATCATTTCTGGGATTTGGCCTTTAATTCTGTTGTTTTTTTTTTAATCTGTTCCAGATTCGCCCTTGTCAACTACCAGTCCGCTGCCACGTCTGGCTTTATCAAACCTCCCTCCCATCGATCATGCCACGACCCCTATGCTTCCAGCCTTCTCTACAGTGCCACCATTTTGCCCAATCCCTTCAACTACTTCCGAGAGCGTCTCCGTGCCGTACCATTCTCA
Organism: Leucoraja erinaceus; assembly: GCF_028641065.1. Lineage (NCBI taxonomy): Eukaryota > Metazoa > Chordata > Chondrichthyes > Rajiformes > Rajidae > Leucoraja > Leucoraja erinaceus. The sequence continues at coordinate 3,026,674 of NC_073416.1, forward strand.
GTGGAGCAAAGTCTCGGACCCTGCACCCGCAGTAGCTCAGGAATAGTCTCCTGCCAAAGAGGCGAGATGAAAAGTTGTCTTCCGCACTTGTAACAAAACTGGCAGAAGGGTATAATCTGTTCAGAAAGCACTAATAAACTACTGAGGGAAGCCTGCCCCAACACGAGTAATACTGCCACAGATTCTGACTGAATAATAACCAACCTACTTTATTAAATGAGAAAGGCTTCCCAATCTAGCAATATGTATGTAGTTGTCAGTCTGACTTTAGCAGCATGACAATCATTTAAAGAACTTCATTTCAGTTACGCTCCCATGATCCCAAACTGAGCACTGCATCCCATACATCAGATCCCGATGCAGAAACACTCCAAATGTTTCACACCATGTGACACCTCCCATCCCTGTGTTCCACGACCTAGTGCACACACAACGTTTTCACCATAACACAGCTCAACCCTCTAGCATGTTATGGTTTCTTGTATTTTTCTAAAGAAAAATATTTTGTATGACGTTTTAATGACTGCTCTGGCATTTTGCCGGAGCCTGGAGCTGAGAGTTGATTAAAGTTTGAGGTAAAGCAGTTAATGAAAAATTTTCACACAAAAAAAATTAGCCTACTTTTTTTTTGGTCAAGTTGAATAGTTTCTTTAAATCTACCGAGTACAGATTTAGTAGCAGCCTGAATGGTTAGAAGCGCAGGTTTTCCGTTTTTATCTGGTCCAAACGTAGCCTTGAATTGTTGTCATAAACAGTGACCTTTTGGTTAATATGTGTTAATCAATATTCAGCAGTAATCACAAATGACAGTCTTGCAGAATGCAATCGACTGTGTTTGTCCAGAAAAGATACTGTTGAAATATTGCATGTAGCTTATGATTTGGTGTTTACCCGTCTTGTGTTGGTGTATGATCATATTATGATTGTGATTATTTTATTTCAGTACTGCACTCTGCATTAACATGAGGTGAAGATGGTTTTTAAAAAACAATTGAGATGCATGGAGAGTGATGGGTGAAATAACTGGTCAGCAAATGGGATTCAGCACCTTTTTCTATTTGCACTCATTTTTCAGTCCCCCTCCTAATATTCTGTTTCTATAAAATGATCTGATTAAATTAGATGAGCAGGAGGTTGGTATCGCAAGGAAGCAAGTCGGCCGCTGATGGGATTTCTCTGTGCTGCCACCCGTTTCTATCCAGTATTGTGTGAGATGGGTCCCTTGTATCCACAGTGGATCTGGTCTGATTCTGCACATCATTCCTTGCTCTGTCCTTCACTCTAACATTGAAGAAGGCTGCTCAAATGTGGGAACGAGGGAAGCCAATGTAACTCCTCTATCCAGAGCTAATCTCTCATTTGGAAATAAAACATTGTTAGTGTTTGTATGAATACTGCTTCTGGTTTTGCGAGATTTGGCAGTTTTTTTCCAAAACCCCATTCTCCCCCCCCCCCCCCCCCCCCCCCCCCCCCCCCCCCCCCGCCTTTTTTTTTCTACTGGTCCTCTGGACTTGTACAACAAATTCATTCTGTTGTCTCAGCACTGCCTCTTGGTGTGTAATTTTAAAACTTTGCCCACTGAAGGTTTCTTGTAGCATGTTGTAAAGTGATAACACCACAGAGGATGTTTTTTTAGCTGCTTCCTTTCGTTCCCAATCACTCACCGAGTTTGACTACACCTTGCATGCAAGTGGATTATATATATCTTCCCTCTGAAAGGAAGCTAGTTTAGATAGATCTTTTTGCATAGAAGTACCAAAAGTGACCAAATATCTTGTAGAACTGCAACGATTCTCTTCATTTGAGTGCAGAAGTATACTTCAGTTGAAGTTTTGATCATTTATTTTTTTTTTAAATTCAGATATGGGACCAATATATTTGAAACTGAGCTCTAACAGTATTAAGCCACTCATTGCATTGCTTCTATAAAGTGAGTGGTTTGATTCTAATGTTACCGGCCATCATGAAATGTTTTATTATGCGACCAACAATGTGTCACTTTGACACGGCAAGAACCTGGCTGACTATGGACTCCATCTCAATTTGGCTCCAAGCTACTGGTTGCAATAACTCGAGCACAGTACCGAGTTTTAAATGACTTATTTGGGGGCACTTGGATTGTAGTTCAATGGCTTGAAAGTTCGGTGTTCGTTTAGACATCTTACTAATGTCCTACTATGATTTATTTTTTAAAAGTTTACTGTTAACTGTGAAATTTCCCTTTGCTATAAATGTTTAGTCATTTGCTTTGAGTGCACCAATAAAGATGGTGTTTGATGTCTTGTTTTCTGTGTCGTGCGTTTTCTTCAAGCACTTTACATTTTGTACATTTAAAAGCCAACTCCAAGGGCATTATGAACGGGAAGCACTTTACATTTTTGTACATTTTTAAAAGCCAACTCCAAGGGCATTATGAAAGAGGCTTCCTTGGGGTGCCCACCGATCATCCCGGTACACTAACCTACATGATACTGTACATAGAAACATAGAAAGTAGGTGCGAGAGTAGACCACCAGGTCCTAAACTTGATGCACTTTTTGGCTGAAATGAGTATTCTGTATCCACAAGCTAGAACACAGACTTTACTTTGGTGATACAGAGCTCTTGGGCCCACCGAGTCTGTACCGCCCAGGGATCATCCCGTACACTCTTACTATACTAACCATACCTAGGTCAAGGGACACAAAATTGCTGGAGAAACTCAGCGGGTGCAGCAGCATCTATGGAGCGAAGGAAATAGGCAACGTTTCGGGCCGAAACCCTTCTTCAGACTACAAGGGACAATTTTTTTACAACTTACTAAAGCCAATTAAACTACAAACCTGTACATCTTTGGAGTGTGGGAGGAAGCTGGAGAAAACCCACGCAGGTCACGGGGAGAACGTACAAACTCCATACAGACCGCACCCATAGTCAGGATCGAACCAGATCTCTGAGTGTTGTGAGGCAGCAACTCTACCACTGTACTGCCCTTATGGGTTGTAATTCCCAGCTCAAAGGAACCTTGGACACTAAGCCATTGGCCAAACGTTTTAAACTCATCTTGCAATCGGAACTCCACTGCACACTAATTGAATTGACAAATAGTATCAGTCTGAAGTGATCGCACTGCAAAAGCGTATCACTCCAATCATGGTCTCGACTGAGCAAGTTCCCTCGGTTCAAAAGTCTCCTGTCAATAAAAAAATCAAGTAGGCTGGCTTCTCTCTAAGACTTTATGCATGTAGTGCTGCAGAGCATAATTTAAGGGCATTTCAATTCTCCTGATCATTTCTTCTTGCAGGTCTCTGGGGAAATGATAGGATTAACTATCCAGATCGATCTGGATGAAGGCTATTCTTCACTCTTACCCATCCTTTGAAAGGCTGAGTTTCCATAACATCTCCCCTGGTTGGTTTAAATAAACTATGTTAACTGACTTTTAGTCATGTCTCGGGTTTAGCACGGGTTTCTTGGATCTCAAGCTTTGCAAATCCTGCCACTGTACTATCCATAGTTAAAAGGAATTGCAACCAGCGTTATTTAAATGGCCTCCGCTTCCCTCTGCAAGCCCATTGTAAGTGTTAGTTTTACTTGATAAAGATTTTCATCACATCAAATGTGCCTTTCCGCTGTAATTTGCACTTCTCACTGCCATGTTGGTATGGATTAATTAAGTGTTTGACTGATTGAAAGGTGCAGCGTGGAAACGCCCACAGAGTCCACACTGACCATTGGTCACCATTCACACTAGTTCTCGGTGATCCCACCTTCTCATCCACACTTGGTGCCAATTTACCTACAAACCCGCATTGTGGGCGGAAACCTAAGCACCTGGGGAAGACTCGCACAGTCAAGAGGGAAAACATGCAAACTCCACACAGACAGCCCCTGCGATTAGGATCGAACCAGAGTCTGGCGGTGTGTGGCATCACCTCTATAAACTGCTCTGGAGTCTTTCTCTGAAATTCATTCCCAATTAGGGAGAATCCCAATTTTCCGTGTTAGCTTGCTCTGAAACCGAGGTTGGCACCACTACATCTGTGTGAGCTCCAGAATGGCATTTTGTTTCGGTGACTGGAATTGGACGTGTTTGTCCTGGTCCTGTCTGAACAGGTCAATGTAACGTTTAAACATGACATTTCACACCTGGTTGTGTGTGCTGACTCATGATGTTCACTTTAATAGTGCTGGGAGTGATGCATGGTGACCTTTTGTTCATGTATACCCATTGTTAAAGATGATGATGGATGAGAACCATTTCAAGTCTCTGTTCTATGTCCTGTTGAATTGTTTATTTGGATTGGTGTCAAATAACTTTGTTGACTCAAAGATTAATACAGGCCCTTCAGCCAGTCCCACCCGCCCATATCCCTCTAAACCTTTCTTATCCACGTGCCTGTCCCAATGTATTTTAGATGCTGTTATAGTACCTGTCTTAACTACCCCACCTGGTCATTTGTTCCATATACCCACCTGTGGAAAAAGTTGCCCCTCAAGTACACAGTGGATGGCAGGGCTCTGGGGAGGGATGTGGGAGAGCAGGTACTTAGCTCCTTGAAAGTGGCATCACAGGTAGATAAGGCAGCTTTTGGTATATTGGCCTCTGTACGTTTAGTTTAGAGATGCAGTGTGGAAACCGGCACGCCGGCCAGCGATTCCTGCTCATTAACACCATCCTAGACACACTAGGGACAATTTACACATACACCAAGCCAATTTACTTACAAACCTGCACGTCTTTGGAATGTGGGGGGAAAACGGAAGATCTTGGAGAAAACCCACGGGGAAAACGTACAAACCGCACCCATAGTCGGGATCGAACCCGGATCTCCGGTGCTGTAAGGCAGCAACTCTACCGCTGTGCCACCTACGTTTTGAGCATAGAAGTGGGGATGTCATGCTACAGTTATATAAGAGTTAGTAAGGCCAACATTAATGAAGAGGGATACACTGAAGTGGGTCCTGACAAAACAGCATTAACCAAGGGAGAGGAAGCCACGTGCATGGAACATCCTAGAGTCATGTACAAAACCCCGCAGGGGCTGAGTGGAAAACTTGGAGCAACTGGTTATATCAGCAGGAAGAGCTCTGTATGAGGAGGGAAATCAAGTTGCAGGACAGGGTGGAAGCAGTGCGATGAAGGATATTGTGCAGTATATAGAGCTGCTCTTTCCCCCTATGAAAACCTTTGATAGCACACTGATGTTTGAGCACTTCTGAGTAGTGCAATCACCAAGCACCGAGCTGCTCAATGGTCGTGGTAATAAGGTTCAAACAACTGTGTGTGGTCGTGAAGACCAGAGGAAGAAAGCTTTACTGAAAGCTTCAACTCGCTGGAAACACAGTGCACGCCAGCCCTCGCCGTGAGGTATGTGCCATGCTTCTGAAATCCACGGCAAGTCGAGGCTTGACTCCAATTCGAAAACAAGTCCTCTTTTTCCAAGGATTGCTATCCATGTCGAGGTTTCCTGAAGTAATCATTGTACATGGAGTAGACGACACCTAGAAAAGACAGAACATTTACCACTATGCTGTTACAACAGGGTATCTGGATTTAACTGCTTCTAAAAGTCCTGACTTCCAACTCCACTCTGCTCACTTGCTGAAGGACTGATAAGAGAGAGTCATGGAGTCCCTGTGTGGAAACTGACCCTTCCACCCACACTGGCCAACATGTCCCACCTACGGTACACAAAAAAGCTGGAGAAACTCAGCGGGTGCAGCAGCATCTACGGAGCGAAGGAAATAGGCAACGTTTCGGGCCAAAACCCTTCTTCAGACTGATGGGGAGAAGAATGGAAAAAGGAGGAGGAGCCTGAAGGCTGGGGGATGGGAGGAGACAGCAGGAGGGCTGAGGAAGGGGAGGAGACAGCAAGGACTAACAAAATTGGGAGAATTTAATGTTCATGCCCCCAGGATGCAGACTCCCCAAGCGGAATATGAGGTGCTGTTCCTCCAATTTCCGGTGTTGCTCGCTCTGGCCGTGGAGGAGACCCAGAATAGTATAGTGTCCTACCTGCCCGTGCATCTCTTGCGAAAAAGGATGGGTGGCCTATTTGGTCGGGACCCTTCGGATTCTGCAGAGATGTCTGACCTGCTGAGTTACTCCAGTTCTTTGTGTCTACCGCTAAGTGATAGGTGGATACAGGTGAGATGGCAGATGGGTAGAGATGAAAATGAGACAAAAAGGTGACAGAAAAGAGAAAGGAGTGAAGTGTGAATTCTTGGGGAGGGACATAAAACATAGACATTGTGTCTATCTTCGGTATATACCAGCATCTTTCTACACATTTTGTTTGCTCCACTTGTCACCAGCCAGGCTTTTCCCCACCCCACCTCTCTTATCCAGCTTTCTCCCCCTACTAAAATCAGTCTGAAGAAAGGTTCTGACCCGAAATATCGCCGACCCACGTCCTCCAGATATGCTGCCCGACCCGCTGAGTTACTTCAGCGCTTTGTGTTTTACCCGTTGAGTACTGGTGGAGAACTCTGTGGCAGCCCGAGGAATGGGATCATTGAATACTCATCTCTTACCCAACGTAATCGCTCCCACCACAAAGCCTTGACCAGCCACTCTCATGTGGATGAGATGTACCGACAGCTTCTGTTCTGTTTTGCGCAGTCTTTGTAAACCCAGCACCACAACAGCAAGACATCCGGCGATACCTGGCTCGAGGAAAACCACAGGGCATCAAAAAACTTGGATTCGCCATTCGAGATGAGAAGAACTTTTTTCACAGAGAGAGTAGTGAATCTCTGGAACTCTCTGCCACAGAGGGTAGTTGAGGCCAGTTCATTGGCTATATTTAAGAGGGAGTTAGATGTGGCCCTTGTGGCTAAGGGGATCAGAGGGTATGGAGAGAAGGCAGGTACAGGATACTGAGTTGGATGATCAGCCATGATCATATTGAATGGCGGTGCAGGCTCGAAGGGCCGAATGGCCTACTCCTGCACCTAATTTCTATGTTTCTATGTTTCTATGATGGATGCAAGGGAGTATTATGTCATGCCCGTCCGGCTCCAACCCCACAACGCGCAAATAGTCGAATAGTGAGAGGCCTGCACGTAGAGTGGATGCGGAGAGGATGTTTCCACCAGTGGGAGAGTCCAGGACCAGAGGTCGCAGCCTCACAATAAAAGGTCGTACCCTGAGAAAGGAAACGAGTGGGAATTTCTTTAGTCAGAAGGTGGTGAATCTATGGAATTCACTGCCTCAGATGGCTGTGGATAACCAAGTCAATGGCTATTTTTAAGATGGATATTGACAGATTCTTAGAAACATAGAAAATAGGTGCAGGAGTAGGCCATTCGGCCCTTCGAGCCTGCACCGCCATTCAATATGATCATGGCTGATTAGTACGGGTGTCGGGTTATAGGGAGAAGGCAGGAGAATGGGGTTGAGAGGGAGAGACAGATCAGCCATGAATGAATGGTGGAGTAGACGATGGGCCGAATGGCATAATTCTGTTCCTAGAACTAACAATCCTGAGAGACCTCCCATAGCAGCACAACAACTGGCAGGAGACAGATTACAATTCAATATACACCCGAGCTCATGTGCAAATCTGCACTCTCAACCTAATGGCTGTAAGTCAGGTCCTTCAGAGGACCAGGTAACATGAGGACAAAGCTGAAGCTAGTGTGTGCTGAACAGCTCGTGAGCAGGAGCAAGAATGCTTCCCACAGCCCCCTCACAACCCAGTCAGTTGGATTCTCACCTCACCCCTGGGTCATACAGCGACAGACCTGTCCCCACCGGTACTGTACCCCAGTGTTACACACACACACACACACAGACCCATCCCCACAACAGCCTAGCACAGTGACAGATCTGTTCCCACAAGTATTGCACATAGTACATACAACAGTACAACATCGGTACAGGCCCTTCAGCCCACGATGGTTGTGCTGACTAAAATCCAATTTAATGTGATACGTTATACTCTTACCCCTTTCGCAGATGCTGCCTGCCATGTTATTTCAGTATTTTCTGTTTTTGCATGAATTAAAACCTAGATAGACTCATACCTATTGGAATGAACGGTGACTCTTTTGACTTTCTCAGAAGCTTGGAACCTTCGTTGTCATCCTGAGATGAGGACCAAGAATTATTTGAGGGTGGCATTGTTTCCTAAGAAAGAAAACTCAATGAAAGTGCTGAAATTGCCTACATAAGCCATGGACAGAAAGGGTCATTAGGTTTATCCACTAATTATAAGGTCATAAGTGATAGGGGCAGAATTAGGCCATTCGGCCCATCAAGTCAGCTCCGCCATTCAATCATGGCTGATCTATCTCTCCCTCCCTCCTGCCTTCCCCCCATAACCCCTGACACCCGTACTTATCAAGTGACACCCGTACTCTCTCTCTGACTTAAAAATATCCATTGACTTGGCAATGAATTCCACAGATTCACCACCTTCTGACTAAAGAAATTCCTCCTCATCTCCTTCCTAAAGGAACGTCCTTTAATTCTGGGGCTATGCCCTCTGGTCCTAGACTCTCCCACTAGTGGAAACATCCTCTCCACATCCACTCTATTTAAGCCTTTCATTGTACGGTAAGTTTCAATGAGGTCCCCCCTCATTCTTCTAAACTCCAGCGAGTACAGGCCCAGTGCCGTCAAACACACTGAAATCCACGACAAGGAAGCAAATCACGTCAGGGAAAATATGCAATCTGAACAGTTGCAGAGAGATTGCTGGGTTTTGACATTAATCCATCCACACAGTTACAATCATGTCCCAGAAAGGAACAGTCCATGAAGCAAACCCTCGTTATAATGGTACACCACTAGTCACAGACTTCCGATCACGTAGACATCATCTGTCACTGAGCATACAGATACAGGCAACCCTGGATCATGTAAGACTGGATGTACAAAATCTAGCTTGAAAAAAACTCTCCCAAACTCTAAACTCTTTAACAGGAAACAATGCAGAGATCACCCACATAAAAAAAACAAATGCCAAACCACCTCTTGTTAACACACTCTTTCTTTGATTAAACATCACTCATTAGATACACAACTGATACCATAAGATAGGTGTTTGGGATGTGTGGCAGGGAACAACCGAGACACTATAACAACATTAATACAGGGGAAACAAGATTAATAGAAACATGGACAATAGGTGCAGGAGTAGAGGCCATTCGGCCCTTCGAGCCTGCACCGCCATTCAATGTGGTCATGGCTGATCATCCAACTCAGTATCCCATCCCAGCCTTCTCTCCATATCCCCTGATCCCTTTAGCCACAAGGGCCACATCTAACTCCCTCTTAAATATAGCCAATGAACTGTGTGGCCTCAACTACCTTCTGTGGCAGAGCATTCCACAGATTCACCACTCTCTGTGTGTGAAAAAAATGTTTTTCTCATCTCGGTCCTAAAAGATTTCCCCCTTATCCTTAAACTGTGTGACCCCTTGTCCTGGACTTCCCCAACATCGGGAACAATCTTCCTGCATCTAGCCTGTCCAACCCCTTAAGAATGTTGGTTACACAAAAAAACTGGAGAAACTCAGCGGGTGCAGCAGCATCTATGGAGCGAAGGAAATAGGCAATGTTTCGGGCTGAAACCCTTCTTCAGACCCGAAATCTTGAAGGAAATAGGCAACGTTTCGGGACGAAACCCTTCCGGGTTTCGGCCCGAAACTTTGCCTATTTCCTTCGCTCCATAGATGCTGCTGCACCCGCTGAGTTTCTCCAGTTTTTTTTGTGTAACCTTCGATTCTCCAGCATCTGCAGTTCCCTCTTAAACCCTTAAGAATGTTGTAAGTTTCTATATTAAAAATTAGATTAGATTAGATTAGACTTTATTAATCCCCTTATTCAGGAGAAATTCAGATGTCTTTGCATCTTTCTTTGATTTAACGCAGCAACCAAACCTTATGAAGGCAAATTATAGAAGGGAAACGTATGAGAAGACGAGAAGAACTTTTTTCACGCAGAGAGTGGTGAATCTCTGGAACTCTCTGCCACAGAGGGTAGTTGAGGCCAGTTCATTGGCTATATTTAAGAGGGAGTTAGATGTGGCCCTTGTGGCTAAGGGGATCAGAGGGTATGGAGAGAAGGTAGGTACGGGATACTGAGTTGGATGATCAGCCATGATCATATTGAATGGCGAATGGTGCAGGCTCGAAGGGCCGAATGGCCTCTACTCCTGCACCTAATTTCTATGTTCTATGTTTCTATGTATTGAAGACGATGAGACTGTTGGAGCAGGGAATGGAACTGGATAAACTATGTAACCCTTTCTGGCTTAAGCCCTCCCTTCACCACCTCCAGTTTAAATTCCATTTGGAATATTTTGGGAGGACCAAGAAACCAAGAACCAAGAGTGGAGTTCAGGGCACAGACAGGTATGTCGCTGGGGTGGGGCGGGAGATGAAGGGAGCCTGTATGTTAAGAGAATATAAATTGATATACTAATGAAGGATCATAAAGTAAACCGCTCCAACATTTGATGCTGACGAGAGGCCTCCGTGATGCGCTGCCGCTGCCGCCGCCGCCGCCGCTTTCTCCCAGAGCTGCTGCCGCCGCCGGGGCCCTGGTCTGGGGCTGGAGCTGGAGCTGGAGCCGGGTTGGGGGTTGGGGCCTTCGCTAGGCCTCTCTCCCTCCCGCCTCACCCCCGTTGCTACGATACCATTCAGGGGGCGTCAACAGCACCGGTCATCGATTGAATGGGACACAGTTTCCTCTCACATCTCATCTCATCTCATCCACCCTCACCCCTCACACTGTGTACATCATCGGGAGCGCCCGGAGAAAGCCCACGCGGCTCACGGGGAGAACATACAAACTCCGTACAGACTGTACCCGTGGTCGGGATCGAACCCGGGTCTCTGGCGCTGAGAGGCAGCAACTCTACCCGCTGCCCAATGTGTACATATACATAAGAGTCACAGACACCATCTCTTTGGTCCCAAGCTGCACATCCCGATTTCCAGCACTCAGGCAGTGGGATACTGGTGGATAAATGCTTGGGAATCCCACCAATACTGTCTCCACTGTTAGACTGCACTGCACATGGAGTCCAGTGATGGAATTGAGCAGGCAGCTGGCAATTATATTCTGGGACTTACCTGGGAATGACTGAAAGTCTCCACTGACTGCAGTCAGTAAGGGTCTGTGCATTAATGGGGCCTGTGTCCATACTCTGTGACACTATGCCTGAACACAGCAATACTTTGTTTTGCCATTCAGTTTAAAACTTTGTCGGTTTATTTTCTTCAGTGTCTATTCAGAGAAGTCTTTTCAGTGCTAAAACCTTCAGGGCCTGAAAAGCCTTCAAAGGTCATCGGCTAACAAAAAAATCCTTTGTGTTATGTGGGTGTGGGGTTGTTGGCAAGGCTGGTGTAAGTTGTTCTTTCCTGCTTGCACCATCAGGGATCTAATGTCAAGTGAACCTTCACGAGTCGACTGTCAGAACTTTCTTCCCAAGGTGGAGATGTCAAAGACTACAGCACATAGCTTCAAGGTGAGAGTTTAAAGGAATTGTGCAAAGCAAGTATTTTACAAAGGTAGGTACCTGAAACGCGTTGCCTAGGGTGGTGGTGTAAGCAAATACGACAGGAGCATTTAGTTCAGTTTGGTTTATTGTCACGTGTACCGAGGTACAGTGAAAAGCTTTTGTTGCGTGCTAACCAGTCAGCGGAAAGACAACACATGATTACAATCGATCCGTCCACAGTGCACAGATACATGATAAGGGAATAACGTTTAGTGCAAGGTAAAGCCAGCAAAGTCCAATCAAGGATAGTCCGAGGGTCACCAATGAGGTAGATAGTAGTTCAGCACTGCTCTCTGGTTTGTGGTAGGATGATTCAGTTCCTGATAACAGCTGGGAAGAAACTGTCCCTGAATCTGGAGGTGTGCGTTTTCACACTTCTGTGCCTTTTGCCCGATGGGAGAGGGGAGAAGAGGGAGTGGCCGGGGGTGAGACTGGTCCTTGATTACGCTGCTGGCCTTGCCGAGGCAGCGTGAGGTGTAGATGGAGTCGATGGTCAAAGAGGGTTTCTGATAGGCACAGGGATATGCAGGGAATGGAGGGATACGGATCACGTACAGGCAGAGATTAGTTAAACTTGGCATCATGTTCAGCATGGACATTTAGTTTTAGTTTAGTTTAGTTTAGGGATACAGCACGGAAAGAGGCCCTTTGGCCCACCGAGTCCGCACCGACCAGCGATCCCCGCACACTAACACTACCCTACAAACAATTTTTTAACATTTACACCAAACCTGTAAGTCTTTGGATAGTGAGAGGAAACCGAAGATCTCGGAGAAAATCCACGCAGGTCACGGGGAGAGCGTAGAAACTCCATACAGACATGCACTCGTAGCAGGATCGAATATGGGTCTCTGGCGCTGCAAGGTAATAGTTCTACTGCTACGCCACCATATCGCCCACATTGTGGGCTGAAAAATCTATTCCTGTGCTGTTCCTATGTAACAGCTGACGTCCATGGTGCAAGCTTATTTCACAATTCTGTTCATTACGTATAGTGGGTATATCTGAATAGTACAGGCACATGTGATAAAGGTTCTTTGTGATGATTGGCCTTTCATGCAGGAAAAGTTATCTGTTTGTACAAGGCCAAATTCCACTTTGTTTGCATCTGTCAATATTGATCATTCCTGATAGTCTGCTTGTTGGGGTGATAACAATGGTGTCGTGAAAGCACCAAAAATGCTCAGCTTTCAGTTGAATGGTTCCGGATGGCAAAGCGCCGAGAGAGAGGGCAGGCACAAAATGCTGGAGTAACTCAGCGGGACAGGCAGCATCTCTGGAGAAAAGGAACAGGTGACGTTTCGGGTCAAGACCCTTCTTCAGACTGAGAGTCAGGGGAGAGGGAAACTAGAGGTATGAAAAGGTACACAAGAGCAAATGACTTAAAGTAAGTAAGTAAGTTTATTGGCCAAGTATTCACATACAAGGAATTTGACTTGGTGCTCCACCCACAAGTAACTACATGACATACAGTGACAGTTACGAATGACTCAGAAAACACTAAACATTAATAATAATAGGGTTTTCACAGACGACACAAACGAATAAACACATACAAAACAGCAAGGAGCAGTCATTGTCATGTTGCAGTTGTGTAAGATGTTGGTGAGGCCACATTTAGAGTATTGTATTCAGTTGTGGGCACCATGTTATAGGAAAGACGTTTTCAAGCTGGAAGGGTGCAGAGAAGTTTTACGAGGATGTTGCTAGGACTAGAGGGTCTGAGCTACAGGGAGAGGTTGAGTAGGCTGGGTCTCAATACCCTGGAACGCAGGAGGATGCGGTATACAAAATCATGAGAGGAATAGATGGGTAGATGCACAGAGTCTCTTGCCCAGAGTGGAGGAAATCGAGAACCAGAGGACATAGGTTTAAGGTGAAGGGAGAAAGATTCCATGGGAATCTGAACTTTTTCACGCAAAGGGTGGTGGGTGTATGGAACGAGCTGCCGGAGGAGGTATTTGAGGCTGGGACTATCGCAATGTTTAATAAACAGTTTCAGACAGGTACATGGATAGGACAGGTTTGGAGGGATATGGGGCAAACGCAGGCAGGTGGGACTAGTGTAGATGGGGCATGTTGGCCATTGTGGGCTAGTTGAGCAGAAGGGCCTGTTTCCATGCTGTATCAATGTGATTCATTTCAATCGATCTGATCTGATCCGACCCATTCTGGCCAGCAAGTCATTCTAAATAGACTACCTCCGTCAACTCATTCGAAATACACTGTTTTCGTCTCGTTAGCAATATTTGTGCTTCATTTGTTCTCGCTGGGTTAACCCAATAGGCTGGCTGACGAGGCGGGGACGGCTGCAGATTTGGAGGTGATTGGGAAAGAAACGAGGGAGGCGGGATTGTACTCGCTCTGAGCTGGCATTGACTCTCAAATTGATACGCGGATGCTCACTGGCTGGACGCGAGAGGCGCCGAACTGATTTAAAGTTATCGATAAAGCTACAAGTTAAAAAAAAATATATATATATATTTATATTTACAGTTTTAGGATGGCAACCGACCAAGAACGAAGGAGTCCAAGTAACAGTGGTAACTTTTTTTTAAAACTTATCTTCCACAGATGCATTTCTAGTTTAACTGCCAAAGTAATAACGAGTTTTGAACGATACTGGTGCACCGCAGAGAGTTATTTGCAAAGGCTTAGCATGTTTGCAGGTGGTTGGGTAGAATGGAAAGGCATGGTTAAAATGTAGACACAAAATGCTGGAGTAACTCAGCGGGTGAGGCAGCATCTATGGAGAGAAGGAATAGGCGACTTTTGGGTCGAGGCCTGTCTTCAGACCCTGCCTATCTATCTATACCTCTTCACAGATACTGCCTGACCCGCTGAGGTAGTTACTCCAGCGGTCTGGTTCATGCTTTTTGCTCTCTCGTCCCCCTCCTCGCACCACAGCGCTGCTCTGAGCTCAGTCTGTGTGGCTGCTACAGTGAACAGCTGATGCGGGGCAACGTTTCTCTGACTGTATTGCCAATGGTTTGAACCGGCCGGGTCTCTCCTCGCTGGTTGCTGGGGCCCTTGGACAGTTCATCAGAGAAGCAAGCACACGCCCAGCAGCTTAACGTTGTTGACTCTCTCTGGCTTACGATTGCCTTGCTATCTCAGACAAAAACACTTACTTTGCATGCGATTCAGACAACTTGTACCTTACACAAGTACAATCGAGCCAAACACGCAACGGGTTGGGGTTAGAAAGGAGAGAGAGAAAGAAATCCCAAAATGCAGAAATAGAGTTCTAGCCGCAAGCAAAGATGTCGGTTTTTTCCTAAAGTACAAGGGCCACAAGGTGGTAGATTGGGGCTCCACCCTTGGTCTGTTTGATAGCCTGATAACAAGTCCAGCTGTGTTCAAGAAGGAACTGCAGATGCTGTAAAATGGAAGGTACACAAAAATGCTGGAGAAACTCAGCGGGTGCAGCAGCATCTATGGAGCGAAGGAAATGGGTAACGTTTCGGGCTGAAACCCTTCTTCAGACAAGTCCAGTTGATCGTCTGATAAGTTGTTCCTGAATACGGTGGCGTGTGCTTTCAAGCTGTTGTGTCTTCTAGTTAATGGAGGAGAGGCTGATGAGGTGCAAAAGGTCCTTGATTCGGTTTAAGAAGGAACTGCAGATGCTGGGAAATCGAAGGTAGACAAAAGTGCTGGAGAAACTCAGCGGGTGAGGCAGCATCTACGGAGCGAAGGAAATGGGCAACGTTTCGGGCCGAAACCCTTGGGTTTCAATTGGCCTACAAACCCGTATGTCTTTGGAGTGTGGGAGGAAACCGGAGCACCCGGAGAAAACCCACGCAGGTCACGGGGAGAACGTGCAAACTCAGTACAGACGGCACCCGTAGTCGGGATTGAACCCGGGTCTCTGGCGCTGTGAGGCAGCAACTCTAGCGCTGTGCCAGCCCAAAATTGTTGGTGATATTTGCACCTAGGAGCTTGAAGGTCCCGACCATCTCCACTTCAGCATCATTGATGTTGATTGGGGCATGTACTTCATCTTGCCAGGGGTGGTGGTGGAGGCAGATACGATAGGGGCGTCTAAGAGGCTTTTAGAGGGGAACAGGGACAGGGAGGGATATGGATCACATGCAGGCAGACGGGAATAGTTTATCTTGGCATCGAGTTTGGCAAGTTAAGGTCCTGTACCCGTGCTGCACTGTTCAATGTTCATGAGACTGGTGCATAGAAACCATATTTGCTACTCCCCACTATCCTGCTAGATTAAATCTTGCCAACGCACTCTTGCAAATTGCAAAATTTCAACTCTGCTTAAGTGGTTGTTTGAAACTAAAAAGCAGAAGATGGATGACGACAATGTTTTGGTTCCGTTTCTCAAGTGGTTAAATATAGTTGTGCTTTGTCACGTAAGTCAAGTCAAGCCTATTCCTCACATACGCATACGAGATGTGCAGTGAAATGAAAAGTGGCAATGCTCGCGGACTTTGTGCAAAAAGACAAACAAACAACCAACCAAACTACAAACAGAATGGAACAGAATCACATATTTTTCATATTAAATATTGTGGGCAGAAGGAGAAAGGGAAAAAAACAGCAATTAAAAAAAAAAAAAAGCAGTAGAATGGTTCAGTAAAGTTAGTCCCTGGTGAGGTAGGAGTTTACAGTCCGAATGGCCTCTGGGATGATCACAATGAATGGCGGTGCTGGCTCGAAGGGCCGAATGGTCTCCTCCTGCACCTATTTTCCATGTTTCTATCTAGGTTTCTAATCCAATTAACCCTACAAACTTGTACGTCTTTGGAGTGTCGGAGGAAACCGGAGCACCCGGGGAAAACCCACGTGGTCACGGGGAGAAGGTACAAACTCCGTACAGGCAGCACCCGTAGTCAGGATCAGACTCGGGTCCCTGGCACTGCGAGGCAGCAGCTCTACCCGCTGCGCCACCGTGTGTCGCCCTGCGCAAATCCAATCAACAAGTGTCCGTCTACTCTCCTTCCTCTTCCAGTGGTTTGGAACAGAGACACAAATGCAAACTTCACACACACACACACACTGCATCTGCTGTGTTCTACCCTCCCTTCTCCCCTAAGCCTTGCCATGCTCTTTCATCAGACCTCGATGGGATGCGGAGAAAAGGCCCCGTTACTGTGGATGGAGTACTGCTGGATGGACCACTCAATGACCCGAAGAGCGGGGGAAAAGTTTGTACAAGATGCATTTCGGGTCATTCTGGAAGAAGCCATCAGAAAGGGGACGGATGTCCGTGAGCAGGTGTGAGTGGTTCCAAAGTATTTAGTTTCAAGATTCAAGAGAGTTTCTTGTCATGTGTCCCAGATAGGACAATGAAATTCTTTCTTTTGCTTCAGCCCAACAGAATTATTGTAGGCATGTTTAAGGAATTTGTATTTTGAGGTGTGGAACCACTGCTTCCTGTCTGCTCTATCCAGTCTGCTCGCTCTCCCTGTATCGCATGTGATCTAAGGTTGCATGGCAGCTCACCATGTGGAAACTTATCAAAGGCGACATGCTGGAACCGTGAGCAAAAAAACAAGGGCTGGAGGAACTTGGTGGATGAGGAAGCATCTGTGGAAGGAATGGGCGAGGTGACGTTTTGGGTCGGGACCCTTCTTCAGGCTGAAGAAGGAAAATGCATGACAAACACTTGTGCAGTTGCCTCTTGTCTGACTTTCATAGCAAAAGGATTTGAGTATAGGAGCAGGGAGGTTCTACTGCAGTTGTACAGGGTCTTGGTGAGACCACACCTGGAGTATTGCGTACAGTTTTGCTCTCCAAATCTGAGGAAGGACATTATTGCCATAGAGGGAGTGCAGAGAAAGTTCACCAGACTGATTCCTGGGATGTCAGGACTTTCATATGAAGAAAGACTGGATAGACTCTGCTTGCACTCGCTGGAATTTAGGAGATTGAGGGGGGATCTTATAGAAACTTACAAAATTCTTAAGGGGTTGGACAGGCTAGATGCAGGAAGATTGTTCCCGATGTTGGGGAAGTCCAGGACAAGGGGTCACAGCTTAAGGATAGTGGGGAAATCCTTTAGGACCGAGATGAGAAAAACATTTTTCACACAGAGAGTGGTGAATCATTGGAACTCTCTGCCACAGAAGGTAGTTGAGGCCACACAGTTCATTGGCTATATTTAAGAGGGAGTTGGATGTGGCCCTTGTGGCTAAAGGGATCAGGGGGTATGGAGAGAAGGCAGGTACGGGATACTGAGTTGAATGATCAGCCATGATCGTATTGAATGGCGGTGCAGGCTCGAAGGGCCGAATGGCCTCTACTCCTGCACCTATTGTCTATGTTTCTATGTTTGCCTCTAGGTCTGTGAGTGGAAGGAACCCGATGAGCTGCGGATGCTTCTTGACCTTGATTTGGTTGACGCTGGTGAGCCCTCTGAGAAACTGCTGGAGCGATGCCAAGATGTCATCCGATACAGCGTGAAAACGAGTAGGTGACCTTCGGCTCGGTTGTATCCGGAATGGTTCAGCGTCTGGGAGTGCGGCACGGATTTGCTTGCTTCCTCCAACTTGAGGAAACAAAGATTTAATGGACTATATCACCTTGAGTTTGTGCCATCGTACCCAATGCATTACAATAATTGCTATCATATTTAGTTTAGCTTAGAGATACAGCACAGAAACACGCCCTTCGGCCCACCAAGTCTGCGCCGACCAGCGATCCCCCCCCCAACACTATCAACTACACGCTAGAGATCATGTACAATTTTTTCTTTTAACCAAAGCCAATTAACCTACAAACCTGTACGTACATCTTTCAGTGTTGGTGGAAACGGCAGCACCCAGAGAAAACACACAGTCAGAACGTACAAACTCCGTACAGAGAGCGCTCGTAGTCAGGATCGAACCTGGGACTCTGGTGCTGTGAGGCAGCAGCTCTACTGCTGCGCCCATGTGCTGCCCCCTATATTGATGAATAGATGGGCGGTAACTGATGCTGGTTATGATTCACTGGCCCACCCATGGGTTTTTCTGAAGATGTGGCTACCGGCCTTGTAACGGGGTTGGCTTGGCTTGGCTGGACTTTGTCTGTCCTCTTACAATCACATGGAGTTGCGTTATGGAGTTCTCCAGCTCAGTGCCGGGTGGCGCAGTGGTAGAGTTGCTGCCTCACAGCGCCAGGGACCTGGGTTCCATCCTGACTATGGGTGCAGTCTGTACGGAGTTTGTACGTTCTCCCCGTGACCACGTGAGTTTTGTACGGGTGCTCTGGTTTCCCAACCCCCCCCACACACTCCAAAGGCGTACGTACAGATTTGTAAGTTCATTGGTTTTGGTAAAATGGTTAATTATCGTGTGTGTGTGTGTGTGTCCCCCCCCCCACACATGATGCGACAAATACCTACAACTAACATCACGGCCCGCTACCTACGACCTCGTGACGACCATGCTGCGAGTACGAGTCAAGGGCAAACTCGGCAGAGGTCGTGAAAGAAGGACAGGCCCTTTAGTGTGTGGTGATCCCTGGTTGGTGCGGACTTGGTGGGCTGAAGGGCCTATTTCCGCGCTGTATCTCTAAACTAAGATTTGTGGTGCTAAAATTCCCCCCTCCCCCCCGCATCCTACCAGGTGAACGCTGCCACTCAGCGGCCTGTGGGGATTGTGCACCTTCTCCCTATGACTGTCTTTTCCCCTCCGCTTTCCTCCTGCACATCTGAGATGATGCTGGAATAACCTGCTGTGAATCTCCCCAAGTATTACAGTGGTGGAATCTGGCAGAGTTGATGAGAATGAAAAGGATTCATGCAGGATGGGTGATGGGGGGGTGCAAACTTGGTGGGTCGCAGAGCGAGACTCTGCGCTCTTCATAAGTTATAGGAGCAGAATTAGGCCATTCGGATCATCACGTCTACTCCGACATTCAATCATGGCTGATCTATCTTTCCCTCTCAACCCCACTCTCCTGCCTTCTTCCCCTAACCCCTGACACCCGTTCTAATCAAGAATCTATCTATCTCTGCCTTAAAAATATCCATTGACTTGGCCTCCACTGCCGTCTGTGGCAATGAATTCCGCAGATTCACCACCCTCTGACGAAAGAAATTCCTCCTCGTCTCATTTCTAAAGGTACGTCCTTTAATTCTGAGGCTGTGCCCTCTCGTCCTAGACTCTCCCACAAGTGGAAACATCCTCTCCACATCCACTATATCCAGGCCTTTCACTAATTGGTAAGTTTCAATGAGAAACCCCCCCATCATCCTTCTGAACTGCAGAGAGTAGTTACAGCCTTGCAACTTGTAAAGTGAGGCTAAGTTAAATCCCATTGAAGCGTGTGTGGTTTGTTGAATTGACCAAGAGATGCTCTCTCTCTCTCTCTCTCTCTCTCTCTCTCTCCTGAATGCTGAATTGTACCGTTTTTCTTTCAGTTCACCCGCGATTCTACAACCAGCTGTTTGCGGGGCTGGACCATCACTCGTTGGTTGCCCGCTATATCACCGAGACACTGAACACCAGCCAGTGAGCAGCTTTTACTCATCAAACAATTCACCGAGTGTTACATGTAGCGCCATGTTAGAAATGGGAAGCATACAATGCTTTTCTTTATTTTCACTGCTTGGCAGCTTTCTGACACGGTGGCTCAGCGGGTAGAGTTGCTGCCTCACAGCGCCAGAGACCCGGGTTCCATCCCGACTACGGGCGCTGTCTGTACGTTCTCCCCGTGACGTGCGTGGGTTTTCCCCGGGTGCTCGGGTTCCCCCCCGCACTCCAAAACGCGTACAGGTTTGCAGACTGTTTAAGAAGGAACTGCAGATGCTGGAAAATCGAAGGGAGACAAAAATGCTGGAGAAACTCAGCGGGTGAGGCAGCATCGATGGAGGGAAGGAAATAGGCGACGTTTCGGAACGAAACGTCGCCTATTTCCTTCGCTCCATCGATGCTGCCTCACCCGCTGAGTTTCTCCAGCATTTTTGTCTACCCAGGTTTGCAGGCTAATTGGCTTTGGTAAAATAGTAAATTGTCCCTAGTGTGTGTAGGATGGTGTTAGTGTGTGTGGGGATCGCTAGTCGGCACGGACTCTGTGGGCCAAAGGGCCTGTTTCTGCGTTATATCTCTGATAAACAAAGTAGACTTTCATGGATCTAAGTGTCGCCTGTCCTCCATCAGACTAGATGGCGAAGGGGTCCAGTCTGCCCATTTGTTTATCGGATTGATTCCATGTCAGCGTAGTTGGATGATCAGCCATGGCCATATTGAATGGCGGTGCAGGCTCGAAGGGCCGAATGGCCTCTACTCCTGCACCTATTGTCTATATTCCTATGTCGGCTGTGTGTGACACTGAGAGGGTAAATCTGTCCTGAGGAGTTTCTGCTGCGCTCAGGAACTCCGAGTAGCAGATCTCTGCTCGTCCTTGTCCACGGCTTTGATCCCAATCCCTGGCCTGTGTGGACTTTAAGACTTCTAGACAATAGGTGCAAGGAGTAGGCCATTCGGCCCTTCGAGCCAGCACCGCCATTCAATGTGATCATGGCTGATCGTTCCCAATCAGTCTTTCCATCACAGTGAGGAGGTGCCTGGTTGACTCGCTGTGGTGGTCGGATGTTGAACTGTGTTCATTGTGTGTTCTGTTATTTTATTTTCCGCCATGACTGCAAGGAACGCAATATTGTTCAAACTATAAAGGAAACTTTATACTTTAGTTTGCTTGATCGAGGGTAGAAATGTCAATAAAATGGCTGTCGTCTCCCCCTCCTTTGAACCCCTTCCCACAGTTTGCCCATTGCCTTTTAACCCATCTTGCTTAGTCCATCTGTCCACGCACCATCTCCCCCCCAACCTGCCATACCGTTGCTTCCCTCCCCATTTCATGCTGACTGACTCGTTCCGCTTTGTCTTGCCCCCCCCCTTGCCCAATGATCCAGATACACCTATGAGATTGCGCCGGTCTTTGTGCTGATGGAAGAAACTGTGTTGAGAAAAATCAGTGACATGATCGGATGGAAGCACTGCGATGGACTGTTCTGCCCAGGTTGGTCCATCAGTTTATCAGTTCCAGCGGCAGAATTTGGCCATTCGGCCCATCAAGTCTACTCCGCCATTCAATCATGGCTGATCTATCTCTCCCTCCCAACCCCTGCCTTCTCCCCATAAACCCCTGACTCCCTCCCTCACCTTAGTCGTCCTGCGTAGTTTCGAGGTCCGTACTCCCTTGTCAACCCCTTTTCCACAGCCAACAATGGACCATTGTGGACTCCACCTGTCCTTGATCATCCTCGCTGGCCTTGATTTGTCCTTCTCATAGCTTTTATTCTTTGTACCTTTTCATACCTCTAGTTTCCCTCTCCCCTGACTCTGTCTGAAGATGGGTCTCGACCCGAAATGTCACCTGTTCTTTTTCTCCAGAGATGCTGCCTGACCCGCTGAGTTACTCCAGCACTCTGTGAAACGTCACCTATCCATGTGCTCCACAGATGCTGCCTGACCCGCTGAGTTACTCCAGCACTCTGTGAAACATCACCTATCCATGTTCTCCACAGATGCTGCCTGACCCG
Source organism: Leucoraja erinaceus (assembly GCF_028641065.1). Classification (NCBI taxonomy): domain Eukaryota; kingdom Metazoa; phylum Chordata; class Chondrichthyes; order Rajiformes; family Rajidae; genus Leucoraja; species Leucoraja erinaceus. Next base: position 3,048,655 of record NC_073416.1, read on the forward strand.
CTGAGTTACTCCGGCACTCTGTGAAACGTCACCTATCCATGTTCTCCACAGATGCTGCCTGACCCACTCAGTTATGGTGCAGCAGCATCTATGGAGCTAAGGAAATAGGCAACGTTTCTGGCCGAAATCCTTCTGGAAATAGGCAACGTTTCGGGCCGAAACCCTTACGGGTTTCGGCCCGAAACGTTGCCTATTTCCTTAGCTCCATAGATGCTGCCTGACCCGCTGAGTTACTCCAGCACTCTGTGAAACGTCACCTATCCTTGTTCTCCACAGATGCTGCCTGACCCGCTGAGTTACTCTAGCACTCTGTGTCTATGTCCTGAAGATAAGTCTGTTGGACTGTAAATCTATGTATAATAATAATAATAATACATTTTATTTAATGGCGTCTGAATTGCCCTTATTTAATAGTAAGATTAAACGAGTACTTACCAGTACGAAGTTTGATCTGTATTTTATGAGGAGTTACGATGAGGGATTACGTGAAGAACCCACCCAGCGCGCAGGCGCGGCATACTTCCAAGCAGCGGTGTGGAATCACAGATAGACACTAGTTGAAGTAAAGATAGTGAAGACCAACGAGACATTAGTCCGAATTTGATCTATATAATGAGGGTGGGAGCGGAGGGCACGTAATCCCTCATCGTAACTCCTCATAAAATACAGATCAAACTTCGTACTGGTAAGTACTCGTTTAATCTTACTATTTTACTTCGGAGTCACGTGAGTGACTACGTGAAGACTTCAAAGGTCTGTGATTTCAAACCGTGTAACAGTTATATCACTCACTGCCGAAAGATCATCGAGGGAGGAAGTGGTAGCTAGAGACCAACAAGTTTGTTTAGTTATAAAAGAAATATTTATTAACTATAACAAAAAACAAAATAGCTCCCATGGGCTTTAAATCATAACTTTGCGGTTTTTAAAACGGTATCCGCAAAGACGTCCTGTTCCATCAGCGGTTTGTTGTAAAATCGTTGGAATGTCGATTCCCTTGACCATCCCGCTGCTCTGAGGATGTGGTCGAGGGGAACCTGCATCCTATCCGCCGCTGAGGTGGACGCTGCCCTGGTTGAATGGGATTTAAAAACATTTGTGTTAATCCCTGCCATGCTGAGGACCTGTTTCAACCATCTGGATAATGTTTGGCTGGTTACCCGTCCAAAAGGCTTTCTGTGGCTAACCCATAAGGCTTTCTCTCTCCCTCTTAGCGTTTGGGTTGTGTCTAGATAATGATGAAGGTGGGTCACCACACACAGCCTAGGTTCTGGAGGGTAAGCCCGGAAGATCAACGGGGAGTTTGATGTACCTGGTCTACTTTGTTTTACCAACCCCGGCATGGTGAAAGTAATGGTATCTGGGGTGGTCACCATGTAGTTCAGATTAAGCTGATGGAGCGACTGAACCCTTTGAGCTGAGACAAGCGCCATGAGCATGAGGGTTTTGTAAGTGGCCTGTTCCAGGCTCAGGGATCCCACCGGAGGCCAACCTCGAAGGTGTGTGAGAACTACACTCACATCCCACATGTGAGTGTATCTAGGTGTAGGGGGTTTGGTATTAAAGATCCCCTTAAGGAGTCTGATGACTAGAGGGTGGGATCCCACACTATGCTGTTCTATCGGCATGAGGTATGCGGACAGTGCGCTCCGAGCCGTATTGATGGCACTGTAGCTCATCTTGAGATCATGGTGCAGGTGGGCCAGGAACTCCAGCACATCCGAGATCGAAGTCGTCGTGTAGGATGTCCCTGCGTCCAGACAGTACTGTTCCCATTTCCTGATGAAGGTCAGGTACTGTTTCTTGGTGGAAACTCGCAGGGATGCCGACATGGTGGTGATTGTTCTGTCTGATAACCCCAATCCCCGGTAAGGCCTGTTCAAAATCTGGAAACCAGGAGTTTCAATTTTTGGTGGCATGGATGGCTAATGCCAGTTACCGGGTGAGTCAATAATTGGGGGTGGTGTTGAAGGACCATTGGTGTCTCTACCACCATGTCGTGGAACATTGGGAACCATGGTTGGGTAGGCCAGTCGGGCACGACCAGAATGCCAGAGGCTGAGTCTGCCTGAATTTTCTGGAGTACCCGGACTGATGAGGCAGAAGGGAGGGAAAGCATAGAAAAAGAAATTTCCCCAGTCCAGCGTGAAGGCATCTACCGCTGCTGCCTCTGGGTCTGGTTCCCAAGCCACATACATGGGTAGTTGGTGATTTAACCTAGACGCAAACAAATCTATATCTGGCGTACCATATTGCTTGATAATTTTAGCAAATAATTTTGGGTCCAACATCCATTCGATGTTGTCGTTGAATTTTCGTGACCTGGTGTCCGCCACTAAATTTAGTTTGCCTGGTAAATAGGCAGCTGATAGCCAAATATGTCTCTCGACACACCATTGCCAGATTATAGCAGTTAATTTGTCGCATGATACTGATTTAATGCCACCCATGTGCTGGATATAAGATACTGCCGTAGTGTTGTCGATCATAATTCTAACATGCACGTGTCGCATACCAGATGCATATGCTTTTAGCCCATAAAAGGCGGCGAGCATTTCCAAAAAGTTAATGCCCAGTGATTGTAGTAGCGATGCCTCTGAGTTAGTCCATCTGCCACCTGTGCTGTCTTTGGAGTTAGTAGCTCCCCAGCCTAAAGCACTGGCATCCGTTGCAATGGTTATGTTAGGATTGGTTACGGTGATAGGACTGTGACTGTGCCAAATATTGTCAACCCACCACTGAAGTTCTGATTTGGCTTCAGCGGGTAAATCCATTTTGCGATCATAATGCCCCCTATGAAGGCGTAATGCATGAGTCCTTGCTCTTTGTAGATTTTGATAATGCAAGGGCCCATGTTGGGCAGCCGGAAATGCTGCTACTATAGAGCCAATAACTCTGGCTACATGCCGTATTCTAGGTTGCGGTGTGGCAATTAAATGGCTACAAGCTTCAATGAGTGAAACTGTTTTGTTTGTGGGCAGAGTGACAGTCATGTGAATCGTGTCAATAGTGAAGCCTAAGTAATCCATGTTAGTAGTAGGCTCCAATATTGATTTATCTGGGTGGAGGATAAAACCCAAAGTTTCAAGGAGTTGTTTAGTGGCTAACACTCCTGCGACAGCTTGTTCCCGTGTTCTTCCTAATATGAGAACATCGTCCAGATAGGCCACTACTAAATGTTTTAGTTCTCTCAATTTCTTCATGGCCACTTTAAGAATTTTCGTAAATAGTCTGGGAGCTGTCGTTAAACCATTGGGCAAAGCTCGGTACTGCCATAGCTGGCCCCTCCAGATAAATTTCAGATATTTAAAGTAATCTTTATGAATGGGTACCAAATAGTAAGCATCTTTGATATCTATGCTTGCCATGTAGTATCCCTTGGAGATCAGTTGTCTGGCAGTGACAAATGTCTCCATTTTGAAATGTTGATACTCAACAGACTGATTGAGTGATGTCAGATCAATAATAATGCGACATCCACCATCTTTTTTGGTTTTGAGAAAAATATTTGATACAAATTCTTGCGGCTCGTGTGTGGTCATTTCTATGATGCCTTTAGCCACGAGCCGATCAAGTTCAGCTTGTCCTTCTACTCAACTGCCGAGGGAAGGAACACCCTTTGGGGCATGTGCTGAACTGGCGGTTCTACGCCTGGTTTGAATTCAATCTTGTATCCACTAATACTGTTGAGTATAAACTGATTGTTAGTAAGGGAGCACCAAACATGCTTGAAGAACCTCAAACGTCCCCCTGTTAATACTACACCCTTTGTCTGTGTATGTTGACAGGAACCAGACCCACCTACCTCCATGTTCACTTGTGGGGTCGTTTCCGGTGGGTCTGGCCCAAGGTTGTCCGTGTTGGTGCTGCGGTGGGGCGGCGCATCTTCCCACGGCTCCGCCCTGGGCCCCGCTCTAAAAAAGAGCACTGGGGGTAGTGGGAGGCGGTCACCAGGCTTTCACCAGCTCGGTATCTGCTGGTGGATGCCGAGGCGTGCGGCCAACTGGGTGTCTTCGCCCTGCTCGGTCCTGGCCCTGCCCTCATGAGGCCTACTGGTTTTGCCGCCTCTTCCAACTCCTTGAGCCTTTTGGCCAGATCCGCACCAAATAGCAGCGCCTGTCGTTCGGGCGCTGGAGCTTTACAGAGGCCGGCATATGTTGGGTTGAGGGCAGGCCTGATGTTGTCCCGCCGTAGGTTGTTTAGCTCATACGTGGTGCTGCACATCAGTGCGAGGGCATCCTGCTGGGGTATGGTCAAGTCTTCATCCCCAACGGACCGAGCAAAGGCGGTGACGGCTGCTGAGTGGAGCTTCAGGACTCGCTGCATTTTGACCTCCTGAGCCCTTATGTGCTGCCCCAGCTGGTTCCAGATCTGCCCATTTACCGTCTTGACCCTCAGCGCCTCGCAATTTTCGGGCGCGCTGTAGTTGTCAAGGGCCTGCTGGACAGCCTTGTCCTGCAGCGGGTTGTTGGACAGCCTGTTTATAGTTGCCGCCATTCTGGGTGGCAACACCATCCCAGTTGTTGGTGGTGCCGCATATCAGCCCACTACACCCAGTAGCTCTTCTTCCGGCACGCCCGGCATGCTGACGATATCCTCCGCCTGCCCTTGGGATAGGCCAGCCCAGTCCTGGCCTCCCTTACTGCCCTCGAATATAGAGGGTACAGAAGGGTGTGGAGAGGAGGAGGCCAAAGCCCGTCCTCCTGGGAGATGCCGCATCTCCTCATTAATCATACGCTCGAGGAGCTGCCTCATGCAGCTTATCCGAGCGTCTCCCCTTTTCGGTGGGGGAGAGTGTTCCCGTTCCTCCGAATCATCGGAGGACACCGGCCGGTCGGTTTTCTGTGTCGCCTTCCTCCCTGTGCGGGGCGTTGAGATCTGCAGCACTGGGGGCGGCTCGGTGTCGGGTGAGCGGGAGCGTTGAAAAAGCTCCTCCGCTGCGAGAGGCTGCCGTCCCGCTATGGACCCGTCCTCGGGTGGAGTAGGGCAGGCAGTCCTCCTGGCTGGTCGCTTGCGAGAGGCCATTATTCTCTCTAGCGCGACTCTGTAACAAAAAAGGCACTTACCTGAGGTCTCGTCTTTATGCTGCAGCTGGAGAGCCTGGCTCCAGCTGCTGCCGCTGTTGCACTGCTGACGTAATGCCGCGCCTGCGCGCTGGGTGGGTTCTTCACGTAGTCACTCACGTGACTCCGAAGTAAAATGGCGCTATAGCGGCTCTGAGCCGGCCCTGCTGAGTGCCCCCCTACCCCCCACCCCCCTGGACTTTCTCCCTCGGATGGTCACGTTGCACAGACACATCTGCACTTAACTCTGTTTGAACTGTTTTGACTATTTTACTGTTCTTTTTACAATCCATGTTCTCGGGGTATCTAAATTTAAATTTTATTCGTTATTTAAGTTATGACATCGGATGGAAGCTGCAAACCCAAATCTCGTTGCCCTTATGGGCAATGACAATAAAAGATATTATTATTATTATTATTATAAACATACAATAAGCAACAAAGCACCAGTAATTAAAAAATCAACAATAAGCAACAAAGCATAGCACTACGAGTTAAGATTGATATAAAATAAGATGCATTTGTTGCAGTTGCAATGAGTAAGCTAGTTTGAAAAGATGGGTTTTAAGAGCGGTTTTGAATTCTGTCATGGAGTCCAGTATGTGGGTGTGAGGGGGTAGCGTGGCAGAAGGCCCTGGCACCCATTGGGACGACAGGTGGCGCAATGGGCTAAGTGTTCGGCTGGCGACCGGAAGGTAGCCGGTTCAAATCCCGCTTGGAGTGCATACTGTCGTTGTGTCCTTGGGCAAGACACTTAGAAACACAGAAACATAGAAATTAGGTGCAGGAGTAGGCCATTCGGCCCTTCGAGCCTGCACCGCCATTCAATATGATCACGGCTGATCATCCAACTCAGTATCGCGTACCTGCCTTCTCTCCATACCCTCTGATCCCCTTAGCCACAAGGGCCACATCTAACTCCCTCGTAAATATAGCCAATCAACTGGCCTCAACTACCCTCTGTGGCAGAGAGTTCCAGAGATTCACCACTCTCTGTGTGAAAAAGGTTCTTCTCATCTCGGTTTTAAAGGATTCCCCCCTTATCCTTAAGCTGTGACCCCTTGTCCTGGACTTCCCCAACATCGGGAGCAATCTTCCTGCATCTAGCCTGTCCAACCCCTTAAGAATTTTGTAAGTTTCTATAAGATCCCCTCTCAATCTCCTAAATTCGAGAGAGTATAAACCAAGTCTATCCAGTCTTTCTTCATAAGACAGTCCTGACATCCCAGGAATCAGTCTGGTGAACCTTCTCTGTACTCCCTCTATGGCAATAATGTCCTTCCTCAGATTTGGAGACCAAAACTGTACGCAATACTCCAGGTGTGGTCACTTCACCCACCTTTGCCTGCGTGTGAATGTGTGTGAATGACTGGTGGTGGTCGGAGGGGCCGTAGGCGCAGATTAGCAGCCTCGCTTCCGTCAGTCTGCCCCAGGGCAGCTGTGGCTACAGAAGTAGCTCACCACCACCGAGTGTGACTGAGGAGTGAATGAATAATGCGATGTAAAGCGCCTTGAGCATCTAGAAAGGCGCTATGTAAATCCCATCCATTATTGTGCTGAGGTTGATGGGTGGTAGTGCCAGTAGACCTGCTGATGAAGGCCGCAGGGAGCGGGAGGGGGTGTAAGTCTGAAGGAGGTCTGTGAGATAAACTGGGGAAAGGTTATGAAGCGCTTTAAATATTAATAATACAATTTTAAAGACACAGGGAGCCAGTGTAATTGAATCAGCAGGGGTGTGACTTGATCAGTGGACTTTGAGCGTGTGTTAATCGGTGCTGCAGAGTTCTGGATGAGTTGACGTCGGTGAATACGTTTGTTGGGGATGCCTGCCTGGATCGCATGGCAGTAGTCGATGCTTGATGTGACCAAAGCATAGACTAGAACTTCCGTGGAGTGTTGTGTTAAAGCAGGACGTAGTCTGGAGGTGTTTCGGAGATGGGAAAAGGCAATCCGGGAGACATAGTGTATATGACTGGAGAAAGAAGAGGTACTGTCCAAGATAACACCAAGGGTCTTAACCTGTAACTTTCAAATAATTGAAACGGGAGCTGACTGGAGATATCTGGTATTATTATGTGGCTTGTCTGTACTCAGGAGGATCCATCTCCAACATGTATGCTATGAATGTGGCCCGGTACAAGCTTTACCCTGAAGTAAAAAAACGAGGCTTGTGGGAAGTTCCGCGACTGGCGATCTTCACCTCTGACGAGGTGAGTCGGGCTGGACCATTTATTGAAGAGGTCGTTTCTGTTTGCAAACTGTTTGAGCTATGCCTGAGTGTTCGCCTCTGCTCCAGAATCCTTTCATTTTAAACCATGTTAAACGAATCTCTAAGATGGGACTGCAGATGCTGGAAAATTGAAGGTAGACACAAAAATGCTGGAGAAACTCAGCGGGTGAGGCAGCATCTATGGAGCGAAGGAAATAGGCAACGTTTCGTCCCGAAACGTTGCCTATTTCCTTCGCTCTATAGATGCTGCCTCACCCGCTGAGTTTCTCCAGCATTTTTAGAAACATAGAAACATAGAGAAATTAGGTGCAGGAGTAGGGCCATTCGGCCCTTCGAGCCTGCACCGCCATTCAATATGATCATGGCTGATCATCCAACTCAGTATCCCGTACCTGCCTTCTCTCCATACCCTCTGATCCCCTTGGCCACAAGGGCCACATCTAACTCCCTCTTAAATATAGCCAATGAACTGTGGCCTCAACTACCCTCTGTGGCAGAGAATTCCAGAGATTCACCACTCTCTGTGTGAAAACCTTTTGTCTACCTTAAATTAATCTCTGCCTGCACGTGATCCATATCCCTCCATTCCCTGCATATCCATGTGCCGGTCCTAAAAGCCTCTTAAATGCCATTTTATCTCTGCCTCCACCACCACTCCTGGAGGCAATGAACCCATATTTCTGTCTGCAATGCAAGTTCTGTCCTCCTGCACACAAAGGACCAGCATTATTTTTATGTACCACCCCATGACATGGCGTCAAGGTGCTTCGGACTTCCCAATGGATCCAATTGCGTTTTGTAAAAGAAATTTGGTGTCGACGTAGAATTCATTTCCTGATATTGACATCGTTAAAAGGCAATTGGACCGGCATTTTGATGGTTTTGTTTAGTTTAGAGATACAGCGTGGAAACGGGGCCCAACAGCCCATGCCCACCAGCGATCCCCGCGCGCTAACACACACACACACACACACACACACACACCAGGGACAATTTTGCATTTACACCAAGCCAATTAACCTACAAACCTGCACGTCTTTGGAGTGTGGGAGGAAACCGAAGATCTCAGAGAAAAACCCACGCTGTCGTGGGGAGAACGTGCAAACTCCGTACAGACGGTGCCCGTGGTCAGGATGGAACCCGGGTCTCTGGCGCTGTGATGCGGCAACTCTACCCCTGCGCTAGGCATGGCTAATGGAGTTAGCCTAGATAGGATTGGCGGCCAGCAACGACAAGGTGGACCTGTTTTGTGCTGTTGGAGTCTGTGATGATGAACAAATCCAGAGAGTAACTGTGTTCTTTCTCCTCTCCAGTGTCACTACTCGGTCGCTAAAGGAGCTGCCTTCCAGGGTCTGGGTACGGACAGTGTGTTTGTAGTAAAAACAGATGAAAGGTGAGTTTGGAGTGTGCTGACACTGCAGTTACTGGCTGGTATAACAGAGTGGTCTTCAATGGGAGCAGCGATATGGCTCCTCAAAGGGAGAAGATCTGGCTCCTCAAAGGCTCAAAATGGCAACAATACAATACAATTTTATTTGTTGTCATTTGAACCTCATTGAGGTTCAAACGATATTTGGTTTCTGCAGTCATACACACAAGAAAAAGAACCAAGACACAACACAATTTACACAAACATCCATCACAGCGCATCTCCTCCTTGCTGTGATGGAAGGCAAAGACTTATCTCTCCCCTGCACTCCCCATTCTCCTCCCGATGTCAGAGTCAAAGCCCCCGGTGGGCGATGGTAAGTGTCCCGCAGCCATTAACGCCGCGCCGTGCGATGATGTAAGGCCGCGCTCCAGGTTCAGGAACAGCTTCTTCCCAACAACCATTCAGCTGTTTCGTCTTTTCGTGTCCATCTTCCAATGTTTCAAATGTTGACATCGCCCCATCCTGAAAAGGATCCAAGCTTCCAGCGACAATCAGTGGGAGCCATCACTTGTCGCAATAGAGCGATTGAACAATACAAACTCAAACTAAGCTGCGAAGTGCCTTGGTTGTACTAGGAACTTCAGGCTTTTTTTGTTTTTTACGCTATATATTGTGTTTTTCATTTATTGAACTTTTGAATTTTGTTGAATCTATTGAGTCCTGTTCATAAACCCATTGTGCTGCTGTAAGTAAGAATTTCACAGTTCTATTTCAGTACGTATGACAAAGTGCCATTGACGACAAATGACAACGGATGATGACTTGTGACAGTGCATGTTTTTAACGTGCTATTTATTTGTCTGTTCGAGCATTTAGCATCGGGAGACGAATGGAAAACTGGGGAGAGACAATGACTTTGCCTTCAATCACAGCGAGGAGGAGATTCACTGTGATGGATGTTTGTGGAAATTGTGTTAATTGTGTGTCATGGTTTTTTTTTTTTTTTTCTTGTATGACTGCAGAAACCAAATTTTGTTTGAACTTCATTTGAGGTTCAAATGACAATAAACGGTATTGTATTGTATTTCTCCATCTGGGTCTGACTTGAAGTAACATTTCCTTTCTGTTGAACAGAGGGAGGATGATTCCAAGAAATCTGGAAGAGCAAATTTCCATTGCAAGGTCCAAGGTAAATTCCACATATTAAACAGTGATGCTGGTCTATATGCAACCCCACCCCACTCCTGCCTGTTAAGTATTACCGGAACCATAACAACAACGGAGCAAGTAATTTAGCTGTCATTTACTAATTAACTTTGAACTTTGTATCATTGATCAATGCAACATGCATTAAATGGCAGATAGACACAAAATGCTGGAATAACTCAGCGGGACAGGCAGCATCTCTGGAGAGAAGGAATGGGTGACGTTTCGGGTCGAGACCCTTCAGTCTTCAGACTACTACACTTCTGCAGTTGTACAGGGCCCTGGTGAGCCCACACCTGGAGTATTGTGTGCAGTTTTGGTCCCCTAATTTGAGGAAGGACATTCTTGCTATTGAGGGAGCGCAGCGTAGGTTTACAAGGTTAATTCCCGGGATGGTGGGACTGTCATATGCTGAGAGAATGGAGCAGCTGAGCTTGTACACTCTAGAGTTTAGAACGATGAGAGGAGATCTCATTGAAACATAAGATTGTTAAGGGTTTGGACACGCTGGAGGCAGGAAACATGTTCCCGATGTTGGGGGAGTCCAGAACCAGGGGCCACAGCTTAAGAATAAGGTGTAAGCCATTTAGAATGGAGACGAGGAAACACTTTTTCTCACAGAGTTGTGAGTGTGTGGAATTCTCTGCCTCAGAGGGCGGTGGAGGTAGGTTCTCTGGATGCTTTCAAGAGAGCTAGATAGGGCTCTTAAAGATAGCGGAGTCAGGGGATAGGGGGAGAAGACAAGAACGGGGTACTGATTGGGGATGATCAGCCATGATCACATTGAATGGCGATGCTGGCTCGAAGGGCCGAATGGCCTACTCCTGCACCTAGAAGGCAGGAGAATCGGGTTGAGGGTGGGGTGGGGTGGGTTGCCCTTTCAGTGTGAAATGGCAGCAAGTGGGACCATGGGAAGGTGTATGTGTGTGTGTGTTTCTTTCTGATGGGGGAGAGTTGTTGGCTGGCAGTCTGATGCTTGCAAAGCTGGTTGAGGATGGTGCGAGTACGATATCTTAGTGGTGTCATCGAATCCAGCCAGCAATGCAAGTACAACACCAGCAGGGGGCACCATCAGCTCAGGGACGCATTTACTTGCATGTAGTTTCTAATGTTAGGAAGACCAGTCTGCCTAAAGTTGATTGTATTCTGGTTACAGGGGGCAGTTCCATTCCTGGTGAATGCTACATCTGGAACAACAGTCTTTGGAGCTTTTGATCCTCTGCCGAAAATTGCAGATATTTGTGAAAAAGAAGGAATCTGGTTTCATGTTGATGTGAGTTGATGTTGGTCGGGGTGGCGCAGCGGGTAGAGCTGCTGCCTCACAGCGCCAGAGACCCGGGTTCGATCCTGACTACGGGCGCTGTCTGTACGGAGTTTGTACGTTCTCCCTATGACCTGCGTAGGTTCTCTCCGGTTTCGGTTTTCGGCTTGTACTCGCTAGAATTTAGAAGATTGAGGGGGGGGATCTTATAGAAACTTACAAAATTCTTAAGCGGTTGGACAGGCTAGATGCAGGAAGATTATTCCCGATGTTGGGGAAGTCCAGGACAAGGGGTCGCAGTTTAAGGATAAGGGGGAAATCTTTTAGGACCGAGATGAGAAAAACATTTTTCACACAGAGAGTGGTGAATCTGTGGAATTCTCTGCCACAGAAGGTAGTTGAGGCCACAGTTCATTGGCTATATTTAAGAGGGAGTTAGATGTGGCCCTTGTAGCTAAAGGGATCAGGGGGTATGGAGAGAAGGCAGGTACAGGATACTGAGTTGGATGATCAGCCATGATCATATTGAATGGCGGTGGGTGTAGGCTCGAAGGGCCGAATGGTCTACTCCTGCACCTATTTTCTATGTTTCCTCCCACACTCGAAAGATGTACAGATTTGTGGGCTAATTGGCTTAGTTAAATTGTCCCTAGTGTGTGTAGGATAGTGTTAGTGTGCGGGGATCGCTGGTCGACACTGACTCGGTGGGCCGAAGGGCCTGTTTCGGTGCTGTATCTTTAAACTACACGAAAAGTTCTGGAAATGTTGAGTTCTGCAGTAGTACAAAAGATTGTGATGAAGGTCTTCCACCTGAAATGTTAGCTCTATTTCGAGCATCTGTACAGTGTATTTAAAAGGAGAAGGAGGGCTGCTGTGTAGGATGACACTTTACGACTTTAATAGTTCTTCACTTCAGACATAGATTAGAAACTGCTTTGAAAGAGCTGTGTTAAGGATGCGTGGACTTCTTCGTTCAAGGATGTGAGTTTACTTTAGAGATACAGTGTGGAAACAGGCCCTTCAGCCCACCGAGTCCGCCCGACCAGCGATCCCCACACACTAGCACTATCCTACACACACACAAGGGCCCATTTCCAATTTTTACTGACGCCAATTAACCTACAAACCTGTACGTCTTTGCAGTGTGGGAGGAAATTGGAGCACCCGAAGAAAACCCACGCAGGTCAGTGAAATGAAAGTGGCAATGCTCGCGGACTTTTGTGCAAAAAAAAAAAACAAACTCCGTACAGACAGCGCCCATAGTCGGGATCGAACCCGGGTCTCTGGCGCTGTGAGGCAGCAACTCTACTGTTGCACCACTGCATGCAACGCAGGCGTTGAATGGAATTGGAACAGTATTATCCTGAAAGTTCTCATGATTTTGCTTTGGACGGCCTTTGTGCAATTTCCCATTCTACTCTCTCAGCGCCCATAGTCGGGATCGAACCCGGGTCTCTGGCGCTGCGAGGCAGCAACTCTACTGTTGCACCACTGTGCCGCACTTGAATGGAATTGGATATTATCCTGAAAGTTATGCTTTGGACGGCCATTGCAATTTCCCATTCTACTCTCTCCATAACAGGCAGCCTGGGGTGGAAGTGTCTTATTTTCCAGGAAACACCGGCACCTGCTGACTGGGATTGAAAGGTAGGAACTGCTACAGGGGCAGCTATGTCCACTGTTGAGCTCATCCTGAAGCATGTACTGGTATATGTTTGGTTTGTTTTGTTTTGCTTAGCGCTCCCTACTTCAGAAGTGCTGGCCACTTTGTATCTTGAGTAACTCAGTGGGTCTCTTCTTCTGAAGGGTCTCGACACGAAACGTCACCTATTCCTTCTCTCCAGCGATGCTGCCTGTCCCGCTGAGTTACCCCAGCATTTTGTGTCCATCTCTGGTATAAACCAGCATCTGCAGTTCCTTCCTATGTATTTGCATCTTGAGTGTTGGCTCGGACTCCAGTATCTGCAAAGAAGAACATTCCCTCATGAAACCTTCCACAGCATGGCTGAGGGTGTTCTTGGATGGACCCACAACGCTGGAGTAACTCAGCAGGTCAGGCGGCATCTCTGGAGAGAAGGAATAGGTGACGTTTTGGGTCGAGACCCTTCGGTCTTCAGCCTCTGAGGTGAATGTATGTTTTGTGTGATCTGTCGGCACTGCATGTAATCTCGCCCCAAACTCTTCTTTGAAGATGTGTGGTCTTGTTCAATAACCTGTTTTGATGAGATAACTGAAGGCTGAGCAGCTGGACATGTTGACACTGATGCATTGCTGTCTTCCTAGGGCCAATTCTGTTGCTTGGAACCCACACAAAATGCTCCAGGTGGGGCTGCAGTGTTCAGTCTTCCTGCTCAACGATGACACCGTAGGTTGTATGAACTTTATACGCTTCCCCCTGTGATCGCGTGGAATTTCTCTCGGTTTTTCTCTGGTTTTCTCCAACATAACCCATAGACAACAGATGCAGGAGTCAGCCATTCAGCCCTTCGAACCAGCACCGCCATTCACCGTGATTATGGCTGATCATCCACAATCAGTACCCCGTTCCTGCCTTCTCCCCATATCCCCCAATTTTACCATATTTAAGAGCTCTATCTAACTCTCTTAAGAGCATCCCGAGAATTGGCCTCCACTGCGTTCTGAGGCAGAGAATTCCACAGATTCACAACCCTCCGTGTGAAAAACATTTTCCTTATCTCCATTCTAAATGGCTTGCCCCTTATTTTTAAACTGTGGCCCCTGGTTCTGGACTCTCCCAACATCGGGAACATGTTTCCTGTCTCTAGCGTGTCCAAACCCTTAATCTTATGTTTCAATAAGATCCCCTCTCATCCTTCTAAATTCCAGAGTATACAAGCCCAGTCTCTCCATTCTATCAAAGTATGACAGTCCCGCCATCCCGGGAATTAACCTCAGGCAGGTTTGTAAGTTAATTGGCTTTTGTAAATTGTCCCTAGTGTGTAGATAGAACTGGTGTATGGGGATCGCTGGTCGGCGTGGACTCTGTGGGCTGAAGGGCCCTTTTCCACGCTGTATCACTAAACAAACTTTTAAAAAGCTTAACCACTCTTATTACTTCAGCTCCGACCCAATTTTGAACATTAACCTCTCTGGTGGTCAAACAAAGTAGTCAGCCCTGTCGACACGGGTCGATTGGACCCATCCATGCTTGTCCCCAAGTGGGTCCATTATTAGGTCTGAAGAAAGGTCTCGACCCGAAACGTCACCCATTCCTTCTCCCCAGAGATGCTGCCTGTCCCGCTGAGTTACTCCAGTATTTTGGGTCTATCTTTAATTCCCACAATGTCGATCGGAGACTGCAGTGAATTCAACACTGCAGTCTTCTGCATACAATCCGGTAATTCATCTATATTGCCACTTTGTTACTCCAGTGCACCAGTGTACAGGTTCCACAAACTGTTCTATACCACCACAATGGCATAAAATACAATGAAAGATCCTGGGTCTCCATGCAATATACTATAGGGCTGGCCAGTGAACAGGACCTTCCCAAACTAAGTCAGAGCTAAAGTTGACCTTGCCTTTGGCTATCAGGGAGCAATTGGCTCGCTAATTCTCTGCAGTTGTTGCATTTCAGACACGCTGCTTGTCTTCTGCAAAGTACAGAGGAATCTTGTGGCTCAATGTCATGTTCCTTCAACTGTATCTAGTTAATACCTGGAGTTTCTATTTCCACAAGATAGACAATAGGTGCAGGAGTAGGCCATTTGGCCCTACGAGCCAGCACCGCCATTCAATGTGATCATGGCTGATCATCCCCAATCAGTACCCCTTTCCTGCCTTCTCCCCATATCCCCTGACTCCACTATTTTTAAGAGCCCTATCTAGCTCTCTATTGAAAGCATCCAGAGAACCGGCCTCCACCGCCCTCTGAGGCAGAGAATTCCACAAACTCACCACTCTCTGTGAGAAAAAGTGTTTCCTTGTCTCTGTTCTAAATGGCTTACCCCTTATTCTTAAACTGTGTGTGTGGCCCCTGGTTCTGGACTCCCCCAACACCGGGAACATGTTTCCTGCCTCTAGCGTGTCCAAGCCCTTAACAATCTTTTTTATATGATTTACTAGCACTTGAGGGGTAACTTTTTCACACAAAGATCAGACCTGTAACACTCTTGCTCAGCCATTGTGTTTTGCCTCTCTCCAGGGCCTCATGAAGAAGTGTCACTCTGCCAACGCGGGTTACCTCTTCCAACCGGACAAGTTCTACGACGTCGGCTACGACACTGGGGACAAGTCGCTTCAGTGTGGCCGGAAGGTGGATTGCTTCAAGCTGTGGCTGATGTGGAAAGCTGTTGGTACTCGAGGGCTGGAGGAAAGAGTTGACCGTGCCTTTGCCTGCACCAGGTTAGTGTGGCGGTCGGGGCCATGCCCATCCAGACTTAACCAATCCAATATAGACACAGAGTCCTGGAGTAACACGGCGGGTCAGGCAGCATCTCTGGAGAAAAGGAATAGGTGACGTTTCAGTTTGAGACCCTTCTTTGTGTAGGAATTGAGTTATGAGTTGAGTTTATTGTCACGTGTACAGAGGTACAGTGAAAAGCTTTTGTTGCGAAAGTTAGCGGAAAGACAATGCATGATTACAATTGAGCCGTCCACAGTGTACAGATACAGGATAAAGGGAATAATGTTTAGTGCAAGGTAAAGTCCGATCAAAGTCCAAGGGTGTCCAATGTGTTAGATGCTGGTTCATGCACAGCCTACCCCCCCACAAACTAGCAAGAGGGAGAGGTTGAGCAGGCTTGGACTCCCTTCCTTGGAGCGCAGGAGGATGAGGGGTGATCTTATAGAGGTGCATAAAATCATGAGAGGAATAGATCAGGTGGACGCACATTCTCTTGTCCGGTGTAGGGGAATCGAGAACCGGGGGACAGGTGTAAGGTTTAAGGGGGGGGGAACCCGAGGGGTAACTAGGAACCCGAGGGGTAACTTTTTCACACAAAGGATGGTGGGTGTATATAACGAGTTGCCGGAGGAGGTAATAATAATAATAATAAATTTTATTTATGGGCGCCTTTCAAGAGTCTCAAGGACACCTTACAAAAATTTAGCAGGTAGAGGAAAAACATGTAAGGGGAATGAAATAAATAGTAGAGACATGACTAGTACACAAAGTAAAGACAGAATACAATTCAAAACACAATATGAGGCAATTAATGCACAGATGAAAAGGGAGGGGGACGTGGGGCTATGGATAGGCAGAGGTGAAGAGATGGGTCCTGGTAGTTGAGACAGGTACTATTGCAATGTTTAAGAAACATTTAGACCGGTGCATGTACAGGATAGGTATGGAGGGATGTGGGCTAAATGCAGGCAGGTGGGACTCATGTGGATGGGGCAAGGCCCGTCTCCACACTGAATGGCTCTGACTAGCATGTGCAACGTTTTATACTCGCCTGTAAGAACTGACTTCCTGTCTCTTGTATATCAAGGACCCTTTCTTGTGCTTTTGAATTTTTCAGGTACCTGGTCAATGAGATGAAACAGAGGGCAGGGTTTCGACTACTGATGGAGGTAAAGTGACTCAACTCTAATACAGGTATTCCATGATTTATGATATCTCTTGCCATAACAGCATTGACTATTTGGGGTATGTGTATCTGTTTGAAGTTGCTTTTAACTGTAACGAGTGGCTCTCTACTCCATGTGGAGGAATATAATGTACTGAAATGTCCACGCTGAATTTTTCCCCCAGCCTCAAGGAATGACTGGAAAATGCCTGCACCCTTACCAAGCTAATTGACCCCCAACTTTACCCTATTTTCCTCTGAATAACTGAGGTTCATGGTGTTACAAGGGAAAGGGTATAAGGATCTGACTGGTAGAATGGAAAAAGGCTCCCTCGTCTGTTTAGTTACAAATCGGATGTATTGGCAAGAGAGGAAAAAACAATGCATGTCCCGGTCTGCACGGGGTCAGTTTTACAGCAGCACATCTCTCTCTTCCTCTCCTTTCTTTCTCTCTCCCTCTTTCTCTCTGCCTCCGTCTGCGGCGCTGATCGTGAATTAGCACCTCTCATATATGAACTAACTTCTGGGTTACTGGCGCCTGCCTTTATACAGGTAAGAAATCAGCTGTTGAAATAACCGCCGGTAAGTCCTGGCCAATAGTGCTGCTTTCAAATTCCAACTATATCCAATGGCAGGGGACTGCACCCCCCCGGGGAACAAAGCGCTATCAGCCGCAGACTGGCATGTAAAGCAATACACAGCGCTAGACTTGACGCGCAAATCAATGCACACAGCGCTGCAGACTTGGCATGCAAAGGTTTAATCAGAGCGCTGTCGGCTTAATGTGTGGGAATTTAAACAAAGAGCTGTCGGCTGCAGCACCATGGGTTCTAAATATAGCGCAACCAGCCACAGCGCCATGGGGTTTAAACATAACACTATGGGTCACAAACTGTTTCTTGTATACCACATGCTCACTGACCTTTTTGTCCCTCGTGTCTCCCATTATCTGCTTGGTACATATCCCCCCCCCCACACCAACCAACCAACCTGACCCCCTGGAGAGGATATTTCCACTGGTGGGAGAGTCTAGGACTAGAGGCCACAGCCTCAGCATTAAAGGATGTACCTTTTAGAAAGGAGATGACGTGGAATTTCTTTCATCGGAGGGCGGTGAATCTGTGGATTTTTTTGCCACAGACGGCTGTGGAGGCTAAGTCAATGGATATTTTTAATGTGGAGATTGACAGATTCTTGATTAGTACGGGTGTTGGGGGTTATGGGGAGAAAGCAGGAGAATGGGGTTGAGAGGGAAAGATAGATCAGCTATGATTGAATGGTGGAGTGGACTTGATGGGCTGAATGGCCTAATTCTGTTCCAATCACTTATGAACATGACTTATTTTTGTGTATCTTCTCTTTGGGCCATTCTTTCTGGATTTATGTGGTTTATTTTAAAAAGTGTTTTTTTGGGGGTTTTTTTCTGGAACTTTGATCATGTAAAAACTTCTTTCTTGCAGCCTCAGTGTGTTAATGTCTGCTTCTGGTACATCCCTCCCAGCTTGCGAGGGAAAGAGGAGAGTCCTGACTTCTGGAAAAACCTGGGAACGGTAAGGCTGTACTAGGACTTGGCTTTGCTGGTAGCAATCTATCCCTCCTAAAGAAAGTACATTGCGGAAGTTGAATGAGGACTTCAGTGCTTTTTGTACGAGGACATCTCCAGAGAGATTCCGTTCACTGTCAGATTACTCTCTTGTACAACTCCCACAAGGTTTTCTGCAGCAAGACTCGTGTTGTAAGACATTAAAGACTTTACCCAAGGTGGGGACATTTTTACCCAGGATAGAGGAATCAACAACTAGTGGACATATGTTGAAGGTGAGAGGGGCAAGATTTAATACAAACCTGGGTGGCAACTTTTTCGCTTGGGGTGGTTGGTATATGGAACATGTTGCCAGAGGAGGTAGTTGCGAAAGGTACTGTAAAAGACTCTTGGACAGGTTCATGGATAGGAAAGGCCAAACGCAGGTAAATGGGACAAGCTTAGACGCGGCATCTTGGTCAGCATGACAACTTGGCACATAGGGCCTTTTTCACGCCCTACTCTATCTATGACTGTAAATGCGAAATAATTCTTCACAGACTGTGATACAAACGTTGACCCTGTGTGGTAGGTTACAGTAAGGATCACACTTGAAGCTGATCCAGATGAAACCTCATCTGATCATAATCATAATCATGCTGTATTAGCCAAGTATGTTTTGCAACATATGGGGAATTTCCTTTGCCATACAGTCATACCAATAAAAAGCAACGGGACACACAAAATACATTTTAACATAAACATCCACCACAGTGACTCCTCCACATTCCTCACTGTGATGGAAGGCGGAAAAAAAAGTTCAATCTCTTCCCTTCTTTGTTCTCCTGCGGTCAGGGGTCTCGAGCCTTCTGCTGATGGGGCGATCTTGGCTCCCGTAGCTGGTGGCGTTTTGGGCCCTCGCGTCGGGGCGATCAAACTCCTACATCGGGAGGGGAATCTCGACTCCCCCGCGCAGAGCGATCTGACCCCGGGTCGGTGCTGGTCGAAACCTTCTGTGTCGTTTGGAGCTCCCGACATCGGTCTCTACCCGAGACTGTGAGCTCCTCGATTTTGAAATCTGCAGGCCGTGGTTGGAGCGACGATCCCAGGCAAGGGATCTGCTCCGATGGCAAGTCCACATCCCCGTGGTGGGGCTCCAAGTCATTTCCGAGCAAGGCCTCCAGCCCCATGATGTTAGGCCGCAGAGTGGCCGGAGATACGATCCGGAAAACAATCGCATATCCGGCAAGGTAAGAGATTGGGGGAAAAAGGTTTCCCCCGACCCCCTCCCCCACATAAAACAAACCAGAGAACATTAACACAAACTTTTAAAACACTGTAAAAATAACAAAATAAAGACAAAACAGACAGACTGTTGGCGAGGCTGCCATCGTGCGGCGCCCCCTGGTGGTGGTGGGGTGAGGTGGCTGGAGCCATGCTTTTGTAGGCAGAGAGGGGAATTTAACAAAGGATGGTTGTATTTAATCTATTCTGTTCACTGACAATGGTCTCATTTGTTTTTAGGTGGCTCCATTCATCAAGGAACGGATGGTGAAGCAAGGTACCATGATGGTTGGTTACCAGCAACAAGAAACCTACGTGAACTTCTTCCGGCAGATCCTGATCAGCCCTCAGATCAGCCTAGATGACCTGGAATTTTTCTTGGATGAAATCGAGCACCTTGGAAGGGACTTCCAGCCGCACTGATGCGTGGCCTGTCTGTTGTCTGAAGAGTTGGGACCAAGTTTAGATGACCCTCTACTAGTTGCCCCCTGAACCCTCGAAGAACCTGTCAGCTTTTTTTTCTTTTTTCTCCACCACGTGATTAAGTGGTTTAGCTTGGCAAAGTATTGTATTTTTGTTGCTGTTTTGCTGAATAAAGACCAGGTGAGTTAAAGGTTGGTTGTAAGAGCTGGATGTGGTTAGAAAGGTTTTGGCGGATTGTGAGCCCAGAACCAGAGCTGTCTCTCTTTGTCTCGCATAGATGTGATATCTGGTTTAGTTTAGAGATACAGCGCAGAGTCCACAATGACCAGTGATCCCCGCACACTGACGCTATCATGGCACACACTAGGGACAATTTACAATTATACCAAGCCAATTAGTTCAAGTTCAAGTGAGTTTATTGTCATGTGTCCCTGATAGGACAATGAAATTGGAACGGAAGAGGCTCAAGCTTGCTGCTGTGTATTGTAAGAGTCGTGCTCTTGTGCTGTACCGGGCGTTGGGGGGAGGTATCCAAAGACCAGCAGGAGGTGGGACTGAGGAATAGCCGGATGATCAGGAGCACTCCACTGAATAATGTCAAACGGCTGCAACCTCGGGCCCTGAACCGTGACATGAACTTATCCGGGCAGCAGATGTGAAGAAGTGTCGCGACCCGAAACGTCACCTATTCCTTTTCTCCTTAGATGCTGTCTGACCTGCTGAGTTACTCCAGCTTTTTGTGTCTATATTCAATATCATGGTCGGCATACGGGTGGCAGGCCGAAGGGACTGTTCCTGTCCTGTATTGTTCTGTGACTGGTCCCATGACTAAATCGGGACGGTTAAAGAATTAAAAGAACATGTGGAACAGCCATGTCACCAAGGCTCTGCACACAATGAACCTGCCTTTCAAATGGTTACTGACCCAATGTATCTGTACACGCCTTGTTTCGTTCAGCTGCCCAAAATTCTCAGTCTTTCCCTCTCTGCACAGATGCAGTGTCTGACGTTTACCAGAAAATAAAGCTGCTCTGCTCCTTGAATAGGCCAGGCGTTGCTTTGAAGCGTAGAGAGATGAATAGTACTCCATGCTTTGAACAGCTCAATAGACAATAGGTGCAGGAATATGCAAAGCATGTACAGAGAGCAGCAAAGGTGCACCGGACTGGTTCAAGGGAAGGGTGGATGTGTCAAGTGAAGAGCGATTGAGTGGACCAGGGCTGACCTCCTTGCATGTATTGTCCTGCCCTTCACAAAGGAAAGAAAACTCGTCGCAGGGCTCCCGCTGGCTTCTCCAGGATTGGTTGCGTCACCGCACTTGACAACCACAGGCGCCCATCTCCGCCACTCCCTTTCCATTGGCTGAGGGCAACAGAGGCCATTACCCGTCTTGTCAGAATGCCGTTTGTTCAACTAACTCGTATTCAACTGCTGTTCACATCGAACCCTTCTCCACTTCGCCCTGAAGTTCTTGTGTGAATATTTGCATTCCTCGAGAGCTGGCCACCGTCTTCCCCAAGTGTCCTGGATGGGCCCCGAGGTCAAGGCATAGTTTCGCCAATGTTTTTGTGTACATCCTCAATAAAATTGGCCCAATTTTAATTGGTCTCCAATTATTCATTTTCTGCAGTTGAATTGGATTATCCAAATTTGGAATACGGACCACGCAGCAGTTCTCAATGCAGTCGGGAGTCTTACCTCCTCGAACCCAAGAAGAAAGCTTCCTCGCTGACATTGATGTCCATCTTGCGAACGTTGGCTGGAGATAACCCATACACGCACGCACGCCGCACTTACTTTTTAAAACCTTCAAATCAGATAAAAGATTGGTGTTATTGGCCTGAGGTAGCCACTGCACGTCTATCAATAGCTGCCTTATTATTAAAAATGACAAAATGTGATTTAAAACGCTCAAGATCGGTAATCTCTAATGGGCAGCACATCTTGGCCGTGCCAGTCATTGGGTGCGCAGATAAGGCTCTCCTTAAGTCATAGGAGCAGAATTGGGCCATTTAGCCCATCAAATCACCTCTGCCATTCAACCATGGCTGATCTAATTGAATTGAGTAAATTGTAATAGCCAAGTATGTATACATACAAGGAATTTGCCTTGGTGCACTTCCTCCTAACCCCATTCTCCTGCCTTCTCCCCATAACCCCTGACATCTGTACTAATCAAGAATCTATCTCTTTCTCTCTGCCTTAAAAATATCAATTGACTTGGCCTCCAGAGCTGCCTTTGGCAAAGAATTCCACAGATTCACCACCCTCTGACTAAAGAAATTCGTCCTCATCTCCTTCCTAAAGGAACGTCCTTTAATTCTGATAGATTCTGCCTCATCTACTCTCTGCTAAATGAGTGACAAAAGATGCCATGGGACAATTTTGAAGGGCAGGGCACTTATCCCTGGTAGCCAGGCCAACACATAACTCAATCAGCATCACTTAAACCAACATCATCTGATCATAATAATATGGTTGTGATATCTTGATGTGCACAAAACACACTGCTATATTTCTTAACATGGTAACAATGATCATACTTTAAGGATCGTCACTAAGTCCTGCACTAAAAGGAGGCACCTTCTGAAAGGAGATGAGGAGGAATTTGTTTAGTTAGAGGGTGGTGAATCTGTGGAATTTCTTATTTCGAGAGGGCTGGAATACAAAATCGGGGATGTAATGCTGAGGCTTTCTAATGCACTGGTTAGATTACATCTGGATTATTGTGAGCAGTTTTGCGAGCAATTCTGATATCTGAGGAAGGAGGTGCTGGCGTTGGAGAGGGTCCAGAGGAGGTTTACGAGAATGATTGGGTTAACCTATAATGAGCGTTTGACAGCACTGGGACTGTACTCGCTGGAGAGTGAAAGGCTTCAATAGAGTGGATGTAAAGAGGATGTTTCCAGTAGTGGGAGGGTCGGGTAAAAGAGGCCATCGTCTAGGGACAAAAAGACGTACCTTTCGAAAGGAGATGAGGAATTTCTTTAGTCAGAGGGTGGTGAATCTGTGGAATTCATTGCCGCAGACAGCTGTGGAGGCCAAGTCAGTGGGTATTTTAAAGGCAGAGATGGACAGATTCTTGGGGTGGAAGATTGCAACCGTCACGTCTGCCCTGTCTCGACTAATGCAATCAACTCGACGTGCACAAACGGAAGATCAAATAGAACAAGTTGTCCAACAACTTTAGGCTGTGCACGCCACACAAAAGAATAAGACGACAGATTCTTGATTAGGTACACAAAAAAGCTGGAGAAACTCAGCGGGTGCAGCAGCATCTATGGAGCGAAGGAAAAAGTCCGAAACCCGAAACACTTCCCAGCTTTTTTGTGTACCTTCGATTTTCCAGCATCTGCAGTTCCTTCTTAAACAGATTCTTGATTAGTACGGGTGTCAAGGGTTATAAGGAGAATGGGGTTAGGACGGAGAGATAGATCTTTCTGTGATAGAAACAGAAACATAGAAATTAGGTGCAGGAGTAGGCCATTCGGCCCTTCGAGCCTGCACCGCCATTCAATATGATCATGGCTGATCATCCAACTCAGTATCCCGTACCTGCCTTCTCTCCATACCCCCTGATCCCCTTAGCCACAAGGGCCACATCTAACTCCCTCTTAAATATAGCCAATGAAGTGGCCTCAACTACCCTCTGTGGCAGAGAGTTCCAGAGATTCACCACTCTCTGTGTGAAAAAAAGTTCTCCTCATCTCGGTTTTAAAGGATTTCCCCTTTATCCTTAAGCTGTGACCCCTTGTCCTGGACCTACCTAACATCGGGAACAATCTTCCTGCATCTAGCCTGTCCAACCCCTTAAGAATTTTGTAAGTTTCTATAAGATCCCCTCTCAATCTTCTAAATTCTAGAG
This sequence comes from Leucoraja erinaceus, assembly GCF_028641065.1. Classification (NCBI taxonomy): domain Eukaryota; kingdom Metazoa; phylum Chordata; class Chondrichthyes; order Rajiformes; family Rajidae; genus Leucoraja; species Leucoraja erinaceus. The sequence continues at coordinate 3,072,412 of NC_073416.1, forward strand.
AGTATAAACCAAGTCTATCCAGTCTTTCTTCATAAGACAGTCCTGACATCCCAGGAATCAGTCTGGTGAACCGTCTCTGCACTCCCTCTATGGCAATCATGGATCGTGGCTAGCTTTATCTTGCACTAAAGTTATTCACATTATTCCCATGATTGATTGGTGAGGTCGACTTGATGGGCCGAGTGGCCTTAATGTGCTCCTCGAACTGGTGGAACCCGCCAGTAACAAATATGGCGGCGGCGCGCAGTGCGGGTGGGCGGGCGGCATTTGCCAGCGAGTGTCATGGCGGCGCGGGCTTCAGATCCCGCCGTGAGATGGACGCGGCATTTCCCGGCGTGCTCGCTAGCTCTTGTGTGTTCTTTTCCGCTGCGGTCGCTGTCTCTTTTTGTGTGTGTGTGTGTGTGTGTTGTTGTTGTTAATTTTTTGTCGCCGGGACGGAGCCGGAGCTAATCGAATGCTGTGAGGAGCGCCTCTCCCGGTGAGTCACTCGATCCTCACTTGGAGCCGAGGGAGTGGGCGCCCGGAGCCTGGATCCGGGGGAGGGGGCGGAGGCGAGGGGGGAGGGGAGGGGGAAGGCCCGGCCCGGAGGCTTCGCCTGCGCTCCTAGGCCGGGCCCGGGACAGGCTGCCTCGTCCCGCTCTCCACACATCGCCTCAGCACTCCACACTGAACAGACGATTGAATCCCTCACACACACACACAAAAAAACACCCCGCATCCGCTCTCACCATGATTTATAAACGTTAATTTTAGAGGAATTAGAAGATGAAAGGCGGACTGTGAGTCATTTTTTCCCGCGACTCCTCACTGCAGCCCGGGCCTTTTCCCTCCCGTTCCTTTCACGAATCTTCAATAAAGATCCAGTTTTATTTTCGGAATCTACGTAAACATTTCTCACAGATTTTCCCCAATCCAAAAACAAAACCAACCCCCCAGAGGACAGGCTTAAACCTAAATCGCCGTGAGGTTAATTGAGCTTCAAAATACACCTCATTTACTCAGCGTCGGACCTTGGTTTGTGGCTGCTCTACGCTTATTATTGCTGTCTGTGCCGTTATGTTCCTGCTTCAACATGCGTTAAATCTACCTGGACGTTTATTTAAAGCCTCTTGCGCTCGTCTTTAAAATCTTATAACCGCAAAATAGCGTGGATGCTGGGAACCTGAAAGACTATTCGACACTATCTGTGGAGAAGGGAACATGATTAATCTTTCAGGTCAATGGCTCATTTCGCCATTTTATACAATACAATAATACTTTATTGGCCAAGTATGTTTTGCAACGTGCGAGGAATTTCATTTTCCAAGTCAGTCATACAAATAAAAAGCAACAGAACACACAAAATACATTTTAACATAAACATCCACCACAGTGACTCGTCCACATTCCTCACTGTGATGCAAGGTGGAAAAAATAGTTCAATCTCATCTACGTAAAGGGTTTTCCACCTATTGTAAAGTCCTCTTGATTTTGAGTGTGAAAACTATGTGATGCCAGTGGAATTTGGACAGAAACTTTTTTCCGTGGATCATTACCTACCTGAAATTCTGGTGGGGGTGTTGGAATTTATATGACACTCCCAATACAAACACCATCAATTTTGTTACCGAGACGAAATAGGACAATCCAAAACTATAGGTGGTGCCTCTAATGATGGGGAAACCAGCCAAGGTGTTACTGGCACCTTTTTAAAAATACTTTTCAGTATAGTCCAGACCCACAATGGAATGCGAAGTGCAACTCATCATGAGACATACTGGGGAAACACAATCCTGGGGACTGATCCCAGTCTTCAGAATTTGAGATGGCATCAGCATCAGGTCAAAGAAAGCCTCTCCCCACACTGGATCTTGTGGCAAGAACAGATCACCAGAAATGTTCGGAATTAAATTTCTGGCAGGTATTTTTGTAGGGGATATTAGAATATCGTAATACCTAGGATATGATTCTCCATCGCTTAGGTTCATTATCACTCAGGGGCTCTGCTACTGATTTTTCCTGTGACTCAAGACTTTCTTATCCACTGATCTCTGCTTGCAGTCCTGTTTGGATGCAGGAAGATAAAACAGTACAGCACAGGAGCAAGTCCTTCAGCCCATAATGTCCGTGCCAGACAATGCCCAGTTCATCTCCTCTGCCTGCACGTGATTCGCATCCCTCCATTCACTGAATATCCGTGCGCCATCTAAAATCCTCTTAAAGGCCACCATTTTATCTGCTTTCACCACCCCTGGCAACGGATTCTCTCTCCCATTTGGAAACTATACACAGCAGTCTGATTTTGTTTTTGTCCCTCCTTCTTGGGTCTAAGTTAGAGTCATAGAGCCATAGAGTGTGAAACAGGCCCTGCTGACCAAGCTGGCCCATCTATGTTTGTCCCATCTGCCTGCATTTGGCCCACATCCCTCTAAACCTTTCCTATCCACGTAACTGTCTAAATGTTTTTTAAATGCTAAATAGACATTGCGAAACCAAACCCTCCATTCTCACCTCCATAATCTCTCTCATCATCTTTAAAAGGTTGTGCAGAACCTTGTTCTCTGAACCATCTTGTTGACGGATTATTTCGCTCACCCTTTTGACCTCTCCGTGCATTAGTCCTGGATTAGTAACATTTAGCATTTCTTTAAAAATTATTATTTATCTCCACCGTCCCATTGTAATATGGGATGTTTTGGTTTGGAATTGACCATCGCATCACGTTGACGAGCTGGGAGGAGCTCCTGGCCAATATTAATTTTGTAATTAATATAAAACATATTTTGGCCATTATCACAAATTGTTTTTTTTTAAACTAAACAAATTGGTGGATTTGGGGATCTTGTGTATCGTTGTTGCATTATTTCATTACACAATGGTGACTGCATTTTAAATGTACTTTGGCGACAGTGAATACCCGATACATTGTTGCTTGCGGGAGCTTTCTGTGATCATGGCTAGCTTTATCTTGCACTAAGGTTATTTACGTTATTCCCTGTATCTGTACACTGTGCATGGCTCGATTGTGATCATGTATAGTCTTTCCGCTGACTGGTTATATTAGCACGCAACAAAAGCTTTTCACTGTACCTCGGTACACGTGACAATAAATAAACTCAACTAAAAAAAAAAAAAAAAACTAAAATCATATTGGCTACTGGGTTTCCTGCAGTATATTCCAAAATAATTTCATTGGTTGTAAACTATATTATAGTGCCTCACAAGGTCATAAAAGGTCAGTGGAAATTCTCATCAGACTTAAAAAATTCTGATGAATTCAAGTTGTTGATTTGAAATTGGAAGTTTACCGTTTGGGGGCAATTGACCTGTATTATGCCATTCAATTATATAAAATGTAACTGCAGTCATGAGAGTGGCTCACAACCAAGATCAAAATGTCAGTATGGTTTCAGGTAGAAATGGCTACCTAAAATGTTACAGCAAAGACAAGCAATTTGTTTTTAATTGTGAGGAAACATGGGTATCAGGGTCTTGAGAGGGTTAGTAAAGGGCCTGTCCCACTTACACAACTTTTTCGGCGACTGCCAGCACCCATCATAGGTCGTTGCAGGTCGGCGAAAATGTTCAACATGTTGAAAATCCAGGTCCTTTGTGGTCACAATGTGTGTGCAAAACAAGGTGCCAAGCCCATCTCTGATCTACCTGTATATTAACACAAATCATGGATATCATTCTGCCTCTACAAAAGAATCTTATTCAGGGGGCCACTATCCCCCGGAAATAGGTTCCAGACACTCACCACTCTTTAAAAGACATGTGCGGGACACATTTTTTTTACACTTTGCCCCTCTCGCCTTAAAGCTATGCCCTCTAATGTATGATTTTTTCTATTACTCCAAATACAGCCTTTTCCAGTGCCCTATAAAGCTCAGCACCGACCCCCGAGGCACACCACTAGTCACAGGCCTCCAGTCTGGAAAAAAAACAATCTTCTACCATCACCTGAAGATAGACACAAAAAGCTGGAGTAACTCAGCAGGACAGGCAGCATCTCTGGAGTGAAGGGATGGGTGACGTTTTGGTTCAGAGACCCTACTTCCACCATCACCCTCTCCTTCCTTCTATGCAGCCAATTTCACTGTCCAGTCGGCTAGCTTTCCCTGGCTCCTGTGCGATCTAACTCTCCCAAGCAGCCTAACAGGCGGAACCTTGTCAAAGTGGAGTAGTATTCAACAAGAATTGGTACTTTGGGCGGGGAGAAAATTGAGAGGACAACCATAAATGTGTCCTTCAAAATAGCAGTCACAGATGACAGTAAGCACTTCATAGTTTGGTGCTCTCACGTACATTGATCTTCCTAAAGTCGAGGCTTTATTGTAGATTAGAATGACCCTTGTTTTGCATATTAATATATTTTTCTCAGACATTCATTGAAGCCCCCAGGGTGACGTCTAACGATTGTATCTGTTCACAGTATTCCAGCCAGATGAGCAGTGTGGATGGAATTCCAGATCATCCCAGTGTCCCCACAGGTGGACAACAGCCCCTCCTCGAGTACAGGAGAACTCCGCAGCAGACGGCTCTAGTAGACAATGTCATGTTACAAGACAACACCAGACAAGTTGGAATCTTACCGAACAGCTCTGTCAGCCATGAGATTGTGGGCTCCCACAGTCTCCTGCAGAGTAGCACAATCAATCATCAGCCAGTACTTGTCAGCAGTCCAGCGACTCAAAACGCTTTGGGAAATGCGGAGCAAACAGACAATCGTGTTGCTGTTACAGTAACACAGGGTCTACCTTGTGCATCCCAGGTAAGTTACTTGATTTAAAAAGGAACATTTTCACGTAGACATTTTGGAGCTCCAGGTATACAAATCGTATTCAGAGGTGAATTCAAAAACTTTAATGTAATGCTGGCTTTTATCCCAAGAAAGGTGGATTTACAGAAAGGAAGAGAAGTATGCTTCAATTGTCAAGAGCCTCAGTTACATTCCATGTGGAACACTGCATTAACTTCTTGGGCACTGCAGCTCCTGAAGGATGTATTGGCTTTGCAGGGTGTGCAGAGCAGATTCACCAAGAAGGATAGCAGGACTTAGCGAGTTAAATTGTTGCCTTGAGCACAGAATGATGAGGAATGTTCTAATGTTAAAGGATTTCTGTACAGATCAGGGCAAGTCAAGAACAGCGCGTGTAATGCCAAGATCACGCCAGGTAACACAGGGAGATCAAGCAGCAAAATGTAGTCATAACCTGGAACTGTCCCAAGATGCCAGGATAATAGGAACTCCAGGATTGAGATCAGTGGAGCTTGTCAGATAAGTAAGTCGAGAGATGGATCGAGGGAGCAAAGATGGATACATGGAATTTAAGGACATATTAGCCACCGTGCAGTTGATTGAGGCAGGACCCTCGAGGGGCAAAGTGGTCTACACCTGTCGCTATCAGGACACTGGAGGAACTGCTTTGATTGTAAAATAACGCTAACATGTTTGTTTTGAGAGGGTTGTCGTGGCCTGGTCTATCCGAGATGGAGGACCGCTGATGATGCCACCAGCTCTTCTGTTGTGGATGCTGGCCTGGATCATGTGCTCCCTTGGCGTTGTACTGCAATCCACGAGAATGCTACCAGCCATGTCCGATCCTTCAATGGTGTATAATATTTTAGGTACTTATTCCTTTCAGTGCAAGCAGAACAAAAGTAGTCCAGGTGTTTTATATTTAAAACAACATTGAAGGGCAGATTTCAAATCAGTGAGCTATCAGCCTCATCACTTTGGAAAGATACAAAATGCTGGAGTAACTCAGCGGGTTACTCCGGCATATTGCATCGTCCCTTGGCAAGTCAGCATCTGCTGTTCCTTGCTTCGACAGCTTCATCCCTTTGCTCAACTGTGACGATGAAGAGACAATATTGATATTTTCTACTCCTGCACAAGTCCTCCTTGTAAAACCTGCAGCATGCAATCCAAAATAAAAAGTTGTCTGTTAAATCTGCCGCATGGTGCTAACTTCTGGTCTTCCCTGTAATCTTCACTCTTACTGAATTTAGTTTAGTTTAGAGATACAGCGTGGAAACAGGCCCTTCGGCCCAACAGGTCTGCACTGACCAGCGATCCCCGTACACTAATACTATCCTACACACACTAAGATAATTTACAATTTTACCAAGCCAATTAGCCAAACCTGTACGTCTTTAGAGTGTCGGAGGTAGCCGGAGCACCCAGCAAATCTTTTGATATTGGCTTACAATTTGACCCGTTTGTGTTGGCAGGTTCGTAATAGATATGGATTAAGAATTTATAGTTGAAGTTGGCAGTAAATTTGGTTGATGTTGTGAATCTGCATTCAAGTTGTCATGAAATTCTTATCTCTCTTTTTCCAAACTGCTTGGACCGTTTTCATTTAGTTTATTGTCACGTGTACCGAGGTACAGTGAAAAGCTTTTGTGGCATGCTAACCAGTCAGCTGAAAGACAATACAGGATTACATTCGAGTCATTCATTGTTTAGATACGTGGAAAAGGAATAACGTTTAGTGCAAGACAAGCCAGCAAAGTCGGTCAAAGATAGTATATGTTTTTGTTGCTGAGATGCAGGGAATGGCTGTGCAAAACAGTTAATTTGTTTAAAAAAATATATTAATCGAGTTGATTGGTCACCTTGCCTTTATTGGAAGATTTTGGTCACTGATTATAATAATGTGGTCATATCTTATCTGGCAGTTTCTAATTGGTTTCTCTGCTTTTCATTTAAATTATTTTCTCTTCAGTTTTGAGTTGAAGTATGATGGGTGAAGTGTAATAACTACCACATGTACCCAAAATATGCAAGATTTTTCAACAATATTACATATATCAAATGGCATTGCATGCAGCCAGTCTTTCTCTTAAAAGGACAGAGTGCTGGACTAACTCAGCAGGTTGGGCAACATTTCTGGAGAACATGGATAGGTGACGTTTCAGGTTGGGACCCCAGCTATTTACGATATATATATATATTAATGATTTGGACGAGGGAATTGAATGCAACATCTCCAAGTCTGCGGATGACACAAAGCTGGGGGGCAGTGTTGGCTGTGAAGAGGATGCTCGGAGGCTGCAAGGTGACTTGGATAGGCTGGGTGAGTGGGCAAATGCATGGCAGATGCAGTACAATGTGGATAAATGTGAGGTTATCCACTTTGGTGGCAAAAACAGGAAAGTAGACCATTATCTGAATGGTGGCAGATTAGGAAAAGGGGAGATGCAACGAGACCTGGGTGTCATGGTACACCAGTCATTGAAAGTAGGCATTCAGGTGCAGCAGGCAGTGAAGAAGGCGAATGGTATGTTAACATTCATAGCAAAAGGATTTGAGTATAGGAGCAGGGAGGTTCTACTGGAGTTGTACAGGGTCTTGGTGAGACCACACCTGGAGTTTTGCGTGCAGTTTTGGTCTCCTAATCTGAGGAAAGACATTCTTGCCATAGAGGGAGTACAGAGAAGGTTCACCAGACTGATTCCTGGGATGTCAGGACTTTCATATGAAGAAAGACTGGATAGACTCGGTTTGTACTCGCTAGAATTTAGAAGATCGAGGGGGGATCTTATAGAAACTTACAAGATTCTTAAGGGGTTGGACAGGCTAGATGCAGGAAGATTGTTCCCGATGTTGGGGAAGTCCAAAACAAGGGGTCACAGTTTAAGGATAAGGGGAAAATCTTTTAGGACTGAGATGAGAAAAACATTTTTCACACAGAGAGTGGTGAATCTCTGGAATTCTGCCACAGAAGGTAGTTGAGGCCGGTTCATTGGCTATATTTAAGAGGGAGTTAGATGTGGCCCTTGTGGCTAAAGGGATCAGGGGGTATGGAGAGAAAGCAGGTATAGGATACCGAGTTGGATGATTAGCCATGATCATATTGAATGGCGGTGCAGGCTCGAAGGGCCGAATGGCCTACTCCTGCACCTATTTTCTATGACCCTTCTTCAGATGGGTCTGAATCTTTCAATGGGTCTGAAGAAGGGTTTCGGCCCGAAACGTTGCCTATATCCTTCGCTCCATAGATGCTGCTGCACCCGCTGAGTTTCTCCAGCATTTTTGTGTACCTTCTGAATCGTTCAATCTTCCTCTTGCTTGTATGCGACTGTTTATCTCTATAGTGTAAGAGGGAACTGCAGATGCTGGTTTAAACCACTTAATTGGTACACATGGCAATAAAAGACATTTGAAACCGAAGATAGACACAAAAAGCTGGAGGTCTCTGCAACCTCCGACGTTCCAGGGAAAAAAAAATCCGTCTGTCCAACCACTCCCTGTAGCTAATACACTCTAATCTTTCTGATAAACCTCTACACCCGATCCAAAGCCTCTACATCTTTCCTGTAATGGGGCACACAATAGTCTCGACACGAAACATCACCCATTCCTTCTCTTCAGAGATGCTGCCTGTCCCGCTGAGTTACTCCAGCTTTTTATGTCTTGTCTTCAGTTTAAACCAGCATCAACAATTCTCTCCTCCACCAACAGTTTCCCTGACTTCCCACATCCTGCAGGAGGAGCACTGTACCAATTTACCTGAAGGAAAGAAGAAATAAATCCCACAAGACTCACACACAAGAGCAGACTCTACCATATCCTCCTCTGTAGTCACCAACCTGGCACAGCTTCCTGTGGCAAAGACACACCCCTTTACTTCCATACAGCTGCTACCCTTCTTCTTCTATATAGTGTTTTTTGGCGGTTGGCAAACAACTTTTTTGGTGCATTACCGCCACCAACTGGCATGGAGTGTGGATCAAACAACACCATTACATATTCTAATAACCTATATCCTTCCGAACAAATTGGTTACCCTAAGAAAAAGCATCAGGATTTGATAGCACTTATTTGAACTCCCTTGCAAAATATCTACCAAATCAAATTGTACTCCTTCTTTTCTGAACTGCTCACTCATCCGTTCTCTCTCCTCCTCATACCTCTCACAATGTACAATGACATGCTCTATCGTTTCCTCTTGCCCACAGTATTCACATCTGCCTGTATTATGCTTGCCCATTACAAAAAGTGTACTGTTCAGACCAGTGTGTCCAAATCTAATTCTTGAAATCACTGTCTCCTCTTCTCTGTTCTTTCCTGCACATCTCATCTTTCCCACTTTCCTCTGGACTCTGTAGAACCACCGTCCTTTCCGCTCTTCCTCCCATTGCTTTTGCCATCTTTCCTTCAGTCTTTGCTTAATAATGTCTTTGATTTCAGTTTTACCTATGTTAATACTTAAATCAATCTTACTTCTTTTTGTTACCTCTTTTGCTACCTTATCTGCCATTTTGTTTCCTCTAATGCCAATGTGTGCTGGTACCCATAAAAATATGACTGATACAGCTGCTACATTACACTTAGCTTCCTTTAATTTGCTGCTCTATTAGCCAATGTTGATCACACACCCAATCCACTGGTTACCTTTAAATTGTCCTGCCTCTCAAGTTGGCTGGTTTCAGCTGGCTTCAGTAATCCTCTGCTTCCCTTTTACATTCTCCCATATCTTCCCCTTACTGCAGGGACCATTCCCTCTACGATTCTCTGTTTCATTCATCCCTATCCACTGACCCCCTTGTCCCCGAAGAAGGGTCTTGACCTGAAATGTTGGCTATCCTTCTATTTCCACAGACACTGTTTGACCTGCTGAGTTCCTCTAGAACTTTGCTTTGTTTTTTTAACTTGTTTGACCTCTACCTCCTTCCACCACCAACACTGTGTACGAGCTACAACATGTACTACTGAAACTTGTCATACTCTCGAGCATAATGGAAACATCATTACTTGCATGCATAGGAAGGAACTGAAGATGCTGGTTTACACCGAAGATAGACACAAAATGCTGGAGTAACTCAGCGGGACAGCCAGCATCTCTGGAGAAAAGGAATAGTTGACACTTTGGTTTGAGACGCTTCTTCAGACCTTCTGAAGAAAGGTCTTGACCTGAAATGTCACCTATTCCTTTTCTCCAGAGATCCTGTCTGATCCACTGAGTTACTCCAGCATTTTGTGTCTAACATGTGTGCAGACAATATGCAGTTGTGCAATGTGTTTTTCATTCTTCATCAGTGGGTTAAAATCCTGGAGCTTTTATCATTCCAGCCTTTGAGATGTAAAGATTAGTTACAATAATTTAAAAAAATTGTACCTGACTGTTTTAGTGAACTTTGTGCATGGACTCTAGATCTTTTTACACTTCCATTTTTCTTAGTCGGTCACCATTCAAAAATTCTCATTCCTAATCTGTGGTCCAAAATAGATGGAAATCCATCAGGTATGGTTATTGCTTAATGTATCAAACTCCCTTCTGCTTCTATGCTCTTCATTTGGTTATAGTATCAACAATAGACTGGAGTCTCCAGACAATAACTTCACTGTTATTCAACCCAGATGAACTGTGAGTGAGGATTGCTACTAATAACGTGCCAGCAACTACAGGAGAGCACTCTGGCAATGCACAATGGTGACTCAGTTGTATTGGAATTACTGTTTATGTTTGCCATATTTAAACTCTGTAGAAGAAGTCAGCTGTTACCGATTCATAATTGAGCCCACAATGATGCAAATAGGTCACTCCTGTGTACTGGAGCAAGGCAGAGTCGAGAATCCCTGCAAGACTGCTGTGTTGAGGCCGCTGGGAGTCTATTCATTGTGTACCTTTGTGCAGCGAATAAATGCTTTTGATCTGAATTGGCTGCATGTAAATTTACTTGTGCTGGTGGACAGTGCAAACTGGTGTTGCTTCAGGCCCAATCATCGCGGATGGCATCGACACCAAGATGCTTTACCTGTGGTCCACTGTGGCATTAACGCCCGCATGTGACTTTCCATTGAATCCTCAATGATGGTGCAAGTACTATGGAAGGTTCTACAATATGACTTCCTTTACATGGGAACTAAACTAGAGGTCATAGCAAGTAAGAGTGGGGGGGGGGGTTGGGAGTTTAGAGATACTACGTGGAAACATGCCCTTAGATCCACCGAGCCCGTGCCGACCAACGTTCACCCTGTACCCCTGCACTATCCGACACACTAGAAGCCGATTCAGTGCACCTAGAAACATAGAAAATAGGTGCAGGAGTAAGCCATTCGTCCCTTCGAACCAGCACCGCTATTCAATATGATCATGGCTGATCATCCAAAATGAGTACCCCGTTCCAGCTTTTTTCCAATATCTCTTGATTCCCTTAGCCCTAAGAGATATATCTCTCTTGAAAACATCCAGTAAATTGGCCTCCACTGCCTTTGCGGCAGAGAACTCCACAGATTCACAACTCTCTGGGTGAGGTGCACCTGTGCGTCTTTGCGGCCTGAGAGGAAACCGGAGCACCCGGAGAAAACCCACGAGGCCACAGGGAGAATGTACAAACTCCGTCCAGACAACACCTGTAGTCAGGATCGAACCTGGGTCTCTGGCGACGTAAGGCAGCAACTCTACCGCTGCACCACCACGCTGCCCACCTGTTGGGTAACCTGTGAGCAAAGAAACCAGAATCACAAGTGCTGATTCCAGTTTATTTGGCTATTGATCGACATTGGATCCTGGCTCAACAAAAGTATTCATTCATGTTGCAAGCTGTTTCATAGTCTTGCCCCTTCCTTTTACTGCAACATACTGTAACAACCCTCCAAAATCTCAGTAGTCTTTCAGTTCTGGCCTCTTGCACATCCTGGCTTTTGTTTCTGCAACACTGTGTGTTCATCTGCACTTTCCCAGGTTCACACTCAAAACTTCTCCCTCTCGTTTGTCATCTCCTTTAAGTTGCTCCTTAAATTCCAATTCTTTGAATATGCTTGTTCTGATATCTATTTATTTGCCTGGCACATTGTCCAATCTTGCTTAGTAATGCCCCAGTGACGTTTCGTGAGTTGTTTGACCACATCAAAGTTGTCGTTGAGGTGGTAGCAGGAAAAAAACGTCTGATAAAATGCACAAAACTCGTCGTTCGCATTTAACAAACATTTAATCGGTTAAAAAAAAAATTAAGCCCCAAAATAACAAGAAGAATAAGATTTAAATTAACCAGGAGTTTGATCAGAATGAAGATGTGAATGTTGAAAGAAAAAAAGCATACTCGACAAAGCGCTTTGGATAACTAACTATCAACAAAGAAACCGGAATCACAAGTGGCAGTGATTACAGTTTTCAAAGTCATTGATCAAAGAACACGTCTTACTGATATGTTTGAGAAAGAACTGTAGATGCTTGAAAAATCAAAGGTAGACAAATATTCTGTGGTTTCTTTTATCAGCAGTAAAAGGAGTCTGTATTGTCACAAGTTAAAGAAATAGACCCCTCTATTCTTCAGCTCCTGCAATGCACATATTATATTCTTGTAGAATATGCAAATAACATCTGTTCAGAATGGGCAGATTATGTTTGGGAGAAGGTTGCAAAATACATATATTCAGGAAGCACAGCTGTGGTGAAAATTCTGTCCAATTATAGAGAGAAAAGTGTTTAAGAAGGAACTGCAGATGCTGGAAAATCGAAAGTACACAAAAAAGCTGGAGAAACTCAGCGGGTGCAGCAGCATCTATGGAGCCTCCAGAGAGAGTAGGAGAATCCATAGGTGCTGCTGCACCTGCTGAGTTTCTCCAGCTTTTTTGTGTACCATAGAGAGAAAAGTGTTTCGTTGACGCCTGATTTCTGACACAAACTGGGGTCTTCAAATATGTTTTCAGATGAAATTTTAATAAAAGGCACTGAAGATCATTTTAGTGCATCAATTTCAGTTATTTTGAAATACACTTAAAAAAAAAAGTTCGTTAAAATCTTCAGCCCAGTTCAAGAGGCACATTAGTTGTATAACAAGATCCGGGCCAGACTGAGGTTCACCCTCAGGAAGGCCGATCTAACTTCTGCAACAGTGACTCTGGGAAGAGGCACACTTGAGTCTGAGGGGCCTTCTGCTCAAAGCGAGCAAAGAAAGCATAAAGTTCATCAGGCAGGGCCGCACTACCAACAGTGATGTTGCCTGACTTCACTTTACAGCAAGCTATAATATTCAGAACGTGCCACATTCTGTGTGTGTCCGAATGATTATACCGGGGCTCAAGTTTGTCCCGGTATTATCTCTTAGCTTCCTTGATAGCTTTGCGAAGATCATAGCGGGCCTTCTTGTACTGCTTGGGATCGTCTGACTTGTATACAGCAGACCTAGCCTTCACCTGTGAATGTACCTCTCGGTTCATCCATGGTTGGGAAACACTTGGATTGTCTTCTTCGGCACACACTCCTTTACGCACTCGCTGGTGAAGTCAGTCATGACAGTGCCGTAGTCATTCAGGTTAGCTGCAGAAGGTAGGTGTTTTTTATTGATGTGGAGCAGTGGTCGAGGGTGTCCTGGCCTCTGCTGGGACAATGGTTTACATTTGAACTGGAGTGATTGTTCTAATGCAGGAAATAGGGTGCCAGTTTCTGCACCACGGGGCTGCAATTAAATAAATGACCCGGTTATCTAGTTTGGATGTGGTTGTGGGCTACTCGATAGCGGGAGCTGACGGTATGGGCTTGGGTGTATATAGAAACATAGAAATTAGGTGCAGGAGTAGGCCATTCGGCCCTTCGAGCCTGCACCGCCATTCAATATGATCATGGCTGATCATCCAACTCAGTATCCCGTACCTGCCTTCTCTCAAATACCCTCTGATCCCCTTGTCCACAAGGGCCACATCTAACTCCGTCTTAAATATAGCCAATGAACTGGCCTTAACTACCCTCTGTGGCAGAGAGTTCCAGAGATTCACCACTCTCTGTGTGAAAAAAAAATTTCTCATCTCGGTTTTAAAGGATTTCCCCCTTATCCTTAAGCTGTGACCCCTTGTCCTGGACTTCCCTAACATCGGGAACAATCTTCCTGCATCTAGCCTGTCCAACCCCTTAAGAATTTTGTAAGTTTCTATAAGATCCCCTCTCAATCTCCTAAATTCTAGAGAGTATAAACCAATTCTATCCAGTCTTTCTTCATAAGACAGTAATGACATCCCAGGAATCAGTCTCGTGAACCTTCTCTGCACTCCCTCTATGGCAATAATGTCCTTCATCAGATTTGGAGATATGCTCATGAAACCTTAGTGGCCGGGTCCCGTTGGGCCACAGTGTGGTGTCCAGCTCATCACTTTGTCCAGGTCAGAATGACTTGCTTAATGTTACCAGCATGTGAATGGTATGTTTAGCATTATTATACTTGAGGCAAGAGTCAGGTCAGTTCAGGAATCCAAGTCTGGAATCGCTTGTGCACTCAGCCTGGGTAAGGTTTTAGATTCATACCATTAGATTAGTCCCATGCGATCTTTTACAACTACTTGCAGAAGAGGTTCGCATCTCGTCTCAAGGTCACCATCTTCCACAATGCAGCACACAGGCCACATGGTTGAGGTTGATGAAGTGAGTCTTGAACCCAAGGTACACAAAAGTGCTGGAGAAACTCAGCGGGTGCAGCAGCATCTATGGAGCAAAGGAAATAGGCAACGTTTTGGGCCAAAACCCTTCTTCTTGTGAGTCTTGAACCCACATCTTCCTCACCTAGAGTTAATGATTCACAGTTGCCAAAGGCCATAATCATTTTACTAAAATAGAACAAAAAGGTCATGGAAGCAGCATTTGTTGTTTGAATCCACTTTGTACTCATTTTCCAAAAGACCCGCCTCACGCACTGTTTCTCTCAATTAAAGGTATTGGGGAAAAACACGGTCCTGGAGGGAGTTATTCAACTTGATGATCATGAAAAGCAGAGACAGCAGGAAGATCTGGAAAAGCTGCGGGTAAATGAAAACCTACTGAAGCTGGGAGACAATGAGGATTTGTTGAAGCTCAGACAGCATGAAGAATTGATGAAGCTTCGGGAGCATGAAGAACTGCTGAAGAAACAAAGGAGTAAAAAAGTCCGTACTACATCTAAAGTAAGTTTGCAATGATTCTCTTAAAAGATTGTGGCTTGGACTTTCCACAAGGGATACAATTGGAAAATGAACTGAAAACTGCTGGTGTTGTCTGGTAGCGTTATGTCCAAATCTTTGCGCAAATCATTTGTACGTGGCCAAGTATAAAACTTCCCTTATGCACTTATTAAAGTGTACGAAAGCTGCATTTTTGCGCATAATTGAAATTTGTTCCAATAATCCGTGTGTTTGAAACTGCAAGCAAAGGTTTTGGTTTCAGCTTTAGCTGCAGGATGAGAAATAAACTTAAGTGAAGGCTTCAGTCTATGCTGGTCATGGCAAGTCAGGCTGTTATGAATAAATGTGTCTAGCTACACATGCCAGCCTACCCAGGATTCTGGGTGTAATATTTGATACTCAACACATCTCAGATGGCACAATTGGCAGAAACTTGCCTTGATGTTGATGGGGATGATTCCGATAAAGAGATTGGCGAAAGTATATAACGATTTGCACAAATTTCATGATATAGTGGCAGTTTCTGGCCATAAGATGCTTCAAATTAAAATGAAAGCTTGAGCTTTCATTCTACGTCGGTTCAATTATCTGGACAGATATCATGTTGGAATTACCCGGCCCAAATTTATGTCAGGCAGCATCTCTGGAGAAAAGGTAAAGGTGATGTTTCGCATCTTCGGACTGAGAGTCAGGTGAGAAGGAAAAATTAGAGGTATGAAAAGGTACAGAACAAATCAGAGCTGGCACCGATAACTCAGGAAAGGTGGAGCCCACAATGGTCCTCCACTGTCAGAGTGAGGCCACCCGCAAATTGGAGGAACCGCACCTCATATTTCACTTGGGCAGCTTATACCCCATCGGTATGAACATTAACTTCAAGTAACCCTTGCATTTCCTCTCCCTCCATCCCTCCCCCACCCTAGTCGTCTTGCTAGTTTGACTGCTCGCATCCCTTGGTTATCACCTCATCCACAGCCAACAAGGGACTATTGTGGGCTCCACCTTCCCTGGGTCATCGGTGCCGGCTCTAATTTATTCTGTACCTTATTCTGTAACTAGCATCAATGGGCGATCGATGGTCGGTGTGGTCTCGGTTATGTTCATCCCATAATCAATTTACAGCTATCTCATGGACAGCTGCTTGTATATCTGGAAAGGATTCATATAATAAAGGACAATAAAATTGAATCCAATCCAAAATATAGTGTTGGGGCCTTCCCATTCCTCCGTCTAGTTTACTTATGCTTCTCTCCCTCACGACGAATACTGTTCCAGGGGCGCCAGCAGCCTTCAGGTACCTTGATGAAGTGATTCATATTTTTTGGACGGAATAGGATGAACACAGGCAGGCTAGTGGGTTGTAGGCATTCGAACTTCCTCTCAATTTTCACAGAAGACAGCTTTCCACCAGGAACAGGTATGGGTGCATTGCCCTTTTGCACAGCGAGGGTGAGTGTAAAATGACTAGCTCTTGGTATTCTGTAAGTGGAAGTGTTCAGGTTTGTGTGAATTCTGCTGAGTGAACTCAGTTCCAAATGCCACGGCAGCTGTGATTGTGTTGCCAACCAACTCAGATTGCCCATCAATATAACTTGTTTGGAACAATGGGATTTAAAAAAAAAAAATACCATCACATCCATTATTTTGTACAGATGAGACCATTTGGGGATATTTTGGATTCCCCCCAATGCAAAAGCGAAAATGTGATGATGTTAGATTTCTGGATGTTGGACATCTCATTGTTCAGTAGAAATGCTTTGCCACTTTGCCACACTCGTACCTTGCTTCACGTTTGAGATACCTTCCCAACAAAAAAGAACGCGAATGGAATTGGCGCGAAAAGGGATCATTGTAGCATTGCCTATATAGAGACGCTTTACTGACAGCTCCTGCATTGCCGTGGACCCAGCATGAATCCCTGCCATCCCTGCTGCTGTGCATTCAGCAATGAATCGCCCATGGCCGAGTGTGGAGACGTTCTCTGTGAGGGCTACAGTTGGATGGGCCAGGGTGAGGGTGCAGCCCCTTGCTCTGCCAGAGGAGTGCACTACAACAGTGTGGGGGCTCAGGTACCTCTCACCCACAATGGTGAGGGCAGCCATTGTTCATGCCTGGCAGCTCCACGCTCCATGTGTTGATGCAATGCCCGCACGCTACAGTCTCTCTCATCAACAAATGCCTTGCTGGCAGTCAGTACTAATGCTCCTCATCACCTGATGTAGCTTATCCCATCTCCATATAGCCCTTTGTCTTGCCCCTCTCTCCTCTGCTTTGGAACTGCACTCTCTCCTCGCTTCTGAGGAAGGCTTGCTGACTGAATTATTCACTGATTTCTCTTTCCGCAGATGCTGCCTGACTGGCTGAGTTCTTTCAGCATTTCTTTTAACCTTCTGCCATCACCTCCTGCTGGATGTGATGGAACTATTGTCTCTCCCACTGGTTGGTTTCTCTGCATATGTCGCCCCCCGCCCGTATATTTTCAACAGCCAGCGACAAACATTACCAGTTGATGCTGTGCTCCAGTCCGCCATCTGCTACCTTGGTGCCATTACAATGACGCAGTTCTACTGGGCCCATTTGTCAGAATGAATGAATGAATAGGTTTATTGGCCAAGTATGGACACATACAAGGAATTTGCCTTGGTGCTCCGCTCGCAAGTAACAACACGACATAAAAACAATTAAGAATTAAACATTAAAACATTAAGAATAAAACATTAGGTAGACAAAAATGCTGGAGACACTCAGCGGGTGCAGCAGCATCTATGGAGCGAAGGAAATAGGCAACGTTTCGGGCCGAAACCCTTCTTCAGACCCAAAACGTTGCCTATTTCCTTCGCTCCATAGATGCTGCTGCACCCGCTGAGTTTCTCCAACATTTTTGTCTACCTTCGTTTTTCCAGCATCTGCAGTTCCTTCTTAAAGAATAAAACATTATAGTTTAAACATGTGAATGAGATAAAATACCAGAGCAAAAGGAGGCTGCAGACTTTTGGTTATTGAGTAGAGCTACTGCTCGTGGAAAAACAGCTGTTTTTATGTCTGGCTGTGGCGGCTTTGACAGTCCGGAGTCGCCTTCCATAGGGAAGTGATTCAAAGAGTTTGTGGCCAGGGCCAGAGATGATCTTTGATGGGTTTCCTGTGTCACAAGGAATACAATACACAAGGAATCAGTTAGCTAGAATTACCTGTTACTGTGGGACATTTTTTGCTGGACCCGCGTGTTATTGTGGCCTGGTTTCTCTAACATTATCTGTTGCTGTGGTAGAGTTTGACTGCCAGCATCTGTCACTGTGATTACGGGTTTAAGAAGGAACTGCAGATGCTGGAAAATCGAAGGTGGACAAAAGTGCTGGAGAAACTCAGCAGGGTTTCGTCCTATTTCGTTTGCTCCATAGATGCTGCTGCACCATCTGTCACTGTGGCACAGCAGCCATCTTCCTCTGGTGCACTTCAATGGCAGTGACAGCTCCTGTGGAGCAGTTTCACTGCAATGCTACATTGTGGGAATGCAGTTCCCTAAGCATGTTAACACGTTGCAGTGTTGCAGTTGACACAACATAGTTTCTTGTTGCAACGCGGTCCCTCCGACGCCATCTGTTACCGTGCTGCAGTTCACTTGGCCCCATTTGTTGCAGTGGCTCAGTCGCAACGGTCTGTCACTCGATTGGCACTGTTCCACCGGCACTCTGTTGCTGTGGCACTGTGGCACTGTTGCGCTTGCATCATCTGTCAGTGTGCTGCAATTATCTTGGCACTGCCTATTACTGCCGTGTACAATACAATTTTACATGGCACCACCTTGTGCTGCGCGCCGATAGTCCTGCACTTAATCTAGCCGTGGTGCTGACTCCACGGTACACGGTTCTGCTCGCCCCACGTAATGCTGAGACGTGACTGCATATTACGGCAGATTGGTAGAAACCTGAGACTGTGCCTAATATTTGATCAGAAAATGGGGCTGGGCAAATGATGTACAGAAGAGGAGTCAAGGGTGTTTTACTGTCATATGAACATTGACATTTTTACTTGCAGCAGCACAACAGAATATGTAAACACAGTACTCTGTAAACAATATAATAAACGAGAAAATGAAAGTTCACCTCACTCACACACACACACACACACACACACGACCATACACACACACACACACACACACACACACACACACACACACACACACACACACACACACACACATATATATATACACACACACACACACACACATATACACATATATATATACACACACACACACACACACACATACGCATATATATATATACACACACACACACACACACACATATATATATATATACTAGCAATGTTACAAAATTTTGAGATTTAAAAAATCAAGTCTGCAATTTATCCCATCAGATAAAGCATAACAATAAGTTTAATTTGACACCAAATTCACTTTCATATCTCAAGTATTAAAAAGTTATGACCATTTTCATACTCGGAAATTAGCATCTTGTTCCCTATTGATTTTCAATGGACATTACAAAAAAGCTGTGATCTTGGATAGTCAAACGCCCATTTCTTAAGGAAAGATTAACATTTTTAAATAGCCTAAGTGTCCAAAGATTATTCACAAATAATTCACAATATAACATGATTTTTATATCTAATTTACATTAATTTATAGGCCAAATGGAAGGAATTTAGTGTTCAATTGCTGTAAATAAATGCCCATTTAAATCGGCTTTCTAGTGGGTTCATGTGGAACGCGCTGGTTTAGAACGTTGACATAGCGCTGGATTAGTGCCCTCAAATGCCGAGAAAAATACTGCGGGATATAAAAAGCCCAAAATGAACTATTCGTTATAGATAACTTGATATTCAGGGTTATATATATGCCCCATTTAATGTAAAAATAAGGTACATACCTTTAATTGTTTGCTTTATAAAACCCTGGGGCTGCGAGAGGTTGCGAAATCAGAGAGTAATTTTAAAACTATTATAACTATATTATCGAGGCCTATAAAACTAATAATACCTTTTGCGACCGGGTCTTGCAGCGATTTTTCGTTAATGATTTACTAGGCTGAACACGTGCGATTAGTACAGCCTAGTAAAAATCGCGTTTTAAACCCGCCCCCTCCAAACAGCGCCAAAATCGCTGACATGGCTGAGGGCAGATTCCCAATGACGATTCAGGTAGGTTTTGTAACATACCTATATATACACACACACACACACACACACACATACACATATATATATATATACACACACACACATATACATACATGGTAGTCTTTAATAGCCTGATAGTTGTCGGGAAGAAGCTGTTCCTGAACCTGGACGTTACAGTTTTCAGGCTCCTGTTCCTTCTTCCTGATGGCAGGTGTGAAATGAGAGCATGGCCAGGGTGGTGTGGGTCTCTGAAGACGCTGGTTGACTTTTGAGAGGCAGAGAAAGAAAGTATATTCTGGTAGATAGTTGTAACATTTTTAAATATTATTAACTGCCATTTACATTGAAATAAGTATTCCGTAAAAATCGCTTTATTTATTTGTCCATTCTAAACATTTTCGGTAATTGCTTGTAATGAGAGTACTAGTAATACATGGCCCGTGTATAGTAGAATATGTACACTGTAGCAATCATCCTAAACGTCCATGTTGTGACTTGCCTAGCAAGGGTTTCTGAAGACACGTCCAGTGTCTTATCACTAAACATGCAGAGCATTGTATGTGAATATTCTGCCTTTCAGATTCTGGTAGTCGGCGAAGATGGGACCTTCATGGTTAAATCTCCTAAGACTCACATCTGCGAGCAATGCAGTGCAGCCTTCCGGACTAACTACCACCTGCAGAGACACATCCTCATCCACACAGGTAGAACACAGGACCATGACGTGTACAGAGCTCACAGTAAGATAAAGAGTATGCCTACTTTCACAAGAAAATACCACTGCAGCCAAGCTCTTGTTACAGATATGAGAAGACAATTAAGGCCTAATTCTATTTGATAAGAGCTATGTTCCGTAAAATGTTTGAATATTGTTTTTCATTGCGTAGTCATAAGATGTTTTTCTTTTGATCATAAAATGACCACATGCTTAAGTTTTTTTTTTCCCTGTCCAATTTTCTCATCGCTTTCTACTAATGAAATCACAAAGATAGATCCGATAGTGGCATTTAAGAGGCTTTTTGGATATGCAGGGAATGAATGGACAGGGATCATGTGCAGGCAGAGGAGATTAGTTGAACTTGGCACCATGTTCGACATAGACATTGTGGGCCAAAGGGCCTGCTCCTGTGCTGTACGGTTCTATAATCTATGACAGCTGCGCAGCTACCTCATCCAAGAGGCCATTCTACATGAGCCTGGGCGCTAACGTCAGCAAATTATTTTAGCGTGGCACTGCGTGATCAAGTCATTCATACTTTCCAACAGAGAGGTCAGTGGTTGTGTTCAGGAAACCTGGTGCCTCTGCCATCAATGGATTTTCAAAATTGGATTCTCTAGTTAACCCCACTAAATATTTTCTGCTGTTGCAAATGTTGTCATTTTTGAATGTGAAGCATGTTCCTTCGCATAGCTTTCCGTGACCTAGGTTTATTCATAAATGATGACTGTAAATGTGGCCAGTTGACGTTAACACTGCTGAAACAACCACAGTAGTTTTTAGTCTGGTAAACCATTTGAACCATGGCCACAGCGAGCAGCACCGGAAATTGGAGGAACAGCACCTCATATTCCGTTTGGGGAGTCTGCACCCCGGGGGCATGAACATCGAATTCTCCCAATTTTGTTAGTCCTTGCTGTCTCCTCCCCTTCCTCAGCCCCCCTGCTGTCTCCTCCCATCCCCCAGCCTTCGGGCTACTCCTCCTTTTCCCTTTCTTGTCCCCACCCACCCCCGCCCCCGATCAGTCTGAAGAAGGGTTTCGGCCCGAAACGTTGCCTATTTCCTTCGCTCCATAGATGCTGCTGCACCCGCTGAGTTTCTCCAGCCTTTTTGTGTAACAAACCATTTGAATTAGTTCAGTTTTTTACAGGTGGACAGTGTTCTGTATACAAATACGAAGTGAATATTCAAACTGCAAGAAATAGATGGCCATGCCTTCCCTTGTCCCTCTTCCGATTATGGTGCCTCGTTTTGGGAGTACTGTTCCACAGGTGTCAATCATCCTCCAGTATCTCCATCAACTGGTCAATCCTCGAGTGTAAGTGTAGATAGTCCGTGTCAACGGACAGCTTGACCAGGGCCAGGCGGGGACACTGCAGCTAAACCTGTTCAAAGTCCAGGAAATATTACTGACCTGTGATCAGGAAAGGGAACTCCAGCTGTTCTCCTCCCCCCCCCCCCCCCCCCCCCCCCCCCCCCCCCCCCCCCTGCTCGGCAAGCACTCCAGTTGAGGTCAACTTTAACACGGCAAAAGTGAAAGGAATCAGAGTCTTTTCTCATCTGTTTGGCTCAGTGATATTTTGAACAGACAATTTGTCAATGAATCAGGCTAAAGGAGTTCAATGCATTCTTTTGCGTTTCTGTAATCTGTGCGCTGAATTGATCGTACTTTTCCAACAAAACTCTAAACTGTGAATGTTTTTAATGTTTAGTTTCAAAGGCAATCGCTGACCATAATGGTGTATTGTGTAATCCGTTCCCTGTGTCAATGTAAGGTTTTCAAAGTACGCACCAATAACGTTTACCATTGCAAGATCTTCTGTGCTTCAAATTGCTGGCAGCAGTTTTGTTCTTTATTATATTTATAACACGTTGGTTCTGAACAACTGTGCAACCTGCCAATGGCAGATCGCAAACTAACCCTGATGCAGCTGTGAGTGGGGAAAGTTCAGTGTGCCAAGCGTAACAAAGGTTCTGTTGTAACACGGTTTGACTGTTGGTCTGATTCACTTTGGGCCTTTTTTTCTTTTCCATAACTTGGCACCAAACTGAATACTTTGTAGAAGTAGTCTGTAGTTAATTGTTTGCACTGATGTGTATTCTGCTTGCATTGTAAGTGCCTACAGGTTAGCTCATTTAAAAAAAACCAGAAATGTTAGATATATACAGGCTAATAGGACACCAAAATGAACAATGTGCAGTGTTTAATAGCGATGAATGTAAAATAGCTCGAGTACGCTGGTAAAATTTGTGTAATCTTGCAATAGCATTGACTGGAAGTCAAGAAAACTAAATTGACATTACTGCTAAACATAAAAA
Source organism: Leucoraja erinaceus (assembly GCF_028641065.1). Taxonomy (NCBI): domain Eukaryota; kingdom Metazoa; phylum Chordata; class Chondrichthyes; order Rajiformes; family Rajidae; genus Leucoraja; species Leucoraja erinaceus. Next base: position 3,095,460 of record NC_073416.1, read on the forward strand.
ATGACACCAATATCAGATTTGAAACTAGTGGCTTGGGCCGAAAGGGTAAAACAGGAGTTGATTATGTGGATCCTTACCCGCTGTGAGGTGGTTTGAGACAATTTTACTGAGGAAATGGTTGTCATGCACTACCATGGCCAGAGAATTTCAGTTGTATTACTCGTTTAAAGTACACTCATTTATTTAATCCTCTCAGAGCATGACTCACCATATTCAACCAGCCTCAGTTATTACTCTGGCCCAACTATCAATTGCTTTCTTATGATTTTCTCTGAGAATCTGGGCAACATTCACTTCCCATCCTTTGTTATCAACCGTGTTATGCGAGGCTGGAGTGATATTTAAGGCCTGACTCTCTAAAGGACATTAATAACCCACAGGGTTATTAACAACTGCTGGAGTTCTTTTGTGGTCACAGATAGGTGCAGAATCGATTTACCAGAATGCTGAAGATAGACACAAAGTGCTGGAGTAACTCAGAGGGACAGGCAGCATCTCTGGAGAGAAGGGATAGGTGATGTCAACGACTAGAGGGCATAGCTTTAAGATGGAAGGGGCAAAGTTTAAAGGATATGTGTGGGGCAAGCTATTTTACACAGAGGGTGGTGGGTGGCTGGAACTTGTTACCAGGGGTGGATATGGAGTCAGATATGAGAGGGGCATTCAAGGGGCTTTTGGATATGTACATGGATATGAGGGATATGGATCACAGGCAGGCAGATTAGATTCGTTTAACTTGGTATCATTGTTGGCATAGACATTGTGGGCCCAAGGGCTTGTTCCTGTGCTGCACTGCTCCATGTTCTAGATTTGATGTGTTCAGTTTCATAAATTTGAGGAGTGATATTTGAGCTTATGACCTCTGGCTAGTTGATCCACAAAAACAAAATCTATCTCACTTTAAAGCTTTTTTGCGAAGTAAACTTGCTTGCTTTAAAATTTGGATAAAGCAAAAGTAAACTAAATCATGGTGCATTGTGCAGATGCAATGACATGTTACTAGGGGGTCTTCAACAATGACCCCCTGCTACCTTACTCAAGTTCTGCTGACCACCTCAAAATCATTTGGATACGACTCGGCCCTAAATTTGGTTGTGCAGCCCAGAGATTACAGTCGAGCTTACAACAGGCCTACTTTGTCCCGTCCTTTTGCTCTTTCAGCTCAATGTGGACAATGGGCGGAATCAGGGTGTGATCCTGTGAGCCTAAAGAGTCAAGAAAGAAGATCAGTCGAGGTGCCAATGTGCACAGGCAAACAAAATGTTGGAAACACTCACCAGATCAAGCAGCATCTGTGGAGAGAGAAACCGGTTGAAGAGGTTTTGTTAGAACTGGGAAGGAAAGAAAGTGAGTTGGTATGAAGCTGCAGGGAGGGTGGTGAAGAGATGGATCGGGCGATGAGGCCAGGGTTGCCCTGGGAGTAAGCTACAAAAGAGGAAATCTGATTGATGGTTAAATGGGGACAGTTAGGGAGAGTGGCTGTTTTATTCATAAAAACGATTTAATGAGGGCAGTTAGAGAGTGAGAATGCCAGAACGAAAGACTAGCTAAAGACATGGCTGCACGATGCACCCAGCTGGTGAGTTTGTGCTAAGGGAGACAGGAAAAACTGAGGATGACCTGGCCACTTCTTATACAGACAAAGAAAGCAACTTGCGATAAAGTTGTGAGACGGAAGGCTGCAACATGCCCAGACAGGAGACGGGATGGTGTTCTTCAGGCTTATGTTGGGCCTTGTTATAATGGTGTAGGCAGCCACAGAGGGACAGGTCAGAGTGTGATTGAGTTGGAGATTTAAAACGACAGGCAACCGGATGCTTGGGAGTGCTCCTACTGACTGAACTCAAGTGCCCCACAAAGCAGTGAACCAGTCTACATTTGGGTTCCTTGATGGAGAGCAGACGATGTTGTGAACATTAATGCACGACTGGAGAGGATGGACAAACCTAGATTGTTTTCTCCAGAACATTGGAGACTGAGGGGGGAACCTGATAAAAATGCACACAATTTTGAGATGCATAGGTCCTTTTTCAAAGGCGGAATTGTCAAATACTCAAGTGCATATTTTAAAGGTGAGACAGGGAAAGTTTAAAGGAGTTGTGTGGGGCAAGCTTCTTTTTCCAGAGTGGTAGGTGCCTGGAACACACTGCTAGGGAAGGCAGTGGAAACCAATACCATAATGGTGCTTATGAAGCATTTCGGTAGGCACATAGATATACAGGGATTGGAGGGATATAGATCCTGTGGGGGCAGATGTACAGTTTAGATTGGCTTCATGGTTGGCGCAAATATCATGGGCCACAGGTGCCTGTTCTGTACTATTTGATGGCTGTGACTGGCGAGTTGCAAAGGGTTCGGTCCCTTTGATATGCTGGAAGTGAAGGAGAGGAAAGATGTCTGGCAGTGGAATCTAGTTGAAACATTAACTCTGTTCCTCTTTCCATAGATGCTGCCTGCTGCTGAGCATTTCCAGCACCTTCGGTCTTTATTATAGATTTCCAGCATCTTCAATATTCTGCTTTTCATTTTGTAATCTAGATTTTGTTTCTTGTGGTAGCTGAGTAAAGTTGGGCCTTGGAGCATATATGAGGCTACTGGTTCTTTCTTAAACCCTGAAACATGGTGTGACAGAGTTGTTAATTGTGGCTTGCAAGGAACTCATTATACTTTGTTCCTCTCTGACTTTTGCTGTCAAGTAATTGGGATTTGAAAGTTATGCTCTCTACATCCAACACTTAATATTTTTACATGGCTATGTTTTCGCTTTGTTAGTAGTTTTAGCAGTTTCTAAATCTGCAACCCTACTTCAGACCCAAAATACTATTTCATTTTCCACCGACACCACCTGGCCTGCTAAGTTTTTCCAGCATTGTCTGTTTTTTCTTTCTCCCCTTAAAGCCTTTGTGCATTCTCCTCCCAACTCACAATCTCAACTAATCTTGTATCATCATTACAATTGGCAATAAGACATATGGTTTCCTTGGCTTGATGCCTGGGAACCCATTCTTAATTCATGTCAATACATTGTTGCAATTCCATATGCTCTACCTGTGTTGACCAATTTCCTGTGTCGATCTTCAAAATTGTTCTGAAATTGATCAGCCAAAAAAGGATGTCTCAAAGGCATCACCTATTGATCTTGTTTAAGACAACCTGTGTTCCCTTAAACTTAGGCTGTCAAGTACAGTATTGGGCTTTTGGAACACTTGGGCGACTTATTTCTCATGTTCCTAAGCAATTATTTCCTGTGAAGTTGGTTCTATAAATGGCGTCAAATGGAAGTATTTTCTCTCAAATTGCGTATAAACTTCAGATCGTATACTATTGGTTTGCTTCTCATGTTGACAGGAATGCCTTCAAGTGTTAACACAGCAATTTGGCTACTGTTGCTAATGATAGAGAATGAAAAGTTGGAGACTTGGAGGCTATTGATCTTGGTGCTGTCCATTGCTGACATTCGGAAAAAGTCTAGAATGATTTCCACAACATTTACTATCAGAAACCCTCATTATTTAGGCAGAGGCTTTGTGGAAGGTGTTTATATTTTTGAGTTGTGCATGAGGTCTACTAGAGCAACAAAATGGGATATTGTCTCTCCACTTCAATTGCTTCTCCAAGGAGATGTGTTCAACTGAGGAGCTTCATGGCATGAGTGTATCTCGGGTCGCTTGTAACCTGCCTTTAAAACAAATCCAATGTTCACAGCTTAGACTGCTAGATTGAGAAGGATAATTATAGGCATTTACGTCCTGAGTGAGCTGAGGAGAAATTTGGATTTTGTTTTGCTTTTAGGTGAAAAGCCATTTCAGTGCAGCCAATGTAGCATGCGATTTATCCAGAAGTACCTACTGCAGAGACATGAGAAGATACACACTGGTAAGTGAAATGCTAGGGGCATGTGCCAGTGACACGAGATAAACCATCTATGAAAATCCTTAAAGAGACATTATCCCTTTTGTTGACCTACATAAGTAAAAAAGCACGCGTTAAAGCATTTATTAAACACAACAAAGGCAGAATTTCTGTTGTTTGCTCCTTCTTTGCAAATACAAGGTGCATGCGGAAGCAATGTGTCCTGGTTTGCCAATCTACAATAGAGTGAGATTATAAATAACATTCCAATTATTCTTTCTTCAGATCTCAATCGTTTCAAAATATCAATTCAGTAGTGAAGGCATCCTCATGTTTGAAAGATTTAACCTGTGAAGGCATCCTCATGTTTTAAAGATTTAACAAAATTCCTAGCAGCATTATTATAATAAAACATTTTCTTAGAACATCTCGCATTTTGGCCTATGCAGAAATGAGCTTGTAATCTTTGAAGGAATCAGTGTATTATAGCAGGAATTTAGGGGGGGGGGGGGGAACATTAGGGATGTTTCTTTTAACTACCAGTAGCATAGAGGTTATCAAATGGGATCAGTGAAGAAAAACTATGGCAGAGGTTTATCATGCAAACTAGGTAAGCAAAGAAAGAGGGATACTGTCTCTTTAGTTTCTTAGCTAACCACATTAAGTTCTGTTGCTCATTTACCATCATTCCATCCTATGCATTGTAATACGAGTCTCTACTATAGATAATGGCAATGTTATATCCCTGGTTCTCACTTTGCCACTGTAATACCCAATACTGCATTTGCAGTGACATCTTCAGCATCCACAGACGCACTGTGGAAATGGAGTACCCCACAGCACTCAGTGATTTGGGAAACTCATTTTAACACTGTTACACTCCACAGTGTTCGCTGGCATTGGGAAACCCCATCACAGCATTTATTAGTAAACTGTAAACTCAATAGCACAAATTGGGACTTAGGAATATTCCATGACACTTATTGTAATATTTGAAGATGCTCACTATTACATCTGTAATACTCCATGGTTTAAAAGGTAAATTTTCCCAAAGGTCACATAGGGCAGCACAATAGCGCCAGTGACCCGGGTTCGATCCTGACGACAGGTGCTGTCTGTATGGAGTTTGTACGTACTCCCTGTGACCGTGTGGGTTTTCCCCGGGTGCTCCGCTTTCCTCCCACACTCCAAAGACGTACAGATTTGTACGTTAATTAGCTTCAATAAAATTATAAATTGTCCCTAGTGTGTAGGATAGTGTTAGTGGACGGGGTGATTGCCGGTCGGCACGGACTCGGTGGGCCGAAGGGCCTGTTTCTGCACTGCATCTCTGAAGTTAATTACAGCTTACACGAGGCGTGGAGGTATAATAGGCAGTTTATCGAATAGCAATAATTGCGCCATGGTTCATAATGACTGAAATAGTTCTTATTGGCTTCTTATTGTACAGACAGTTTGGTGTTTGCCATCAGCTGTGGTTAGTTCTTTTCACTTTTCATCTTGAGTTGATCAGGGTATACAGGACAAGCTTTCATCTCCAAATGCCTGCTCCCTTTGTATTCTCGTTGTCTCTCTTCCCTAATGATTTGATTCTTTCTTGGTACAGATAGTTCTGCTATAATGCATCTTTTCATAATACGAATTGGATATAATGCAATCGATGAATGGAAACATTATTTGCATTATCCAGGCTGAATTGGTTATAACTTGATTTCGATCTGGAACTAGAGAACCACTTAAAAGCACCTTGGGAAATCGACAAGCAGAAAGAAAAGCTGTTTTGGATTTAAACAGTATCGGGGGGAAAAAAATCTGTTTCCATGTAACCTCCCTGCAGTAATCAGACACCATCGTCTCTTAAAAACACACCTGCTGCTGTAACTGCGGTGGCTATTGAAATTCACAATCAATCGCTTCTACTCACACTGAATAAACAATGTGACATGCAGTCTTCAGCATTTTTAGGTTGCAGTAACAAAAGTAAACTTATTCCTATGGAAATGACCTCTACTTTTGTAAACCTTGCACGGAAAATAGCTCAAACTCATTCTCCCCAATTGACATAATTATCTTTATAATGTGATTTTCCATAACACTAGGTTTCTTAGGAACACAACTATTGTATTATAGTAGAACTAGCTGTACCTTTGGCTTTATATATCCTGATTTACTGACTGGCAAGACCCTTGCATCATTCTTAGCTTAATTACACTCCAGTTGAACTCTAGATAAAAGAAGGCAGGAGCACAAGATGGACATCTTCTTGTTGCCACCTAAATCTAGCTGCCCCCTTTACACCATCTCTTGACATCTTTGGCGTGGACAGCATGTACCTTCCCCAAATCAGCTTGCCCAGTAGATTTAGCAAGAGGCACCTTCCCATGCTCTTTATCAAGTCCACTTACCACTTGAACAATGGCTCATTACTAAAATGTACGCATCGGCAAGTCATGACCCTTGCAAATACCATCGCCTGTGCAGTTTAAGGCTAACTTCATAAAACTAACATTGTCTATTGTTCTGTGTTGTCAAAGATTTTTTATTTGTTGAATTAACATCATCAAACCATGGTAGAACCATGATAGATAACATGAAGTCGACTTGCTCAGATTTGTCATGGCACACGGTGTCGCTATAATACTTAACAGGACTCACTATGATAATAACACTCTGTGGCTCCTAGTGTGGCACTGAAATACTCTAGGATGCTCATTGTTACACCTGATGGCAGTCACCGGAGCATGAATCATCTACCTACAATACCCCAAAGCTCGCAATGGAATATGCCACAACACTCAGGAACAGCAGTAGTCTTTGGGAATCCAATGCTTGTGGCATCAGGTCAACATGAGCACGGTGACCTCGTGCTGATTAACACAACTGCCTTCACCTCGGCTGACGAAATGGTATTTCTCCATATTGAACAGCACTGGAGTGAAGCATTGCAAGTAGCCAGGGTTTAGTTTAGCAAGGTAGGGCATTTTAGTTCATCGTTGCGAGTGCCACTGTCACTGACCAATTTCTTCAGGCCATAGCTGCCAGGCTGGTCAGAGGAACTACGTTGAGGGGTAAATGTACATGACAATATACTCACTGACCTGCCTGTTGCCGATTATTTATAGGCGTGACTGCTGATAATGCTTGTGGAGGCAAAGTCGTGTTTCACAAACTGGGCTTGCTCTATTGCAACAGACTCAATCGGATAGAGTAGCAGATCTCATCGCTCAAAGCAAATCATCCAAGAGGTGTCAAGTTTACCAAAAGGGGGATTTTAATCTTCCACAGTGCATCGCTTTATTGCTTGTATATCTCTCACTGTACCAAGGGCCGATGCTGATTTAGTCGGAGAGCAGAATATAATGGTGAGAGCATGAGTGGGCATAACCATGATGAGGTAACAGCGAGTGAAGCAGCAACACAGGACGATGTATACTAATCGTCAAACGGAGCATGCAATAGACAGTCGAGTGATCCCACAACAAATGGATCCACATCTAAGTTCTTATTGTCCCACCACATCGTGCTGTGAATGGTGGTTGGCGATCAGCAGTTGCCAGGAAGAAGAGGCTTCGAGAGCATCCCTGTGTTCATCAATGGTGGGTCCGTCAAGGTTTCTTAGACTCCGTGGATGAAAGAGCTGAATTCCAGAGGCGAGGTAAAAGTGAATGGACTCACCAATGCTGCATGTAATCATGTGTGGCTATCTACAAGACACGTCTGGTGTCTGCTTGATCATCGGTGGCACGGTGGCGCAGCGGTAGTGTTGCTGACATATACTCGCCTATAAGAGGTGGAGGCAGTGAGTGCTACACATGAAATTATTCACTTGTAACTTGCGCTAATAAGGAAATGAATGCAATTGGCCTTTTAGAGTGTATATGCTCTAGCATGCGCTGCGTACATCATGAACCTGCGCCAACAGCAGTGGAGCAAGCTGGCATGGCCCCAGTGCAGCAACAGTTTTGGACATGTTTCTGCAGGGGCAATGCATCTTCTGGTCAACACCCACCTCAACCTCATCATTCATAATTGCATCAGTGTTTGTGCTACTGGACTAGTTGGTTGTTATCTGGTTATATACCACCAGGGGGAGCCGCACGATGGCAACCTCTTGAACAGTCTGTTTTTTTTAATTTTTTGTGATTTTTTTAAAAGTTTGTGTTAATGTTCTCTGGTTTGTTTTATGTGGGGGAGGGGGTCGGGGTCGGGGGAAACTTAAAAAAATCTCTTACCTTGCCGATTGTTTTCGGGATCGTATCTCTGGTCACTCTGCGGCCTAACATCGTGGGGCTGGAGGCCTCGCTCGGGACTGACTTTGAGCCCCACTGCGAGGATGGGAACTTACCATCGGAGCCGATCCCTTGCCTGGAATCAACGCTCCAAATCAACGCCTGCAGATTTCAACATCGCGGAGCTTACAGTCTCGGGTAGAGACCTAGTCGGGAAGCACCAATGACACAGAAGGTTCGACTAGCCCTGACCCGGGGTCCGATCGTCCGGCGCGGGAAGTTGGCATCCCCCCGATGCTGAGGGCCCGACCGCCGGCTACGGGAGCCAAGATCGCCCTGACAACGGAAGGCTCGAGGCCCCCCGGCCATGGGAGAACAAAGAAGGGAAGAGATTGAACTTTTTTTTCGCCTTCCATCACAGTGAGGAATGTGGAGGAGTCACTGTGGTGGATGTTTATGTTAAAATGTGTTTTGTGTGTTTTGTTGCTTTTTAATGGTATGACTGTATGGCAAATCAAATTCCCTGTAGGTTGCAAAACATACTTGGCTAATAAAGTATTATTATGATTATGGTCTTGGATGAATGACAGATATCTGCAGATAAACATTGAGAATACGAGAGTCATCATGTTTTCCCCAACTCCTGTTCCCTTTCTGCCAATTTGCTCTCTCTCCCTGGCCATTGCCTCAGGCTCGAGCTTGGGTATACCACACATCAACGTATCTCTTCCATCACAAAGACTGATATTACTCTGCAAATGTTTCCCATCTACTCTACCTCGCCTCCTGTGCTGCTCTAACAATTATTCTTGCTCTTGTTATTGCCAGACTGACTTGGCTTTTCCACTGTTCTCTTGGCAATTTTCCTCAACTCAACCTCCCTCACCAAATCTTCAAGAAATCTGAAACTCTGCTGCCCATATCCTGACTTGCAGTTTGATCCTCTTGGGAATATTTCATCTGTGGTTCAAAAATATCATGGCATTCATTCCAAGAATGTAATCAAGCAGCCCTTTTGAAGTGACACTCTTTAAGATGTCAGTCTCTCAGTGGGACCACTGAAATGTACTTACACCCTCGTTGTGACACAAATACACAGTAGTCATAGTCCAGACTCAGTCGAAATGTAATATTGGTCCTATTTCAGTGTCAATTTGGGGCCTATTTGAAGCGGCACGGTGGCGCAGCGGTAGAGTTGTTGCCTCACAGCGCCAGGGACCCGGGTTCGATCCTGACCTCGGCTGCTGTCTGTATGGAGTTTGCACGTTCTCCCTGTGACCAGGTGGGTTTTCTCCGGGTGCTCCGGTTTCTCCCCACACTCCAAAAATGTGCAGGTTTGCAGGTTAATTGACTTTAGTAAAATTGTAAATTGACCCTAGTGTGCAGGATAGTGCTAGTGTACGGGGTGATCGCTGGTTGGCATGGACTTGAAGGGCCTTTTTCCGCACTGCATCTCTAAACTATCTCTAAAAACTAAACAAAAGGGAAGATACAGAGTGCAGAATATAGTTCTCAGCATTGTAGCGCATTAGTTCCAGAGACAAAGTTTCCGCGCTGTATCTCTAAAGTCAAAAGTCAATATCGTGCATTATTTCTTCTGTATGACAATTTGACAAGCTGAAGATGGGCCACGCGCGGCCAGAAGGCTTCCCAACGGGCCGCTGCTGTGGACTGGGAGTGTGGTCGGAGGCCTTTATCCAGGCGCCGTGGTCTCGATGCCTTCCGGACCTCCACATAAAAGCCCGGGTCGGGGCCTCGCTGGTCGGACGGAGGAGCATGTGAACTGGGAGCGCGGGTCGGAATCCAGGTCAGCGGAGCGGCCGAAGGAGCCCGCGGCAGTGAGGCCTCGGTGGCGGTGAAGCGGCGGCAGCGGTGAATCCTCGCGACGATGGGGCCTCGGCGGTGGTGAAGCCTCGCGGGTCGATCGACAGTCGGTGAGAGCGTGGAGGGGGAGGGGAAGAACAATGGACAATTGGGAGGGGGGGGGAGGGAACAAAGGACAATGAGGACCCGGCGTGGGGAGGAACCACTTGTGGGGGGAGAACAAAAGGGGGAGCCAGCGTGCTTTGTAAGTTTGTCAGCGCCGAATGTGGCTGCTATTTGTATACATTGGGTATGCAGCAAAGAATCTCACTGTGCCCAGTCACGAGGCAATAAAGTATTCCATTCCATTCCATCACTGTGATGGCGTAATGCAGTTTACAGAGAATCTGTCTCATGCTGATAATGTATTAGACACAGTACTTAAATAATTGGTGTTGAAACTCATTGTGCTCCTGTCAGATACTGAGCTCTCAGTGCAATAGTCTAATGCAGATGGGCCCTTGTTATGTTGATAATTACCAGGTCACACTGTTTTACTTTAATATCACAGGCCACTGAGTGGAATCTCCTCCAAACTCGTCTGCTATATTCGTTGTTGTCAGTGTGGACTCCTATATATCGGTGAGACCAAGTGCAGACTGGGCGATCGTTGCACTGAACACCTATGCTCAGTCCGCCTTGGCCTACCTGATCTCCCGGTTGCCAAACACTTTAACTCCCCTTCCCATTCCCACACCGACCTTTCTGTCCTGGGCCTCCTCCACTGTCAGAGTGAGACCAAATGTAAGCTGCACCTCATATTTCGCTTGGGGAGCTTACACCCCAGCGGTATGAACATTGACTTCTCTAACTTTGAGTAACCCTTGCATTCCCTCTCTCTCCCCGTCCCTCCCCCACCCTCGTCGATCCACTAGCTTCACTGTTCGTGTCCCTTTGTTCTAATCACCTCTTCCACAGCCAACAATGGACCACTGTGGGCTCCACCTTTCCTGGGTCATTGGTGCTGACTCTGATCTGTTCTGTACCTCTTCATACCTCTAGTTTCCCTCTCCCCTGACTCTCAGACTGAAGTAGGGTCTTGACTCCGAAACGTCACCTATTCCTTTTCTCCAGGGATGCTGCCTGTCCCGCTGAGTAACTCCAGCACTTTGTCTGTCTCTATCTTGGCTGAGTGGAATAGACTGATTGTTGACTTTCACTTGGTACCAGTACAAACTGATCATTGTGACACAGCCAGATTCCCAGCAGCTTGCAATAATGTTGACATTTTGCATCCTCAGTGTCATGCTAATATTCCATGCTCTTAGCATTACAATGTTCACAATGGGCCATTTTCTATAGTTTACAGGGCAACATGGCAATATGCCAGGGCAAGTTTTTGGGTACCTTTCCAAACTTAATATATGAACTTCTGATGGCATCATCGTAAAATCAAGAGTGTATTATTGTCAAATGTCCTAGATAGGACAATGAAAGGATTACCTGCAGCAGCATTACAGATTATAATAATAATAATAATAATATATTTTATTTGTTGGGCGCCTTTCAGACATCTCAAGGACACCTTACATAGACAGAAATATAAACATATAATCAGAGTAAAATAAATAATAAAGACATCACAGAGACACAAACTAAAAACAGAATTCAGTCCAAAAACAGAAAATCAAAAACACAATGTGAAGAGAGAGCAGCGGCAGCCAAACCGCGCCAGCGTCCACTCTCCCTCCACGGCAGCCATCTTGGACAAAGACTAACAGGATTACGTTACAGACAAAAAAAAAATCATCCCCCCACAATGAAAAAAAGTCCAGTGTGTGTGTGTGTGTGTATATATATATATGTGTATATATATACATATATGTGTGTGTGTGTGTATATATATACACACACACACACACACACACACACACACACACACACACACACACACACACACACAAATATAGGTGCGCACGCACGCACATATACGTTAACATAAAAATCAAACTAATAGTGCAATAATAACAATAATTGTCTTTGTATTCAGAGTTTAATAGAGGTTGTAGTGTTTAATAGCCTGATGGCTGCAGGGAAGAAGCTGTTCCTGAACCTGGATGTTACAGTTTTCAGGCTCCTGTACCTTCTTCCTGGTGGCAGGGGTGAAATGTGCGTGTGGCCAGGGTGGTGTGGGTCTCTGATGATACTGGCTGCCTTTTTTGAGACAGTGTAAATCCCTTCGATGGTGTTCATGGTACAATTGACCATGAAAACTCAGCTTTGAAGTAGGCGTCATTCACGAATACCAGCCATTGCAACATTTGTGACTAAAGGTTGGTCTTAGTTACCCTGGAGAAATTAGCAGAGATGACGGGCTATGATTTGCTGTTAAGCACGTACATGTGACGATCCGATCAGGACTAACTCGGGGCCCAGCAGTACAGACCATGCAGTTGAATTGTTTTGTCAGCAGTCATAGCCCAGGCTCGCTTGAGAAGAATTGCTGCTTCATCAAAGCGCAGAAAGGGGCTTTTTAGGAATGGACCCTCACAGGAGTGTGCAAGTCCAGAGAGGAGCAGAGAAACTTGGAGGGGGAAAAATAGTAGTTTATCTCCCTTGGAGTTTAGATTCCATTCTCAGCCAATTGTATGAATTAAAACTTCAATTCAAGAGCGAAGCCAGGGCAGGAATTTGCAGCTCAAGTTAAAAGTAATTTTAGATCACAGAATTTTGTACATTGCAAAAACACATGCATTAGATGATTCTTCATTTGATTTCACAGGTGAGAAGCCGTTCCACTGTGATGAATGTGACATGCGGTTTATTCAGAAATACCACATGGAACGACACAAACGGACTCACAGTGGAGAGAAACCGTACCAGTGTGAATACTGCCTTCAGGTACTGTATTACAAGAGCCATGTGAATACTGCCTACAAAAGCTGTGTTGCAAGAGCACTGTTAATAGTGCCAACAAGAAGTGTATTACAAGAGCTACAGTATACTGCCAATACAATTTGTATTACAGGAGCACTGTCAATGCTGCCTACATGTATCGCAGGAGCAGCGTGAATACTGCCTGCACTAATTGTATTTCATGAGCAGTCTGAACACTGTCTCCATGAACGGTTTTGCAGGGTTAGAGTGAACGCTTCCCACAGTACGCTAGTGCAGGAGCAATGTGTTTTTTTTTTGAGCAGGGACTGTAACTTCAAGTTAATACTGTCCACGGGAGCAGGAGCACTGTGACCAAACACTGCATAAAGAAACTGCCTCCAGGAGCAGTGCGAATGCTGCCGACAGGTATGAATGACATTGCAGGAGAATTGTGAAGATTGGCCAGGATAGGTGTAAGAGGAGCAATGTTCAAACTGCCTGTGGTAACAACAGTATGTGCAGAGACAATGTGAATACAGCCTCAAAGAGCTGTTTACCAGGACCATTGTGAATACTGGCTACAGGAGCTGTGTTACAGTAATGGGTTAATTCCTGCTTACAAGAACTATTATTGATGCAGGTTCACTATTTTCTACCGGAATTTATATTATAGGAGCAATCAGCTTACTTTATCTGCATGAACAGTGTCAGTGGCAGCAATAGGAATTTTCATCGAAGAGCATTGTGACTGTTGCGTGCAGGGACTATATTCCAGGAGCCTTGTCAGTGTACGGGTTGTTTAACACTACTTACAGGAACACAGCCGTTATCAGTACTACTTGCAGAAGCTATATCACCAGGAGTTGTGAATACTGCTGAAAATAACTGTTTTATAGCAGCAGTGTCAGTACTGCCTGCGGAAGCAGTATTACAGGAGAGGGCACAATACTGACCTGTGTTGCAGAGATGATTGAGTATAGCAGCCGATTAAGTTGTTTTGTTTGGGAGCCTTTAGGCTAGACTCCTGGTTTAGATGAGAGTGACACCCTTTTCCGTGATCTCAGGAATGAGTGTGGTTAACATATGATGAGCGTTTGTCGGCACTGGGCCTGTACTCGCTGAAGTTCAGAAGGATGAGGAGGAACCTCATTGAAATCAAATAATAAAAGGCCTGGATAGAGTGGATGTGGAGAAGATGTTTCCACTAGTGGGAGAGTCTAGGACCAGAGGTCACAGCCTCAGAATTAAAGGACATTCCTTTAGGAAGATGAGGAGGAATTTCTTTAGTCAGAGGGTGGTGACTGTGGAATTCATTGCCACAGAAGGTTGTAGAGGTCACGTTGATGGATATTTTTAAGAGAGATAGATTCTTGATTAGTACGGGTGTTGGGGGTTATGAGGAGAAGGCAGGAGCGTAGGGTTGAAAGGAAAAGATAGATCAGCCATGATTGAATGGCGGAGTCGACTTGATGGGCCGAATGGCCTTGTTTTGCTCACTTCTGAACATGATGGATAACGAGTGCTGATGAACAGTTAGAATTATCGCTGTTGCTCTTCTCCCTGACACAGGCCCTTCGGCCCAACTCGTCCATGCTGACCAAGGTTCCCATCTCAGCCAGTCTCATTTGCTTGTGTTTGACACATATCCCACTAAACCATGCACCTTGATGCTGACTTTACTGCAGAGGTCCCATGCTGCGATCTCTTCCTGAAGACCCTCAACAGAATCCACAGTAGCAAATGGACAATGTGGCCACCTGCTCCACAACAGCAACATATTGTCCTCTGGCCCTCGATTCCCCCACTCTGGGCAACAGACTCTTTGTATCTACCCAATCTATTCCTTTCATGATTTTATGCATCTCTATAAGATCACCCTGTGCTCCAAGGAATAGTCCCAGCCTACTCGACCTCTCCCTGTAGCTCACACCCTCTAGTCCTGGCAACATCCTCGTAAATCTTCTCTGTACCATTTCCAGCTTGACGACATTTTTCCTATAACATGGTGATACTGCTTCAGAAAGTTTATTTCTAAGGCGTTTTGAACGCTGACACAAAGAACATTATCTACAAGTGCAGGGTGAATACTTAAAGTGCAATGTGAACTTTATGTGAACAATGTGAACAATCAAAGCACAGAAGCACCATGCAAGCATCAGAACTGTATTACAGGAGTGTGTCGGAAGGAACTGCAGATGCTGGCTTACACCGAAGATAGGCAGAAAAAGCTGGAGTAACTCAGCGGGTCAGGCAGCATCTCTGGAGAGAAGGAATGGGTGACGTTTCGGGTCGAGACCCCTCTTCAGACTCCTGTGGTAGCGAGTCTGGGTTCAAACGTGGTCGTTGAGCTGGAGAGCGGGAGGAATCACAGAGGGGGAGCAGCGAGAGAGGGTGTTGCAGAACCCTCGTCGGGGAGAGGAGGAGAATTTCTTCAACGCAGGCAAACCTTAAGGAGATTGCGCAGTGGAGCTGAGAAAATGTGTAGGAAGGAAGTGCAGATGCTTTTCTTTTTATTACAGGAGTGTTGTCAATACTTGTAGGAACTATATTTCAAACGCATTGTGAATTCTATCTGCAGGATCTAGACTGTTAGCAACAGTGCCAATGCTGTTGGTGCCAGGTTTTTGGTGGCTACATCGGTACAAGAAAAGTTACAAGAAGTTTACTACACAACAGCAGTGTGAAAACAGTTTGCAGACACTAAAGAGAACTGTATGGCAGGAGCAGTGTCAATAGGAAACTATTACAGGATCTTAGTGAATACTGCTCATTCAGCTTGAATTACCGGAGCAGTGTGAACACGACCTTCAGGAATTTTGCTCGAGGAACTCTGCCAATTCTGCCTTCACTGTAGCAATTGTTCCACAGGAGCAACGGCAGTAGTGACTGCAAGTCATATTATGCAACCTACTTCTTCATTGAGTACTTCCCATATTTCCCAGATGACGTGTGCTCCAGACACAATAATCATATTGACTGCATTTTAATCTTCTGTTGTGTGTAATGTTTTACTTTGTGTGTAATGTTTGCTCATTTTGTGGTGTTCTCACCTCCTGGAGACGATGAGTTCAAGCATGTCGTACCATTAGAAACAGTGCAGATGACGTCCACAAGGATATTGCCTCGAATGGAAGGCTTTACTTTCAAGGAGAGATTGGAAAGACTGCATTTGTCCTCACTCAAGCATAGGAGACTGAGAGGTGACCTCACCGAGGTTTATATTGATATGGGCAGAGAATAGCAGATGGAGTTTAACCCGAGTAAGTGTGAGGTGTTGCACTTTGGAAGGTCGAATGTAAGGAGAAAGTATGCAGTTAATATTAAGATCACATATAATGACAAAAGTGCTTCAATGGAAATGCAGTCAGGAAGTACTTCACTACGCTGTTGTGGGAATGTAGCACAATGTGCAGCTGCAGCAGTGAGGTGAGGTACTGTATGTACACCATTGCCAAAATGTACTTTGTCAGGAGCATTGCAGACATTGGGGAGGCTATTCCATAGCAACAGCAACACAAGTATTAACAAAGGGTATCGTATTTACAGCAGTTGCGCAAAATTGCAGAATGCGACTGAATAACTGCAGCAACGTGAAAATGGCCAGAAAGCATTGTATGTCAGCAGCAAAGCAAATATTGATCAACGCTACTGCAGTCCAAAAGCTATAAGATGCTGCAATACAGCCGCAATGCAAATAATGCCATGAAGTACTGTATTTACTGCAAGCTTGTAAATAATGCTGAGAGATACTCTTACTGCAGCAATGACAATGTTGCTCAAAGGGATTCATTAAAGTATAAATGCAAATATAAGCTGATGGAAAATTATACAGCCATGTAAGTTTGCCACACAGCACTGAATCACAAGAGCATTGCAATGATTGGAGAATGTGACTACATAAAAACAATGCAAATATAAATAATGCTTTATTATAGGTGCAATGCAAATATCACCTGAAGAAGGGTTTCGGCCCAAAATGTTGCCTATTTCCTTTGCTCCATAGATGCTGCTGCATCCGCTGAGTTTCTCCAGCACTTTTGTCTACCTTCGATTTTCCAGCATCTGCAGTTCCTTCTTAAACACCAAAAGTTACTGTATTGCTGCAGCATTGCATATAACACTGAGAGGACTATGTCAGTCACTGCGATAGTGCTACTCTTGTTTAAATTGTGGCGGCATTGCAAATACTGGCTAATGGTTGGGGGTTACAGCAGCAGGCGCAATTATTGCAGAACGTTACAATATAAACACGGCCGTGCAAATGACAAGATTCTTAATTACAGCAAATACAGCGGCAATACAAATATCGCCAAAAGTTATGGCTTTATAGCTGCAATACCAAATGGTACGGCTTCACACCGTATGTAGATTCAGTCATCTGCAGTGCAAATGACCAGTGTGCATCAGCAGTGCAAATATTGTCTCACGTTACTTTATCATAATACAATGCAGTTTTTTGCAGGAATATTCTGCATTGCAGCAACAATGCAGTTATCGGCAAACGTTTATTACAGCAGCAATGCAAATCTTGTCGCACTAGGGTATTGCAACAGCAATGGAAATTCTGCCTGAAGGTACTTTATAACAACAGCAATACAAGTAGTATTGTGGCAAAGCAAAAATTGTCAAAAGATGCAGTATTTCAGCAGGAATGCAGTTATTGTTAAAATAAACTACTGCAACGTTAATGCAAATGGTGCTGAAAGGTACTGTTCAATGCAGCAATGCAGACATTTTAGAAAGTTTTTGTATCACTACAGCATTGTAGTAATACCTCAGCACACAGTAATGCAGCAGTAATGCATATACTGTGGAAAGATGCTGTAATACTAAACATTGTGCACTGTACCTGTAGCAGTGCAAATATTGCTGAAGGAAACTACAACATCTGCAATGCAAATATTTCAAAAAGCTTAAGGCATAGCAACAATGAAAACATTGTTAGAGGATGCGATGCGATGCAAATATTGCCGGTTGGTGCTGCATTATAGCAGCAATGCAAATATTGTGAAAAGGTAACACATTAAGCAGCAATGTAAATGCTCCCAAATGTTATTGCATGGCATTATTAATAGAAGTATTGTCTGAAGTCTCTGTGTTACAGTAGCTATGTGATGTTAAAAGTTCTATATAGCAGTTTAAAGCTCTCTCCCATGTAACATATTTTATAAAGTGGCAACACAGTGCAACTATTTTTTAGACACTTCTAATTCAGTTGATGTGACTGTGTGCCCTTAAGACCAGGCGAGAATGGTTCCAAATATGCACGCTAGACTATTTATATATATATATATATATATATTGCATTGGGCTTTATGATTCCACAGCAGTCTTGGAGACCATGAAGTGCTACTGGTTCTGTCAAGCTGCCATACCAGCTGCTACATCTGATATATAAAATCACATGCGATATATAAAATATATCAAATGTGCTTAATATGAGCAACTATGTGTTTGCACGTTAAATATCAATATTGTTCCTGAAAGTATGTTAGCCAAACAAAAGGAAGACACTGAATGTACACCAAAAGTATATTTGACTAGTAGGATTGTTACCATCCTTGGACCTTCTCAAGCATTGGCATCATTGCAGAAGGAGAAAATAAATTGAGATAGAAGCGTAGAAAATAGGTGCAGGAGTAGGCCATTCGAGCCTGCACCATTCGCCATTCAATATGATCATGGCTGATCATCCAACTCAGTATCCTGTACCTGCCTTCTCTCCATACCCCCTGATCCCTTTAGCCACAAGGGCCACATCTAACTCCCTCTTAAATATAGCCAATGAACTGTGGTCTCAACTACCTTCTGTGGCAGAGAATTCCAGAGAGTCACCACTCTCTGTGTGAAAAATGTTTTCCTCATCTCGGTCCTAAAAGATTTCCCCCTTATCCTTAAACTGTGACCCCTTGTTCTGGACTTCCCCAACATCGGGAACAATCTTCCTGCATCTAGCCTGTCCAACCCCTTAAGAATTTTGTAAGTTTCTGTAAGATGCCCCCTCAATCTTCTAAATTCTAGCGAGTACAAGCCGAGTCTTTCCAGTCTATCCAGAGATAAAGAAAACATATAAGTACTTACAATATTCTATACCACTGTGAAATATAATCATTAATTTCTGGAAGCTTAACCATAACTAATATTCTTCTTAAAATTGTCCTTCATATTAATTTGGGCTGCCATATCGAAATAACGATATTTACATATCTTAATAATGCAGAAGTGCCACAGTAAAAATGACAATATGGATGTAAAGATAATGAATAAGATCAGTTGCATACTTTATTCCGTTAACCTCAATAATACATTTCCTTTCCTCCTCTGAAATTGTTGACTGCACAGACTATTATGCATGGAATCCGAAAGGTAAAACAGGCTTTACACCCAAATTGTTCATACTAGTGTCACTTGTATTGTCTCTTCCCATTCTGTCTCCATAACCTCCACAGATGCCACAGGTTCCTTGCTAAAATCATCATTTTCATGTGTGAGCCCAGATAAATAATGTAATAAAGTCATACAGTGTGGAAACAGGCCCTTCGGCCCAACTTGCCCACATCGACCAACGTCCCACCTGCCTGCGTTTGGCCCATATCCTTCTAAACCTGTCCTATCCATGTACCTGTCTAATTGTTTCTTAACATTGTGCGAGTCCCTGTCTCAACTACCTCCTCAGGCAGCATGTGCCATACACCCACCACCCTTTGTATGAAAAGGTTCCCCCTAAGGTTCCTATTAAATCTTTCCCTCATCACCTTAAACCTATGTCCTCCGGTTCTTGATTCTCCTACTCTGGGCAAGAGACTCCGTGCATCTGTCCGATCTATTCCTCTCATGGTTTTATACACCTCTAAGTAGATTCAGTGGAATGTTTGAGACTGCATGGCCTCACTGCCAATCTTAACCCTGTTATCGCTTGCACTTTCCAGCAAGAATCACTGGATAGAATACAAGGCAAGTTGTTGCAGCTTCTATGGTAACAGCTGAGATCAGTTAACACATCACAGCCTGAACTCCGAATAATGTGTGTGATCCAATGACAAACTACACAGTGCATGACTAACTGATTCCACATAGGCAACATGCACAATCTTGTTTCTTGAAGGGGGTTTACATTGGTTGTCATTTTTCACTAGTATGCTGCCAGGCACAAAACCAGAGATTCCGTTCAGGGGCTTGGGTGCATGTGGTCTTTCATTTCCTGCCTGTTTCATTTTACAGTACACATATCCAAATTGCTAGAGTGCCATCCACAGATAAGACCGCAGTTGGAAAATGATACCTGAGCGTTAATTGTAACTGTGTGCACCAGGCAAGGCAGTGGATATGAAGCTGCTTTCTTGGAAAATAGGTGGGGTTAAAATAGCCACTACCACCTATTTCCCACCTGGCAGGAGCAGTTGAAATCGGCCACTGAACAAATTAGTAATTACTCCATATCTGCTGTAATAAATTGGAATCGTAAAGATCCAACATTAAATTCATAAATGTATGTGCTCTAGTTTAAATGAGTGGTTGAACAGTTTTAGTTCATCCTGCAAATTGTTAGCTCGTGCTTAGTGCCCAAACTTTAACATGCCTGTGGCCACGGTGAATGTACACCTTCATGTCCATTGTTGCTTGAATCATAACCTAATAAACGATAATGACATTAATTCTCTCCAATGCATTTCCTTGCAGTATTTTTCTAGAACTGATCGTTTGCTTAAACACAGAAGAATGTGCTGTGAAAATCAAGGGAAAGCTTCTGACAAAAACCCAGCAGTGAAAACTGAGCCAATAATACTTGCCATCAGTACGGAACACAGGTTGTTGTCACCCCAGAAGGATGTCATTAATCCGACAACAAAAAAGATCAAAACTACAGAGAAGTTGGAACTGGAGGCTTCTAATAAAGAGGAGACTGGTAGTCCAACAGGTGTTAACTTGAATAAGCGAGATTGTATAGAGTATTACACCAGCAACTTGAAGGTAAAGGATGAGTATAAAGTGGAGCAGTCGTCGCTTGTAAATGCACATCCATCTCTTGGTAGTGATCATCTAGGGGAAACGTACCAGAATCTGAACCCACCAAAGCTTGTTCTGAAGAAGATAAGCTCCAACAAAAATCAGAAGACAACAGAACAACTGAATCAGATCTTGCCTGTTCCTGCCACCTTTGATGCCACAAAAGTCACCAAATACACCTACGCAATGGGAAGCAACCCTAGCCTCTTGGTCATCGAGAGCCAGGCCACTGATCAGGTTCACGAAGCCTCACGCAAGGCGGGCGGGAGCCACAGCAACTATGATGATGCAATGCAGTTTGTTAAGAAGAAGCGTTTCTTGCAAGGGCCTAACAGCACCAGCAGAGAGTTTGCCTTATCTGTGGGCCAGATTGTAACTCAGCCAGCTGCAACACAGGCAGCTACCACCACTGTAGGTGAAAGCAGTGGTGGCACATCCATGTTGGTGCAGCCCGGCAACACCGAGCTGAAAAGCGGTCAGGACAAAGGCGGAATTCCCGATGAAGTTCTGCAGACTCTCTTGGACCACTATACTAACAAGGCAAATGGGCAGGTTCCATTTTCTGTCAGTGATACCCAAGTTGCTTCAAATATAACCGTAAGCTCGACTGATAGTTCAAATGTGCCTCCATTGGAGCAAGTCAGTGAAAGTTCACAGCCAGCATCCGCAGACAACTGTAACATGCTCCACGAATATTCAAAGTTCCTCCAACAAGCTTTGGAAAGGACTTGCCACAATGATAATTACTCTGGTGAGCAAGGACTTGCATACGAGACTGAAAGTCAGCCCCTAACTGGGAGCCTTCAGGTGCCACCTCTGTTTTCTTCTCTGGAGCGGCAGGTTTTTGCCACGATGGTTACCCAACACGGCTTCAGACCAGAAGCGGGCTCTTCCTTGAGGTTACCAACGCAAAAGGCCCAGTACAGTTTGCTCGTCGGTGAATCCCAGCATCCCTTTGCGTTCATGCCGACTGTAACGAGCAACAGCAGCATCTCGTCGCCGCCGGATTTCATAGAGCAGGTTAACTCGCAGAAAAAGCGCGAGGAGCCGCCAGCTCACAACAATCACCAAATGGGCACATTTGGCCAAGACTCAAGGTTCTCAGCTACTGGAGGAGAAATGACCCCGTCATTCAATGACAGTGCCAGTGGACAGGTGAACCTCAGGGTCCGGCAGGGCAACTCAAACTACTCGGAGTTTTCTCTGGTCAATGTGCCAGAAGGAAGGGATCAAATGAGTGCCTCACCAGCTGTGACAGGGGGTCAGACTTTTCGGTGAAATGATTTGTTCATCATATTTGGGATCATGATATATTTCTGTTTTTTGAATTGCTCCAAAAAGAAAACCATTTCAATCTTCTGTTTTTATTTTTTAGAGATCTTCTTTAGAGATCTTATTCTTGAATGACAGAGCAGGCACAAGGGTGGGTGGGGTGGGGGGGGGGGGGGGGGGGGCAGTTGACTCCTGCAATTTCTTATGTTCTTATTAGTGACTTTACCAGAGGGTATTCCATAGTCCAGCATTGAAACATTCTTCCCTTCTCTCCATTGATATGTTCTTGCTGCCTAGCACAGAAAGGGTCATATTGATGCCTCTCTCCAAGTCTTTTGTATTCATCAGAAGCATTTGTCCATAAAGAGTGTCAAGGGTGGGAGTTGGTTATACGTTAACCCTAGAATTCACCAGAAAATTGTCATTTGCCGATACTGTCATTTCATCAGTTTAAATATTTTCATTTCAACCCACAAATAATTACTCTGACAGACATTAATACAGATCAACAATTTCATAGATACATATGCCATCATTTCAAATATCTGGCCTAAAGTACTCACCTTTATACTGATCCAATAAGACCACGATATTGCATGCGCTGTTTACCCTGATATTGACATTGTATGTTTCCAATAAATGCCATAATTATTGGCATCTATGAATTAATGATGCCAATACAAACATTTTATCCACTAATTACCCTGAATTTTCTAATAATGCAAAAATCAACCCGATTCTGGCATATCGTAGGAATGAACAAAAGTCCCGTATCATAATAGGAGGCCATTTGGTCCATCATGTCTGGCAGTTCTTTGAAATTCTCAAGACCTTTCTTATTTTGGTGTTAACATTTTATTTTTTTTGTTATTACTAATTTGCTTGCCAATTGAAATATTTTCTTTCAATTTTCTATACTTTCATTCTTTTCAATACGTTCATACAGATACTGCCCCCAGAAAACTCTTTGTAACCTTTGCTTTAACAAATAGACCCTTAGTATCTATAATGGTAACAGGAAACCTTTCCCTGGTTTCTGTGAAATCCAATATCCCTAGTTATAAATCTAGAATTCCATTTGTCTACCTGAACTCTTCTGTCCAATTACTTCCAAAATGTCATAGAATATAGAACAGTACAGGCCCTTCGGCCCACAGTGTCTGTGCTGAACATGATGCCAAGTTGAACTAATCACCTCTGCCGACACATGATCCATTTCTTCCAACATTCTCTGCATCTCGTGCCTATCTAAAAACCTGTGAAACATCGCTATCGTATCTGCCTCCACCACCCCTGCCAGGCCGTTCCAGACACCCACCGCTCTCTCTGTGTAAAGCAAACTATACCTGTCATCATTTAAAATATTTCTTATCAGGTCTCCCCTCACCCTCTCCAGAGAAAACAAACCGATCCCAGTCCAATCTCTCATTGTAGCTAATACCCACCAATGCAGGCAGCATACTGGTAAACCTCCTTTCCAAAATCTCCACATCCTTCCCATAATGCAGCAACCAGAACTACATACAATATTACAAATGCAACCTAACCAAGGTATTATGGAGCTGCATCATGACTTCCTGACTCTTATACTCAATGCCCTGACGAATGAAGACAGGCATTCTTTGCCACTATATCTACTTACCTTGCCATTTTCAAGAGCTGTGGACTTGGACCCCAAGTGCTCTGTGCATGAATGTTGTTAAGGGTCTTGCCATGAACTGTGTTCCACCTCCCAAGTTGCAACACTTAACACTTGCTCGGGTTAAACTCCACCTGCCATTTCTCAGCCCATTTCTGTAGCTGATCAATATCCCACTATATACTTTGATAGCAGTCCCCACCGTCCGCAAATCCAGCAATTTGGTGTTGTATATAACACAAACAACAGAGGTCCCAGCACAGATCCCGGCAGAACGACCGGTCGCCGACCTCTAGCCAGAATAACAACCTTCCACCACAACCTTCTGTATTCTATGAGTAAGCCAGTTCTGAATCCAAATGATCAAGTCACTGTGAATCCCATGCATCTTAATCTTCTGGGTCAGCCTCCCATGTAGACACATTCAACACCTGCCTTCATTGATCATCTTTGTCACCTCCTCAAAAAACTCGATTAAGTTAGTGAGACCTGCCATGCAATGCTGACTGTCCCTAAGTAGCCCACTCTCTTTAAAATGGGAGTGGGCCAATCCGATCCTGAAGAATCGTCTCCAATAGCTTCTCTACCACTGTCATCTCCCACTGAGAGGCATTGGGACACCTCCAATAATTAACCTGATATTGGCAGTGATACAAATCTTCTGTAGATATTACCCCAATATCAATACAGGCCTTGTGATTATGTCAACATTTATATTGGTCAATAATAGTCTTGAGTTCGCCAAAGATGTGCTATTAATAATTATTTTGATAATGCCATTGATGTAGCTCCAGCAGTTATCCTGATATTGGCATGGATACAACCCAAAATCGCCCTGTTTTTTATATGATTCACTACTTAATAATGTTGATATTCACAGTCAAACAGTCCAGTAATGACACCGATATTATCATAGATTCACTACCAATATTCATCCTGATATTGATATTCACGTAGCCTATAGTAACTCTGGTATTGCTCCTGATGCAGGTATAATAAATTGGTCTTCATACACAGCTTCAATAATTACTCTGATGTACTCAACAATCCAGGTCCAGTAAGTATCCTGATGCAGGTTGTGACGAAGATTCTGATATTAACATTGATGGACTTTGTGATTATCCTGATATTGGTTTAGATAAGCTCAACAATTATACTGATATTTGCATGCTGTACTTTGTAATGACTAATATTGCCACTGATACGTCATCTGTGATTATCCTCATGTTGCCCTTGATTCATTTCCAGAAATTGATCATATTAGCACTGGTACTGCTCCAATTATCCCACATTCACAAAGTCCCAACTCTGACCTTGATAGCGATACTAATATAAGTCCAAGAATTAACCTGATTGGGGCTTTGACACACCAATTAGTACCCAAATTTTGGCTGATGACACAGCTCCAACTGTGACTGCTTTACATTGTCACAGCCCAGCAATAATTATCCTGGCATTCACTTTGATACGACCCTGTAATTGCACAGATATTTTGATTCATTCAATTCCAATACTTGCCTTGGTTTTGGTACTGATGCAGTCCAGTAATATTCCTGGTTTTGCCATTGACATGCTCCCAGCAGCTTCCATGGTACTGCAACCGATACACATCAAACAATTGCCGGATATAGGCGACGATACACTTTCAACGGTTGTCATGATATTTACTGAGCGGCTTCCAATAATTTGTCTCACAATTGCATTATCACATCTGCAATAATTATCCTTATGTTGATTTTGCTCAACTTCCAAAAATGTTTGATAATGGTGTTATCATGCCATCATATACCCCAATGACCCTACTATCTACATTGATACAGTTTCAATGGTTACCTTGATATTGACGTTGATTGAATTACAATTGTTGCCTGATAAGGGCATTTATTTTTCCCAGTTATTACTCTGATGTTGTCATTTGTTCATATTCAATAATTACACATTACATTGTTTCACTTATAATAATTGTCTTGATTTTGTGATTGATTCACTTCAATAATTACTCTGATATCAACATTAATTTCAGTTTAGCCTGATAACAGCATGATTATAGTACAGTAATTACGTGGGTATTGAGTTTGATTAACCTCCAATAATTATTTTTGCATTGGCTGATACACGCACGATCAATAATTAACCCTATCTTGGTATTGGCATAATAATCACATTGATATTATCATTATCTCTTCCATTATTTGCTCTGACATTAGTGGTGAAGATCCCAGCAGTAACCCTAATATTCCCATTGATGCATATTCAGTAATCATCAAGATATTCCCATTAGATCATTTACACTCCCTCTAAATTTCCCTCTTATTGGCACCGATACAGCTTTTGATACCAGCATTCAAACAACGATACCACTAATATTTATGCATCTTCCTTGGCGTTGATACAGCCCTATAATATCCCTGGTATTGCCATCTAGATGTTTTCAGTAATTGCCTGATACCAATGACTCATTGGCAATCATTTATCTGCCCATGGAATCGATGCACTTGCAGTTATTACCCTGATACCGAGATTGATTCATTACTCAGGCTGATGATGGCATTGATGTACCTCATGTAATCCCCAAAACAGGTTAATAACGCGGCTAAAATGGTTAAACAGACATTGGCGTTCATTCTGTTCCAATTTTCACCCTGATTTTGGTAGCGATATAGCTCAGGTGTAACTGATGTTGTCATTGTGTTAGAAACTCTCCAGGTATTACCATTGATGTACTTCCTATGAATACCCGGTTGATGTTGAAATGCTTAAAATAACTGCCCTGATACTGAGATGAATGCATTGGCACAGCATCGATAATAATCCTAATACCGCCATCGAAATGCTTCCACAAATTACCTCATTGATATTGTGCTTTTTGGCTGGACATTTCTTTCCAATAATTTGCCTGCCAATGGCAATGATAAACTGTCATTAATGACCCTGACCATGTCAATGCTATCCCTCTGACAATTACACCTGAAAAAGATATTGAGCCATTTTCACACATTCCCAACAACTAAGACGCACGCTGATGCCACCAGAATTCCCAGTAAGGATGACAGTTTGAGGCTACAGGAAGATATCAATGGACTGGTTAGGGGGCAAATGGAATTCAATGGTGGACAAGAATGGGGTAATGGGATTCCAGCATGGCAAGAGAATACACAGTAAATGGTCGGGTTCCAACAAGTGTGGAAGAACAGTTGCACGTGCATAGATCTCTGAAGGTAGCAGGATAGCTAGGTGAGGTAGGTAAGCAAGCATGGACAATTAGGGACAGATATTAAATGCTGGCATTGTCCGAGTCAACTCCATGCCGTGGGCACAAAAATGACCGAGGTACAAGGCACAAAAGTGGGGAGGTGGTGGATGAAGCTCTGGTGAGGAGCTTGGGGACAGGTCTGGTCGCCATGGAGTGATACAGCGTGGAAACAGGCCCTTCAGCCCAACTTGCCCACACAGGACAACATGTCCCAGCTACACTAGTCCCGCCTGCCTGCACTTGGTCCATATCCCTCCAAACCTGCCCTATCCATGTAGGATAGGACCCATTTCAAGTGCACATACCCTAGGAGAGATGTGGCAGCACTGGAGAGGGTGCAGAGGGAACCTCAGGGAGGTTCCCAGTGCCGGAGAGTTGGAGTTCTGAAGAGAGACCGTCTAAGGTGGGATTCGTTTATTTGAAATAAAGCAGACTGATCAGACACAAGATCAAGATGTTTGAGATTGCGAGGCCTAGGCAGAGTGAATGTGAATGCCCATGAGGAGGCATAACCTGCAGAGCTATGTCCCCATTCACCCCATTTAAATTACATTCAGACTCTGTTTTTCTGATGTTCATAAGTTATAGGAGCATTCTCCTGCCTTCGCTCCATAACCCCTGACACCCAGTACTAATCAAGAATCTATGTATGCCTTAAAAATACCCACTGACTTGGCCTCCACAGCCCTCTGTGGCAAAGAATTCTGCAGATTCACCACCATGAGCAATAATATTTTTTTGTGTTAACTGGCCCTGCCTATCTGCATTGTTGATGCCAGCATTTTGGAAAATGAATTCTGGTGTCTGTTCAGTCGGCATATTGTTTGGCTCAGAGTCATACAGCGGAAAAATATTAAATCAGCCAAATGTATATTTGCATTCGCCGAAACTATAATCTTTCTCCATGAACCTAGCGAAGGAATCCATTGCAGCATTCTCCAACAAATCCATATTGAACGCTAATATTTGGGCAAATCCATGAGTGGAAACAAGAGGGACCACAGAACGGCATTCTTTCCCTATGGACAAAGAAAAGCCTTTAGTTCCAACAATCCCACATTCACTGGAGAGTAACATTCAACGTTTTGTTTTGCAAGATATGGGATGCTTTACATTTTTCTTGAAATGTTTCAGATTCCCAACTCGCCTCTAAGAGCTAGTAAGGTCCAACACCTGTTGAGCAACAAACTGTCTGTTCACCATCAGTGCACTTATCTTCTCCACCTCCATTGATGTGATTTACTGATTTGGCGAAGAACTCTAGCCCGTGTGAATATTGGCATTGAGCAGGACACCTCCTCCGACAGAATAGTACATATTATATGGAGCACCTGCTAGGCCACAACACTCCAGGGGCCAACACTCCACAACACTTCGGGCAGCACGGTGGCACAGCGGGTAGAGTTGCTGCGTGACAGCGCCAGAGACCCGGGTTCAATCCTGACTACGGGTGCTGTCCATACGGAGTTTGCACGTTCTCCCCATGACCTGCGTGGGTTTTCTCCGGGTGCTCCGGTTGCCTCCCACACTCCAAAGACGTCCAGATTTGTACGTTAATTGGCTTCAGTAAAATTGTAAATTGTCCCTAATGTGGGTGGTGGGGGAGACGAAGGGATTGTTTCCACGCTGTGTCCCTAAACTAAACTCCAGTTGCCTTCTATTCTGAATGCCACACTAGAGGAAGTGAAGACTTTGGTGAGGATGCAGGGGAGATTTACCCAAATGATTCCAGAAGGTCATGCAGGTAGGCGAGAGAAACTAGTATTGTTTTCCTTAGAACAAAGGAGCTTCCAAGAAGATCAGAACTAGGGATTTTAAATCATCAAGGATATGGACAGAGTAAAGAGAGACACTGGTCCCATTGACAGAGGAGTCAAGAGCAGAGGACACAGAATGAAGGTGATTGTTAAAACAACCAAAATTGAGCCGAGGTGAAAGCTTTTTTACACAGTGAGTGGCAGGAGTAGTGGAAGCAGATTCAATTGCAGCATTCAATAGGAGATGTTTATCTACATGAAGGGAAACACTTTGCAGGCCTCTGGGGAGAAGATCTGGCGAGTGAGGGTTGCTCTTATGTACAGCTGTTCCCAACTCAAAGTGACAAATTGGCCTCTTTATTTGCTGCACCCGCTCTGTAATCCTTTGGGCAAAGACAGAGCTGTTGCCTCACAGCGCCAGAGACCCGGGTTCGATCCTGACCATGGGTGCTGTGTTAACGGAGTTTGTAACCCGTGACCTGCTTGGGTTTTCTCCGGGTGCTCCGGTTTCCTCCAACACTCCTAAGACGTGCAGGTTTGTAGGTTAATTGTCTTCGGTAAGTTGTAAAATTGTCCCTAGTGTGCGTAGGTCAGTGTACGGGGTGATCGCTGGTCGGCACGGACTCGGTGGGCCGAAGGGCCTGTTTCCGCACTGTATCTCTAAAGTCTAAAGGCTCTTCACTACTCAGTGATATTGTTGCATAGGTTGCCTTCTGAAGGTATCACACGCTCCTCAAACATCTGGTACTCCATTTTATGTTGATCAACTTTTTTTTCAGTTGGGGTAATGGGTCAAGAGTAAGGGGAGCTCCAAAAGGAGTCTCACACACACTAAAATTCAAGGAAAGCAAGTGTACCCATTGAAGACCTTGAAAAAATTGGAATACTTTGCCACGATAACATGCAGAACAAAAGTCAAATCTCAGTTTAAGGTCTAGTAGACTCTTCACTGAAACAGCTTTAGTTCAGAAATACAATTCTTGTGAAAAAGTTCTGTTGGGTTTTCAAAGTAGCCTGAGTATTGTACTTAAGGAAATAGTTTAGTTGTGCTTTGTACTATTACTTTGGAAAATGGGCAAACAAATGTATTGCATCTTTTGTTTTTCAAAGTTGTAAGTAGCTTTATTTCTATACATGTAAGAAAATGTGTGTGCAGTTAGATGTAGCACTTCATAAGGTGTACCCTTCTTCAAACAGAGCCTCCATTTACAATTTAGACCTGTTTTGTAGCTATAATGTTCAAAACTTTCCAATTCCTGTTTCTTCCCACTCTGTAATAAATTAATGCACTCTATGTTGTGGGTTGAATGGCTGCTGTAGTCCTGCAGTGTCTGTTGAACTCGTGTATCCAATGGAACAGTGGATTTTGGCAACGATATTTAAAGCTTCTGGGATTTCAATTTTGGATTCAGTTTTTCTTTTTTTTTTTTTTTTTAAACAGCCAGCAGTTCCAATCCATAAATGTGTGAGGCAGGGAATTTAAAGAAATATTCATTGAAGTTGCCTCGCTACTTTTTCTTTTAAGGGATCTGGGTCACATTTGGCAGAATAAGGAACTCGTGCGGAGATATGGCATGAAATAGTTCTGTTACTGACCAGCTGATGAAGAGTCTGTGCCCCTCACCAAAGATCCCAGCTTTATTAAGGAAAATATGGCGGATATTGGTAAGGGTGTGTGGGATAGGGAGCTGTTACAACCCATGGTACTGTGGCAACAACCAGCGCACTTGGCTTCCAGTCTGCATTGAAGCAAACGATTTTCTGTTAGATCGAGTGATCCATTTTTTAAAATAATCCCATTTATTCCCTTAATCTGCAATAAACTGTATCTTCCTTGCATATTTTAGCCTGGCTGTTCCATAAATTAGTGAACGTTATCAGTGAAGTACAGAAATCAGTTGCCTCCAGGTATTTAATGCTGAACAGGTTTCGGATTTCAATGTCTCCGTTGGCCAGTGTGAACTGGGATGTCCTGTTGGTCAAAATGGTACAATGATGGAGTATGCTATTTTATGAACCCTCTCATGAAATGTAATTCCCAGCTTTCAATTTAAGCCTTCTATTCTCTGTAAACTCTCCTATAAGAAAACTATTAAAAATAGCCAAATGTACTAATAAAATGTGGTTTTGTTAACAGTTGCATTTATATTCAGTACATCTCATGAGCAAATGTATAATTTCCCTGCCACAAATTGGACATTAACACCCAGAAATGTGTCTTAACAGCTTTGTTACAGAACCATCACACACACACACACACACACTATAGGGGACATTTGAAGGAGGCCCCCAAGGAGCCGACATTTGGTTGGACTACCCACGGCTATCGGAGAGTGAGGGCAGATTATTTTTACCTCCAATTCTCCGTACTGTTTCATCTAAAGGTGCAGACCCTGCATCGAGGCAAATTACCATGGGGGTTACCAGTCCCCTGAGAACCCGCCTAAAACGAGGGGTCACACAGTTAAGAATAAGGGGTTGGCCATTTAGGACTGAGATGAAAAACCTTTTCACCCAGAGAGGTGTGAATCTGTGGAATTCTCTGCCACAGAAGGCAGTGGAGGCCAATTCACTGGATGTTTTCAAGAGAGAGTAATGCCCCTGTCCCACTTAGGAAACCTGAACGGAAACCTCTGGAGACTTTGCGCCCCACCCAAGGTTTCCGTGCGGTTCCCGGAGGTTTTTGTCAGTCTCCCTACCTGCTTCCACTACCTGCAACCTCCGACAACCACCTGCAACCTCCGGGAACCGCACGGAAACTTTGGGTGGGTCTGAAGAAGGGTTTTGGCCCGAAACGTTGCCTATTTCCTTTGCTCCATAGACGCTGCTGCACCCGCTGAGTTTCTCCAGCTTTTTTGTGTAACCTTCGATTCTCCAGCATCTGCAGTTCCTTCTTAAAAGGCATGATCATATTGAATGGCGGTGCTGGTTCGAAGGGCCGAATGGCCTACTCCTACTTTCTATGTTTCTGCATCCACTTTTAATGGGTAAGCATTTATACATTGAGAGCTGGTTGATATGTGACAGCTTTTATCCAACACTATCACCACCTGAAACACACAGACACCTGCACAATGCACATCATTCACACACACACATATATAGAAGGGTACAATGTATTTGCACACGAACAGTGTTCACACACACCATCTGGCAGGCAGTGATAAAGATCAAGAATGCTGGCGATTTTTGGTTTCTCAGCTGGCTGAGATGAGCTGTTGTACCCCTAATGCTGCTTTGGTTGGTGTAATAGTGAATGTGGATTTTATGCACTCCCCATTCAAATCTCTGGTCTGTTTTATGTTCTGTTGTGAGTGTAACACTGGCAAATTAAAGACTTAGCCAAGAGCAATCTTCGAAGGCAGCGTAGATCTGAAACCGGGCTACCACATCTCTCTGATGCCTGCTTGAAAGTCAAAATCAATGAATCGGTCTAATACTGACGATCGTCAGAGTTAAGACCAAGTTTAGACCAACACCCCACCCTAGTCATCTTGCTAGTTTCACTGTTCTCATCCCTTTGTTTTCACCTTCTCGGCCAACAATAGACCATTGTGGCCTCTTTGGTCATCAGTGCAGTTGTGTTAATTGCCTGTCTGCATTGTCCATATACTGGCTGTGGGACACATCTGAGTCATCCTTGGACGAGCAGCAACAAGTTCAAGACACTGGAGCAGTCTCTGCTTTGTTCTGTACCTCCTAATTCATACCTCGAGTTTCCCTCTCCCCCTGACTCTCAGTCTGAGAAGGGTCTCGACTCAAAACGCCACCTATCCATGTTCTCCAGAGAGGCTGCCTGACCCACTGAGTTACTCCAGCACTTTGTGTCTATCTTTAGTGTGCGAGAGACAGGTCGGGTAATTCACACATTTGGCTCTAATTTTAAATTTCCATTATAAATCCTGTGTCATATTTATAAAAGCACCCATCACACAGTAATTATGCCCCACTACAACCAATGATGCTGCTGTTTTACTGTACTGGAAGGTGCAATTACAACTTGGCACTTTCATCCTTATACTATCATTGATAACAAAGATCCTATAACGGAGCAAGATAGACCACTCCTAAATGCAATAGGCTGATGTGTAGTACGCAACGGAGTGGAATGTGGGCCTTTTTTTCATCCATTTCAGTAACCCGACCCGACCCGCAGTGTAATCAACGTTGCGGGGGAACAGTTTGTGTTAATAAATTATAATTCTGAAAATGAGGAGGAGATTTTTACCAAAGAACTTTTATTTTTACGAGGATGTTTCCGTAACCAGCTTCCGTCTCTGCACTAGTATCTTTGCTCCGCTATGGAATCTTTGGTGCGGAGACGGAAGCCGGTTACGGAAATGGGGCCGAATATTACCCATGAATCTGCCCTATACGTCTTTTTCGTCGAGTGATCTATCTTGCTTGCTATAGGATCTTTGATTGATACGAGGTTGTGGAGAGGTCATTTCAATGGCAATCAATTATTCACAGTTAATGTGTGTTTAATGCATTGACTTTCTGGGCATCTGTTAATTGCCTGTCTGCGTTGTCCATATATTGGCTGTGGGACACATCTGAGTCATTCTTGGGCTAGCAGCAACAAGTTCAAGACACTGGGGCTGTTATTTATTTGGAACACACACAACCTAAGTTCCAATGTTACTGTTTTCTCACATGTTTACTGCTGTGTGGAACAGTGCAAGAACAGGCCCTTCAGCCCACAATGTCTGCACCGAACATGATGCCAAGACCACCTCTTTTCTGCCTGCACATAATCCATATCCCTCCATATCCATGGGCCTATCCAAAAGTCTCTTAAACACCACTATTGTGTCTGCCTCAACCACCAATCCTGCAGCATGTTCCAGGTATCTTCAAGCTTGAACCTCTTCTATTCTCCATCACACAAACCAACCTCCCTTCTATTGACTTCATTTATAC
This sequence comes from Leucoraja erinaceus, assembly GCF_028641065.1. NCBI lineage: Eukaryota > Metazoa > Chordata > Chondrichthyes > Rajiformes > Rajidae > Leucoraja > Leucoraja erinaceus. Next base: position 3,129,072 of record NC_073416.1, read on the forward strand.
CGCCCACGAGGCCAGCAGCATCATCAAGGACAAGTCGCACCCTAGCCACTCCTTCTTCTCCCCTCTTCCATCAGGCAGAAAGTATAGAAGTGTGAAAATGCGCACCTCCAGATTCAAGGACAGCTGATATCAGGCAACTGAACCATCATATCACAACCAGAGAGCAGTGCTGAACTACTATCTACCTCATTGCTGACCCGCAGACTATCCTTGATTGGACTTTGCTGGCTTTACCTTGCACTCAATGGTATTCCCTTATCATGTATCTGTACACTGTAAATGGCGTGATTGTAATCATGCATTGTCTTTTCTCCCAACTAACAATGATCGATTCTACATTTCCTTGATCTCTCCCTTTGTCCTGTTTTCACACCTGATACTTCCTTATCTATGTACCTCCCACTCCCCTGACATCAGTCTGAAGAAGGGTCTCGACCCGAAACATCACCCATTCCTTTTCTCTAGAGATGCTGCCTGTCCCGCTGAGTTATTCCAGCATTTTGTGTCTATCTTGTCTCTCCACACACTGGATAGCACGCAACAAAGGCTTTTCACTGTACATCGGTACACGTGACAATAAACTAAACTGAGAACTGAATCTATTTTCATTCGGCTCTTGCTACGGCCTCATGGCCACCCTCTCCATCCTCCGCTCCACATGTGCAAGGCCAAGCCACTACCAACAGGGTTGCAGGTTGATCATTTTTTCTTTAATCAGCAAACAACATAGAAACATAGAAAATAGGTGCAGGAATAGGCCATTCGGCCATTCGAGCCTGCACCGCCATTCAATATGATCATGGCTGATCATCCAACTCAGTATCCTGTACCTGCCTTCTCTCCATACCCCCTGATCCCTTTAGCCACAAGGGCCACATCTAACTCCCTCTTAAATATAGCCAATGAACTGTGGCCTCAACTACCTTCTGCAGGAGATAATTCCACAGATTTACCACTCTCTGTGTGAAAAAAGTTTTCCTCATCTCGGTCCTAAAAGATTTCCCCTTTATCCTTAAACTGTGACCCCTTGTCCTGGACTTCCCCAACATCGGGAACAATCTTCCTGCATCTAGCCTGTCCAACCCCTTAAGAATTTTGTAAGTTTCTATAAGATCCCCCCTCAATCTCCTAAATTCTAGCGAGTACAAACCGAGTCTATCCAGTCTTTCTTCATATGAAAGTCCTGACATCCCAGGAATCAGTCTGGTGAACCTTCTCTGTACTCCCTCTATGGCAAGAATGTCTTTCCTCAGATTAGGAGACCAAAACTGTACCCAATACTCCAGGTGTGGTCTCACCAAGACCCTGTACAACTGCAGTAGAACCTCCCTGCTCCTATACTCAAATCCTTTTGCTATGAACCATCACCGACTCTCAACTGAAAACACGCAGGGCCTTCCACTCACTTGCCATTGAGTTTGTTGGAAGTAACACTCGAAGAAATGTAATCAACATGAAGCTAGGTTCTGAAGGCAACCTCCATAGTTTGCTCTGTGCTTCCATCACTCCTTCACTAGTGCCCCCTAGTGGTCTTCCATGTTGCCACAGATTCTAAAGTTTGAACCATTGCGAAAATATAGGATACATTTTTGTGACTTTTGGGGTCATAGTTTAAGAATAAGGGGTTGGCCATTTAGGACTGAGATGAGGAAAAACTTTTCCACCCAGAGAGTTGTGAATCTGTGAAATTTTCTGCCACAGAAGGCAGTGGAGGCCAATTCACTGGATGTTTTCAAGAGAGAGTTAGATTTAGTTCTTCGGGCTAACGGAATCAAGGGATATGGGGAGAAAGCTAGAACGGGGTACTGATTGTGGATGATCAGCCATGATCGTATTGAATGAAGGTGCTGGCTCAAAGGGCTGAATGGCCTACTACTGCAGCTTTTTTTCTACGTTTCAGCATGTGAGGTGAGCCCGGGATTGGAAGACAATGTTCAAAAGGTGGCTGCAAATTTTCAAGCTTTGCAGTTTGAGTTTATAACATCCTGCAGACTTGTCCCCAGACACACATCTCTGCGCATAAGCCTTGCTAATGAAGACCAATGTCAGTACAATGTCTTTTCCGCAATGTCAGCACATTATTCCGCAAAATGCTGATCGCAATGAGTATATTACGCCGCAAAATAACCTTTTTTTTATTCCTTTCCTGTGCCAATATATCTTTCAGTTCCGAAGGATAACAAACTAAAGATTAAAATCCATGTCGTGTTTTGTTATAGATGCGACGTGATCCAAGTCTTGTCCCAACAGTGTTCAGCAGGACTAACAGTGTTCAAACTCCGTTGAGGATTGCTTTAGCACCGCTGCTGGTCAGATTGGGAATAGTCCATAAACTTTACTTTAGAGATACAGCTTGGAAACAAACCTTTCGACCCACCGAGTCCACACCGACCAGTGATCACCCCATACACCAGCACTATCCTACATGCTAGGGACAATTTACAGAAGCCAATTAACCTACAAACCCATATGTATTTGGAGTGTAGGAGGAAACCGGAGCACCCAGAGAAAACCCATGCGGTCACAGGGAGAACGTACAAACTCCGTGCAGACAAGACCGTGGTCAGGATCGAACCTGGGTCTCCAGCACTGAGGCGGCAACTCTACCGCTGTGGAGTCGACTCTGAAGAAGGGGCTCAACCCGAAATGTCACCCATACCTTCTCTCCAGAGATGCTGCCTGTCCCGCTGAGTTACTCCAGCTTTTTGTGTCTATCTATGGTGTAAACCAGCATCTGATTTAGGAATCTGAGGGGTAACCTTTTCCACACAAAGGGTGGTGGGTGTATGGAACGAGCTGCCAGAGGAGGTAGTTGAGGCTGGGATTACAGGTACATGGATAGGACAGGTTTGGAGGGATATGGACTAAATGCAGGCAGGAGGGACTAGTGTAGCTGGGACATGTTGGGCCGAAGGGCCTGTTTCCACGCTGTCTTACTCCATGACCATCTGCTCTTCTTCTTTTGTGTGGCGTACACAGCCTAAAGTTGTTGGACAACTTGTTCTATTTGATGGTACACAAAAAAGCTGGAGAAACTAAGCGGGTGCAGCAGCATCTATGGAGCGAAGGAAATAGGCAACGTTTTGGGCCGAAACCCTTCTTCAGACGCTGCACCCGCTGAGTTTCTCCAGCTTTTTTGTGTACCTTCGATTTTCCAGCATCTGCAGTTCCTTCTTGAACACTTGTTCGCAATCTTCCACCCCGATGGCCATCTGCAGCAAAGATCTTAAGATCTTTGATCTGCAGTTCCTTCCTACACCTATTATCAAGCTGCCACTCACTCGGGTGAACTTGTCGTCGGTCGTGAGCGTATCTCTTTGGTCGTGGGGACAAGGGGTCACAGCTTAAGGATAAAGGGGAAATCCTTTAAAACCGAGATGAGAAGAACTTTTTTCACACAGAGAGTGGTGAATCTGTGGAACTCTCTGCCACAGAGGGTAGTTGAGGCCACAGTTCATTGGCTACATTTAAGAGGGAGTTAGATGTGGCCCTTGTGGCTAAGGGGATCAGGGGGTATGGAGAGAAGGCAGGTACGGGATACTGAGTTGGATGATCAGCCATGATCATATTGAATGGCGGTGCAGGCTCGAAGGGCCGAATGGCCTCTACTCCTGCACCTAATTTCTATGTTTCGATGTTTCTATGTGGGCAAAGATCACGTGAGGCGGGCGGTGACGTCACGCGTCGGGCAGAGGCGGGCTCCGCGCGAGCGTGCCTCCTGATTGGCCGTCGGGGGAGATTTCAAATCGGGCCCGCGCAAAAGGAAAGTAACGGCCGCTGGATCGGGAGCGCAGCGGACAGCGGACAGAGCAGCGGTCCGGAGCCTTACCCGCCAGGTATGGGGGCGTCCGGGGGAGGGAGAGCGAAGTAAAAAATGTTTAATTTAGCTCCGTGGGTGAGGGGAGCCTTTTTTCCCCCTCCCCCCACAAAAAAATAATTAAAATCCCCTACTGCCGCCGACTTTCGATCGGCGCCTCCATCCTTGTTGCCGCAGCCGAGCCCTAGGGCGGGGGCTGCCGCTGTGACTGCTGTACTCCCCCCCCCCTGTTTTGAATTCCTTTAGTTATGTTTTCCCCAGATCCCGGTAATCACGGCTTTGGCGACCTTCTTTCCTCCTTCCTTCCCTTCCCTCCATCGTCGCGACAATTCGACCGTTGCTCACTCAGCCGCGCCCGACTGTCGGCGCATTGACCCGGAGCACACGCGGCTGTCCTTCGGCCTCTTTAGCGCTGATATCAAAGTGGCAGGGGAATGGTGTTTTAAAGGGGTGGGGGGGGGGAGAGAGGGGGGGGGTTGGGGGAGAGGGGGGGCAGGGAGTGGGGGGGGGGGGGGGGGGGGGGGGGGGGGGGGGGGGGGGGGGGGGGGGGGGGGGGGGGGAGGGGGGGGTGGGGGGGGGAGAAGAGGTGGGGTGGGGGGGGGAGGAAGAGAGGGGGGAAGGTGGGGGTTGGGGAGAAGAGGATGAGTGGGAGAGAAAAGGATGGGTAGGTGAAAGTGGGGAGGGAGGAGGGTACGTGCAGTGGGTGGGTAGGGAGGGGAGGTGGACTATGTGGTGGAAGGACACCATACACTACAGTATGGAACAAAATGATCAATCAGCAGTCTTGGCTCCGTGTGGAATTTCAGTTTATAATACTATAATAGTTCTGGGGGTGCCATCATACTGGGTTCCAGAGGGGACTGTATAACGACTCCCAGTGTTAGGTCCGGTTTTAATACTTTTGTGTAATAATTGCTGAGTTCGTGCTTGTTGCAGGCATGCTTTATTTTTACACCTTCTTGCAGAGTGGGTTTACTCATCTGCGAACAGTTTAACTTGGGCTTCTGTCCGAATGTCGTTCAGCGCCGTTGTATATTTGAACAGATGAGCGGGTTACTTTTGTTTTGCAGATCATACACTGGGACGCCCTGATCCCATCTGCATCTCTTTTCTGAGCCATTTAAATAACTTTACCCTTTTTTACTCCAGCTGGTAAATCACCTGATGGCACCCTATCAATGTCTTCTGGCAAGCTTCAGTATTCTACATCCACCAGTGCCCCTTTATCCAGTATTATTTCCAAGACTTGACCCTTTTTCCTCTCCTTATGATGCTAGTATCTGTAAGGAGATATTTCACAGTGAAAGCTGTCAATTGTTGTGGTTGCATTATTTTGTAACACCATTGCTTTAATCTCAGGACAATGGAATCCACAATGGTGACTCCACGTGGGATGTTCGAGCAGATGCTCCGACAGATGGAAGTACTAAATGAAGGAATTGAACCTCGTAAGCATATTTACTTTGATCATAATGAAGTATGGGAGTGATCAGTGCAATTTTTAGACACTGTGAATACAGGTGTAAAATCAATGGGATGGGTTAATCTCTGCTTAGTGAACTGTTCAAAATAGTTATAGCATTAAAGTAATTCATTATTTTGAAATGTAAGGATTGATGTTACTTGTGTAAAATCTCATCACCTTAATACCAAATGAGCATGTTTGTAACGTATTTTATTTTTTCAAATCTAACTTGTGCCTTAAAACATAAATACAAGCAAAAATAAGCTACCTTGAGGCAAATTAATTGTCGGGTTTTTTTCTGCCTCAAGTGCTCTCTTTCCCTCTGCCTCTATTGCTTGATTCAAATCTTTAATTTCCACTTGGTCGCTAAAGGGTGGCTGACCCCCTTACAATTGCTTAACATTTGTATCAGTCCAATGCAATTAATAGGCACTTATTACTGCTCAGCTTTTTATTTGTTTGAATCAAATGCCTTCCCTAGTCCCAGAATCCCTGTGTAGTAGCCCTAGTTGATGTGCACTCGTTCATCCACGTGCTGGTTGTCAAATCAATGACTCGTTCTGTGTTGGTACTTGCTTCCCATCTCCTCCAAGCTCCCTAAGTTGTTTCTCCTGCATACATTCTAGAATTTTTTGTGGCTTGAATGTATCTCTTCATAACCAGACTTATCTTGAATCTGTGGACTTGTACTAGAGAGCTGGAATTGACCTTGGTGTAGACCATTTACATGTTCTTGGGCTTAAAGTTGAAAAGGTATAAATTGGTGACCTAAAAGAGTAATGGAAAAAAATCAAGGGCAGATTGACGAGAGATGGTAGAGTGTAAATGAAACTGGGATAATTGTTTGTCCCACCCAGAACATGAAGAAGGGTCACTGCCTGAAACGTCACCCATTCCTTCTCTCCAGACATGCTGCCTGTCCCGCTGAGTTACTCCAGCTTTTTATGTCTATCTTTGGTTTAAACCTGCATTTGCAGTTCCTTCTTGCACAGAACATTTTTAAGTTCTGACCGTGCTGTATATATTTTAACTTCCCTTTGGGGAATAAAATGGTGACTTTTAAGATAGCACTCAAGTCAAATTTACATCAACATAAAAATGCATCAACAGGGACATTTCTTTTTACTGAACAGCAATCTTGATTTTGGCAAAACTTAAAAATAAAAAATAAATAAATAAATAAATAAAATAAAAAAGATTCTTATCTGAATATTTCCTTGCAGAATTTATTCAGTTGGCTAGTAACTTCGAAGAGTGCAGACGAAAGTGGCATAAAACTCAGCTGGAACTGTCCCGTGCTGCAGAGTGCCTAACCAAAGCTGAAACAGAGCGGAGTGCCCTTGATGTCAAGCTGAAGCACGCTCGTAACCAAGTTGATGTTGAGATGAAACGTCGTCAGAAAGCAGAAACTGATTGTGAGAGGCTGGTAAGTCTGGGTGATTGTACATTTGTATTTTAAGCTGGTTCCTTCCCCTCGGCATGGATAATTAACAATTAGACGACGTCGGCATTTTGTAACATTTGAAGCCGCTGTGCACATAGCATTTTACCGTTGCAGTTTGAACTTTTTGCATTGACTTTTGTAGGCCTGCCACCAAGGGCAAACCCCATCTCTTTAGTTTATTGGTTGAACTAGTATTTTTTCCCTCCATAATTATTGGTGTCACTGGCAAGGCCAGCATTTATTTCCATCCTGAATTTCCTCTTGAATGTAGTGGTGAGCAACCACCACTGCAATTCCTTGGTGATGGTGCTCTTGAGCATAGAGTTGCAAGATGTGCACAGAGTTAACATCAAGGATCTGTAATACGCTTCTGATTCTAGGAGATATGTGCATTAGAGTTGCTGCCGTTCTCTTGTTTCTTCTGCCATTGTACTTGGTGTTAGAAGTCATGGGTTTGGGATGCAGCTTTGAAGCATCCTTGGGCAAGATGCTGTAGAGTATTTTGTAGATGATGCGCTTGTTTGTGTTTAGTTGGTAAAAGCAATAAATGTTGGGATGGTGGATGTGGTTTCAGTTAACCAGGCTGCTTTGGCCTGGGTGTTGCACTTGCACTCATCCAGGGAAGTGGAGAGGATTATTTCATACTCCTGACGTGCCTTGTAGATGCTAGAAAGGCTTTGCAGGGTTAGGAGTTAGCTGCAGACTAGAATATCCAACCACCTTATTTCATTATCTCTGAAGTTACATACCATAAAATCACCTTGTAAACGTGTGCACAGTCAGACTACTGGATCCAGGTTTACTTGTAGATTAAAAGTTGTGCAGACACTTACTATGAAAGAACATCTCAAAGTCTTAATGTTTTCTATGCTGGCAAGCCACATTTTGATTTCCATTAACATTTGATGGGTTCCTTGGATTGTGCAAGACCTTGCATGTTTGTGCTTCGATAATGTCAGTTTAAATTCCCTATAAGGCTGCGAGTTTTATAAAATTGTTTTTGTATTAAAACTTTTTTGAAATATTCATAAAATTGAGATGTTAAATATAGTTATACCTTATTGAAAGGTAAATTATTATAGCTGAGTGCACTTTGCATATTTCCTTGACCCCTTTTGCACCTTTTACACGCTTGCCTCGATCGCTTGCGCTCCAGCAGACAATCATTTTACTGAAATGGTGCTGAGGAAGAGGTTTGTTCTTTGAAATAATCGCAATTTGCTTGTCTAGCTCCATGGTAATGTTCAAAGAACAGTAAAGGAATTCAAACATCCAGGTTACATTTCATCTTCAGTCAATGTTCATTTCAGATTGCCTATTGCATTTGCTGAGCGCAAAGTGACTCTTGCATTTGCCAAAGCGGTGATTCCATTTAAGTATTGCATTGGAGATGGCCTGATGTAATGAGGGGCCACTTAAATGAATACAATTTATCTTTCTAATTTACCTAATGGCTCATTGGAGAGATGGTCTTTATACTCCTCTTGTCATCTTGGCTTGTCTGCCCCAATCTGGAAGTAAATTGCATCACAAAGATGGCACTGGAATTTAGTAAGATTGAAAAGAAAACGTACTTGCTTGAAATCAGAACAAACGAGAGACTTCTAACAGCAAGCAATCATGCAGACGAGTGGTTACTTTTTTGAATGTTAAGTTTTTATGTGAAAAACTTAGTCATACTGTCCTTTTTTGCATGCTCCCAAACTCACTCATGGCGTGGCTAATCCGTGCCAGCCTCAACTTCTCTTCTGTGCCAGTTCCCTGTACCACTACCTTGTGACTTTTGCAATATCTCTCTATCTCCATCTTGAATATATCATTCCTAACACTGCAGTATCTAATGAAAGATGCTCTGCAATATTAGTGTGTTTTTTTTAAACTGGGTTCCAGCTAATCGAGTACTGCAAGGGCCAAGTACAAATGGGCAATCAAGTTCTCCAGCTACATAATCTGAAGCCTGCAGCAAATATTGTAACAATGTGTGCGAAACTTTAACCCCAGCCTTGAGTAACCCTAATCTGTGCCCAGTTTTGTAACGCGGCTTGCTTTCTCTTTGCGCCCAACTTGATGAGGATGGAAGCAAAAGAGAAGTTTTCCTGGAGGGAGTGGTGTACAGAATATATAATTATTAATTGTACAATTGAATTGACTGCACCTTACTGCAAACTCAAAGGTGAGTGGCGCAAAAAAAATTGCTTCATTGTTTACGGTGGAGTTGGAAGATGGGCAGCGTTGCAGCTTGTCCGAGTTAGAAGTCTTACTACAGGAGGAGATTTCCCAAAGAGTGTCCCAAATCATGCAGTCAATGCTGAGTGTCATCTTTATGGAGGGCAGTCGTTTGGCTCTGCTCTTTGTGCCTGGTTGTGGAATTCACTAGTAGTAAGCTGATATCTCAAAGAAGGCAGCGAGTATGACCACTTTTTCCAATGTGGGGCAAACTCAATTTTGTACTTGTTCCACATGCCTTGACAAGTTTTGCTCAAAGAACGCTGTGTATGCTCTATAGTTATATTAGAGCTATTTGCCCAAGACAGCTATGGTGTTCCTCTGCTGTAGAGGGGTTCCTCTGTGTGCCTAGTGGTTCTAGATGGAAGTCATTTTGCAACACCTGTCCGGCTTCTGAAAAAGGTGTCGCCTTGGAGCAATGCATTTTTTTTAAATGGTGACCTCTTCAGGAGTAACAGTCACTGACATGATGCCAGTGCTCAGATGCCACCTGAACATCAATTTAAAGTAAGCCTTGCTTTTTATTCAATGTCACGATTGTAATGTACTACAAACCATGCCACCTCATAAACTATGCGGTTGATCCTTCAATTCTGCAGAAGAATTAATATAGATATTGTGCTTTGCTTCTGAGATATCCATTTGTGTTATGTGGCTCTGGTGGATATTCCAAATAGAATGTCCCCAAAGGGGGGCACTGAAGCGCAAATGTCTTGATTCAAGCTTGCCTTTGAGTCCCAGATGAGGAGGTGGGCACTCCAGCCTTGCTGAGGTTTGCACTATGGGAAGAAGCCTCTGTTTTAATAAAAACAAAACGTGATTTGGGGGTAGAGAAGAGGTTCATGGCCGAAGGGCCTGTTTCTGTGTCGTATGACTCTGTAGGATTATCCTGATCTCATTCACTGCACCTCGATTCACTGCTTGTAACATTGGACATTTTGTTTTCTTGCTTGGTGCTGGTTTAGGATCTGGTATTGTGATCTGCCTGCACGCCTTGTTTTGCCATTATGAATTGAGGTTACAATATTATTGTCGGCAAGAGTGTTTTATTGTTAAATGTCCTGAAACGGTACATTGTTTCTTTTTATTGAAATAATTTCAAAGTCCAAGAGCAATTATGGGTGGACATCAAATGCTGACCTTGTTTCCGGTGCGTGATGATTTTGTTTAATATCCTTTTACAGTTTAAAAAAATAAACTCAAATAAAAACCCTGGTAGTCATTTGAAAGTATTTTTCTCCTCACTTAGTCTCCCGCTTCACTAATAATTATTTGGCAGCACTGGGTAAATGAATGTCACGCAAGACTTTTTGCTTTGTTGGCTTCCTCATGTGATGTAGTTTTTTTTTCTTGTTTTTTTTTTCCCCTGATGGCAGTGAACCCATAGCAGAAATCTTGGAGTAAACTGGTATTTTGCCCCTATGATTATTCTTCATGCACAAGCTTAAATGGTGTAAGCAATGGCAGATAGTTTTACTATTGTAGCCAAGTGCAATGTTGACCTCACACGGCCTGTGTGCATGGAGAGAATAATCATAAGCTGTGACCACATTAAACTTTGATTTAATGAGCCAGCGGTTCTCTTCTATTTGTAGTAATTGCTTTCTTTCATTTAAGGAACGACAGATTCAGCTAATCCGAGAGCTCCTCATAACAGAAGGCTCGACCAGCATTCAGTTAAATGAAGAACAGAAGTCTGCTCTTGCTTTTCTCAACCCCAAATGCTCAAATTCTAATGGATATGCATCCAACAGACGGTAGTACTTTTAAAATCACCAACAATTATTTTTACTGTTGGTTTTAGGGTAAACTAGAATTGGGGAAATTATTGATGTGTATATAAGCTTTCTGTAAAAGGGACACCATGTTTCCTGGAGTAATGGATGCCACCCAGTGACCACACCCTTTTCATTTGACTGCTCGAGTAACTGAAGTTGTAACGAGCACCCTATCTCCCCCACAGTTGAAATAGCTGTAGGCACCATTTAAATCCAGTCATGTTTTCAAGCGGTCCACCCCCAGGAAGCTGTGGATTTGAGATAAATTATTCACAGCAGTGCTCCAACTTAGTTTTGTCTCTTTGGCAAATAGAACCACTGCAGGGCCCATTCAGATCCTTGTTGTAGTTGCACTAGTCACAATAGCCCTTGCATGGGTCATACTTTGTGTTGACGTCTTAATATCAGCAACGAAACCCATTTACTTGTGTTTTATTTTGAAAGGCATACTCAAACCTATTTTCCCTTTTCTTCTGCTGACGTCTTCCTTCAGGTTTGCTTTCTTAATTGTTGCCATGGAGCGCTCTGAGCTCATTTTGAGTGTTCAGGGTTTGTCAAGTTGCCCTAGTCTAAAAGGTTTTAAATGTAAAGCAGGAAATCCTCTCAAAAATACATGATCATCCATAGCAAAGCCATTATTGCGCAATTAGGTATTTGTGCAAGCAATTTTTTTTTTTTTTTTTGCTTAGTTTAGAGATACGGCGTGGAAACAGGCCATTCAGCCCACCGAGTCTGCACCGACCGCACATTAACATTATCCTACACACACTGGGGACAATTTACACGTACAGCTACAAGCCAATTAACCTGCATATCTGTACGTCTTTGGAGTGTGGGAGGAAACCGAGGATCTCGGAGAAAACTCACGGGGAGAACGTACAAACTCCGTACAGGCAGCACCCGTAGTCAGGATCGAACCCGGTTGCTGTAAGGCAGCAACTCTACTGCTGCGCCACTGTGGCCGCTTATGAATGGTTCCTAGTCTAATTGGTGTTCTAGATGCAATCCAGAGTTGGTGTTGATTTTGTTCATTAGTGTCCGTAATACATGCCTCTGAGTGTGTACATCGGTTCAATCCCCTTTCCTGATGAATTTATTATCTAGGCTGATACAATGCTGAGGGAATGCTGCATTGCTCAAGGTGCAATCTTGCACTGAAGGTTATTGCCTCCTGCATTGGATATTGAATATTCCTTGGCTTTGTTTGGCAGGAAGACTTGATCAAAACAATATTCCCATGTCGCCAGAATAAATTAACTGATTATACATTCAAAGTTTGAGACTTTGCTGAGCGCAAATTAACTGCCGCAATTATCTGCAAAGCAACTGTGACTACATCTGAAGTGTTCTTCTTCTTGAAAGACATGATACTTTGTCATTTGGCATAACTTTGGCCCTCGCCATGAGTTGGCACATCCTCTTACAATTAACATATTCAATCTTAAAGATTCCTTGACTTGGGTGAAGGCGCAAATAAAAGATCTTTTAGTATGGTGAAAGCATCGACATTTATTTTGGGCCCAGTGGGAGACCAAAGTCTACCTGCTTTGTCTTTAATGGTTTTATTTGCGGTTAAAGGGTGTGGTTGAAGTACTCTGGGGAGTGGGAATGTGCGGTTTCAAATATTTTCCAGTGTGTATAATTGAAGTCAAATGTTTTGGGTATTGATGGTTACTATATATTTTTCCTATTTTTATTAGACTGTCTACAATTGATGAGTCTGGATCATTTCACTCTGACATTAGCTACGACAAGACTGATGACTCTTTGGTAATCCCTTTTATAATCATCTTGAAACTATGTTTGTGAGACTTTATTGTGAAATATCTGGCATTGCCTGTGAATCTGAAATGATTTGGTGTTGTGTGGTTCAGATCTTATTTGCATTGCAAAATTAGGAATTGTTGAATTATTCAAAACAAATTGCCAGTGTATGCAAAAAGCTGCAGGAAGTGATCAGAAATTTGGCTGGCTCAATTATAGGTAATTTCTGCAATAATTTTTTTACGTAAACTGCTGACTTGTTCCTTGGAAGCACTGTACCATGTAAAGGGCAGCTTATTTATTTTATGATTATTTGTGCAATGAGGAAATACTTTTACAACTAATGTCTGAACTTTAGTTTTTGATATTCCACGCATCATAGGCTTATTAAAATTGATTGCAGCTAATTGCTTTAAAGTTAAGTCTTGAATTAAGATGAGTAAATGAGAGCTTTGATTAGGTCCAATAAAGAGTGACCCAGTTCTCTGCTGTGTGAGATTGCACTGTTAACATTGTGATTAGAATGACACTTCATGTCGGTTCCAATGTGTTGCAGACTGGCAGAATATGGAGTTGTTTGCATTTCCACATCGAGTTATTTTCCAACATAAGTAGGCAGCAAGCTCACTCTCCAGCAAGAGGAAGAACATCAGAACAATCCATCTTGCTTCCCTGAGCCATTATCATCTGGTTAATCGATTAAGTTATGGATCATTGATAGCATATAGTTAGAGGATATAATTGCCTTAAATAATTGGGTCTGCGATATCACACTTCAACTTGACTTTGTGGGATCACTGTTCTGGTGCTCTAATGCTGGTCAGGTATCACTGATGATGATTTTTGAAATGTGCGATTTTACTAAAACGCAAGTTTGATGTTTGGATTTGAATTTAAAGCATAAGTGAACCTTTCATCAATTTGTTTTGGGTTGACTGTTGTGAGAATAAATTGTCTTTTTCTTAATGCAGGACTGGGATTCCTCCATTGTTAAGACTGTCAAGTTAAAGAAAAGGGAGAAAAGAGTAAGTTCCATACCTTCACTCTTCAAGTTATGGTTCAGCTCTGCGTACCTTTGTACAATCGGTAGGATTTGTTGTAGTCCGTAAACAAGAGACATGTGCATCAATGGAAGTAAAAGTCAGTCTAATTAATTTTTTGTTAAGACACTAAGTCCCCATGTGCATTCCTTCAGTCTGAGGCATTTACTTATTTCAAATAAATTAGGCTTCCCATGGCAAATAATGCAGTTGCTGTTTCTTTGGAAATATGTATTGTAAACATTTGTATAAAATCGGGCTTGTGAAGCTCCTGTTTAGGGCTGTACAGGGTCATGTTATCTGTCCAGTTAAACCAAAAGAGAAATTATTTTCATTTCATCCTTGTGTTTTCGCTTCATTACATAATAATATTTTGCTATAAACTGTTTTCCCCTTCAGTAAAGGATTTCTGGTTAATTCTGTAAATTGAGGCAATTTGTTTACATCTAGATTAAAAACTCTGATATCTACTTGTATCCACTCGTGGCTGTCAAAACAATGCCATTTTAATTTGTATGAAGGGGCTTAAATGTATAATGCTAATGTAGAGTGTTGCAGTGTACCAGATTATTTGCTGGTTAATCAATCAATTGTGTCCATGTATAAAGAAACTTTGTATTTCTTTCCAGCGTTCTTCCAGAGTTCTTGTTGATGTGCAGCCTGCACCAGCTAAACGGTCACGGTCAACTGAAAAGGTGGGCGTTAGTAACCAACACAACATGGTCTAATTGTCTGCACCAATATAAGTTGTGCAACTACTTGATTTTTGTTCTGGGGGAGAAGAGAATTACTACAATGGAACACAGTAGGCATACAACGGGGTACAAATGTCTGCTTCTCTCCGTGGAATGGAACAGCGGTAGAGATGCTGCCTTAAACCACCAGAGGTCCGGGTTCAATCCTGTCTGCGGGTCTGAAAGGAGTTTGTACATTCTCCCTATGTGGGTGTTCTCCGGGTGCTCTGCTTTCCTCCCAAATTTCAAAGACGTGCCGGGTTGTAGGTTGATTGGCTTCTGTACATTGTCCCTCGTGTATTGGGTAGGAAATTGCTGGTACACTGTTACTGTACAGGGCGACGTGCCTGTTTCCACACTGTATCTCTAAACTAAACTTGACTTGTCAGTAATAGAATAGCTTGATATGGGGATCTAATTTATTTGAGATTCTCAGGTTCTTGTCCAGACATTTTGCAGTTGCATTTAGATACAGCTGAATTAATTCAGTTATTAATGATGGGTGTGGTCTCTGCCTGCAAATGCTAACCATAACTGAACTGTTTTGCTGGTTCAACTGTGATAATTTAAAGTGGTATACAGGGTTCTACCTTTTATCCAAAAATCTTGAATAGAGCACCACTTCTAAATTTTGTCATTGACCAAATTAAATGTTGCTATAACCGCTTGAGTGTTAATTATCTATGATATTAGTTTTGCTGAATAAATGGTGTTCAATTCTCCTGAAACTGGAGTAGTTTCATTTCTGAATGGTCAATGGTTGCTCATTTTTATTTGGATTGGCCATCAGAAATTTATTTGGTCCATAGGTAAAACAGCAGATCACCATTTTATAGCTTGAGCGGTCTATATATTAAAAAAAGTTCCAGAATCCAGAAATTGCTGCACTGGAGGTTCTTTAATTTGTCATTGAGAAATTGCTAGTCAGTGCCTAATCCCCTGTTTCAAAGAATTTTTGTCTGAACATTGCACTGCTTTGAACTCCAAACAAGCCATCTTTTTTTGTGAAAATCTTTCTTTTTACAAAGTGGCAATTATATAACTCACTTTAACTATAAAATTACGTTTGCAGTTTGGTTTTAGCCAATTAAACAACTCTTTGAATGAACACATGTATTCAACCGGCTGCAATAATATCTCTTTTCCCCCCCTCCCCTGAATATGTCATCTTGGAGCTGCAGTGTCAATAAAGACATTTACATACCAGTCAGAACTTAGCTATTTCAGTTTCAAGCTAACAAGCAGTGGATTTGAACCTTGACTGCTCTGACAAGCTTTTTGGTCTGCCACTTGACTGAAACTAAATCTCACTCGAGTTCTTGAGACGCTGTTAGAAGAGGAGCAAATCCCAAAAGTTAACAGGGGAATAATTTCCTGTTATGTGGGTGGGGAGGGAAGGACTGTAATAAAGAAAGATAACATTTTGTAGGAAAGAAATGTCGATATGACGATTGTTTTGATCTTTTCAGGGAAATGACTCCATTGTGGCTAAAACGACTCTGACATTGCCTAATAATGGCGGACCAATTGAAGCAGTTTCCACAATCGAGACTGTGCCGTACTGGACAAGAAGTAGACGGCGAACAGGTAAATCCCACTGACAAAATACTTGTGGTTTTGGAAGGTGGTGGCCTGATAACAATTGGTTGTAAGGGTTTATCTATCAGCAGTGGGGTTTGCCTTGAGATTTAAGTGTTTCATAGGTGTGTTTGTCATGGGTATTCTGAGAACTGGGTATTAGATAAGGTGGGGGATTTCCATAACAGCATCTTGGTCTTTTCTCCTGTCCCACCATAGCTACTGACCCTGTTCTACCACCCCCAAAACAAACTGCCAGGTTATGGCTCGTGGAGCTTCAGCCAAGTTGCCTCTTCTTTTCAGGGTGACTCTGGCAGGTGCAAAGCAGCGACTAAAGCATGAAAGCTTTGTTTCAGCCCAATTCTCCTGACATCTGCATGCCCTTTCAATTGGAAGTCATGGTTGGGATTTGGTGATATGTGTGTGCTTTAGACATTCCGAATATTGCTTTGTCCTAATGAAAGCTCTTCACAGGCCAATTGTTAGACTTGGGTGCTTTTGCTATCTCACTTGGCTAGTCATGTTTTTAATCAGTTGAACTGTTGGAGAAGTCCATTTAATTAGTTTTAGCAACTGATTTTTTTTTTAAAGTTGGGGGTAATTTTAAAATGTCGTTCCATAAATCTGTGCAGAAGTATGTCTCTTAATGGAAAGGTTAATGTGTAAGTTTAAAATTCATCCTACTTGGTAGCTTTGTTTAATTTAATGGAGCCAGTTAGAAGATAGCTGTGATCATTGCACTGCTTTGGCATTCCACTTTTGGATGGTGGGGCATTCAGCTCTGTGCTTGACAAACTCTTGAATCTACCCATTGAGATGTAGTTGTCATGCTTGAGAAAGGTCGGTGTCTCTCCTGATTCATTAGTTGTTTGCCTGTTCCAGTATGAATTTGTAATTGTTGCTTTGCTTGCTCCGCTGTTATCTATCTCTGGCAGCACTCCCCATGGACCTGCATGGTTGCTGATAAAGTTGCTGTGCTACTGCTTACAGTGATAATGTGGTGGGAACTGTAGAGTAACTGGGACAATGTCGCTTTCCTTTTGAACGCAGATCCTCTGACTTTGTTTCCAATTTCTTTCCTGCAGCAAATCTGAAGGGTCAAGATCTTGATGCCATTTCAGACACTCCCTCGAGCACGCCATCAACCGTCCGCAGTTATGATCACTGTAGTACACCTCAGTCTATTGGTGGCTTGAGGACCCACGAGTTTGTCTCCAAGACGGTATTCCTAATTCCATTTTATTCAAGTTAATTTTTACTGTTAATTGCAATTTTTTTGATCTTATGATCTTAAACTTCATATCCTGTGTCAATGTGCTTCTTTATTTTTGTAGGTGATCAAGCCCGAGTCATGTGTCCCTTGTGGCAAAAGGATCAAATTTGGGAAGTTGGCCTTGAAATGTCGAGACTGCAGAGTTGTATCTCACCCAGAGTGCAGAGATCGCTGTCCACTCCCCTGCATCCCAACCATGTCAGGAACGCCCGTAAGAATTGGAGAGGTAAGATTTATAATCTGAACTTCAACTACAATGCTCCATTTGAAATCAAAATGTACAATAAGAAAATAATGTAGCACCAATTTAGTCCTACTTATTCTCAAATGCACAGATGTCAACTATTTACAGTATAAAGTTAAAGGTGTTTTAAGTGGTCCATTGTGATAAAAGATGTCCATCGTTGACCAATGAAGTTTGCGTGTGTATTTACATAGATACATAGAAAATAGGTGCAGGAATAGGCCCTTCGAGCCTGCACCGCCATTCAATCTGATCATCCAACTCGGTATCCTGTACCTGCCTTCTCTCCATACCCCCTGATCCCTTTAGCCACAAAGGCCACATCTAACTCCCTCTTAAATATAGCCAATGAACTGGCCTCTACTACCCTCTGTGGCAGAGAGTTCCAGAGATTCACCACTCTCTGTGTGAAAAATGTTTTTCTCATCTCGGTCTTAAAGGATTTCCCCCTTATCCCTAAGTTGTGACCCCTTGTCCTGGACTTCCCCAACATCGGGAACAATCTTCCTGCATCTAGCCTGTCCAACCCCTTAAGAATTTTGTAAGTTTCTATAAGATCCCCCCTCAATCTTCTAAATTCTAGCGAGTATAGGCCGAGTCTATCCAGTCTTTCTTCGTATGAAAGTCCTGACATCCCAGGAATCAGTCTGGTGAACCTTCTCTGCACTCCCCCTATGGCAATAATGTCCTTCCTCAGATTTGGAGACCAAAACTGTACGCAATACTCCAGGTGTGGTCTCACCAAGACCCTGTACAACTGCAGTAGAACCTCCCTGCTCCTATACTAAAATCCTTTTGCTATGAAAACTAACATACCATTCGCTTTCTTCACTGCCTGCTGCACCTGCATGCCTACTTTCAATGACTGGTGTACCATGACACCCAGGTCTCGTTGCATCTCCCCTTTTCCTAATCGGCCACAATTTAGATAAAAGTCTGCTTTCCTGTTTTTGCCACCAAAGTGGATAACCTCACATTTATCCACATTATACTGCATCTGCCAAACATTTGCCCACTCACCCAACCTATCCAAGTCACCTTGCAGTCTCCTAGCATCCTCCTCACAGCTAACCCTGCCCCCCAGCTTAGTGTCATCCGCAAACTTGGAGATGTTGCCTTCAATTCCCTCATCCAGATCATTAATATATATTGTAAATAGCTGGGGTCCCAGCACTGAGCCTTGCGGTACCCCACTAGTCACTGCCTGCCATTGTGAAAAGAACCTGTTTACTCCTACTCTTTGCTTCCTGTTTGCCAGCCAGTTCTCTATCCACATCAATACTGAACCCCCAATACCGTGTGCTTTAAGTTTGTATACAAATCTCTTATGTGGGACCTTGTCGAAAGCCTTCTGAAAGTCCAGATACAACACATCCACTGGTTCTCCCCTATCCACTCTACTAGTTACATCCTCGAAAAATTCTATAAGATTCGTCAGACATGATTTACCTTTTTCGTAAATCCTATTTACGGCTCCTTTGCCTCAATTGTACAAGTACTCTCAAATGTCCTATATTCTAATGTTCTGGTAGTTATTTTGAAATATTATTAATTGAATTTGTGTTGCTTCTAGGGAGTGTTGGCTGACTTCACCCCTCAAACCTCTCCCATGATCCCTTCTCTTGTGGTGCATTGTATCAATGAAATTGAACAGAGAGGCTTGACTGAGGTAGGATTAATTTTTTGTAAATTTCCTTATTTCTCCTAACTGCAATTCAGATTCAGACTTTCAATAGTTTTTCAATCCTGATTAAATCAGGCTTAATGGAGGTGAAACATTGATAGGCTCTTGCCACTCTGATTTATAGTGCATGGACAATTTTTTTTTGAGTGGTAGAACACTTCTGATCCACGGAGCCTTTTATATTATTAAAACAAAAAACACATTTTCACTTGGGCCTTGTGCATAATTAGATTATGCTGGAAGTACAAGCTCATGGACGTTTGTTGTAATGGACATGTAGGGACATGTAGCTTGAATGATCAACAATTGGTAGCTTTCAAAACTATACCACCTGTATCATCAATGGGATTTATGGGATACCAAGGCTCCTGGTTCCATTTTTGATCCCATTGGCATTCTGTTAAACATTTAGTGCTAATTGAGCCATTTGTCATAGCAACGCATCCTTTGAAAACCACGTTGAAGATTTCCAAGTCAATTTTAAGTTTGGGTTTCAATGTACAGTACATGTAATTCTTGTCTCCTTTAGACTGGTCTATACAGAATCTCTGGATGTGACCGTACCGTGAAAGAACTGAAGGAGAAGTATTTGAAAGGAAAGAATTTGCCTCTGCTCAGTAAAGTGGATGACATCCATGCCATCTGCGGGCTTCTGAAGGACTTCCTAAGGAATTTGAAGGAACCTCTTGTCACTTTCAAACTGTATACGACATTTGTGAGGGCAGCAGGTTTGTAGGTCTTTAGTTATCATGCCGATCATTGAGAAATGAACAGCATCAGTAAATTCAAAGAAATGGAACTTCTCTTTCAACCAAGTTACTAGTTTTGACATTGAATGAATGCTGCCAGATCTCGCTTAGTCAACTAATATGACTGCAATTAATCTTGACCTCTTTTCTGTTAGCATAGGGATGGCCAACCAGGCAAATTCTTGATGTTGCTGGGAAGCATCTGTATGTGTTGATATTCTGACTGCTGTGGTGCCTCCTGTGGTTGGGTAGCTTGCTTGCATTTTAGAAACCGCCTTTTGGCAAACTATCCAAAGTCTAGCTCCTGCTCCTGATCAAACCCCAGAGAGGAGTTGGCATGACTGAGTGATGACTGGTTGGCATATCGTGGAAACTGTATGCAAATTAAAGTAATGCTGGTACTCAAGTTTATTAAATTAATTTAAAAAAAAGATTAGGCTGCTATTTAATTGATTTAAAGGCATGCTTTCATCCTATTTTGTGATTTTTAACATTGGGTACAAAAGACAGAGTATCAATTCCTAAGTGGAAAGCAGTCGTGTTTCTTTAGTCTCTTATGATTTTCCCTTCAAATCTGCTTTTAAAGCAAGTTTGCACGTTATATTTGGGGAGCCACATGTTTATCTGGCCTACCTAAAATCGATCCTTTAATCCTAGATGGTGATGTGATGCATCAATAGTTCTGTTCTTTTGAAGAGGTGGTGGGATCTTCTTCTTTTCGTGTCTTTGAAGCTGGTTGGTTATATGGCAGTTTCCCATTCCTTTACACAGTCCTTTGCGTTTTTATTGAACACTGCAAGATCCTTTGGGTTGCACTAGTTGGGTAGTAGGGGGCAGACAAGGCAGTGCTGCATTGTATGGTCCTCTTCTCCACATTCACAGGTGGTTTGGCCAGTCCAGTTTCATAGCCCCATCTGGCCATGGCAGCTTTTGATCGCCCTGTTCCTGTTCTCAGGCGGTTGAGCGTCTTCCACTGGACCCATGGTGCTTCTGAGCCCGGGGGAGTGCTTCAGAAGGAGGGATACCCATGTCAGGTGATGGGATGAAACTATGCAATATAGACTGAAACTGCATGTGTTCTGTCTTGGGAGATGCATATGTAATTCACTTCTCCAGTAAGAGTTCAGCATTTCTGACTAATCTGTGCCCATGGGCATCGATGTTGTGTTCATTATTTCACCGATGTTGTGCCTCGTTCTGCAGAAATCCCCGATGATGATAACAGCATTGCAGCAATGTACCAGACAATCAGTGAGCTGCCACAGCCCAATAGAGATACTATGGCATTTCTGGTCAATCACCTGCAGAGGTATGTTCAGCCTTGCTATCTGTTCAGAACGTTGACTCCCTTTTCCCCGGAACTTTGCAGTATCTGTCTTGGCCTCATGAGCAAAACATTTGTAGCCCAGAATACGGATTGGATGTGTCCAAATTCTCATTTTTGGCCATGAATATTTTTCCTCGCCTTTTCTCTATTCCTCTCTTGCTGCCGCTTAGTCTTTGCAGTGAGTGAATGCAGCACTGAGAATTTGGTGAAATACAGTGATGTGTCCAAGGCCTTGCACCATGACATTTTTCACCATCCCCTCTGGTTGTGAGGTGGTGTAGTTTGTAAGTGTTCTGATTTCTTGCCATCACAGGTTGAGATTTAAAGTAGCAAATCTCATGCCTGGATTAGAGGGTTTCAGCTACAGGGAGAGGTTGGATAGACTCGGAATGTTTTCTCTGAAACATCAGGGGTTGAGGGGCGACTTGATAGAAATATATATAAAATTATGCAAGGCATAGATTGGATAGACAGTTAAACGTTTTTCCCAGGGTGGACATTTCTAACACTTTAGATAGACACATGGAAGTTGAGGGCATAGCTATAAGGTGAGAGGGAAAGTTGAATGGAGATGTGTGCGTCAAGCTTTTTTTAGAACACATTGCCAGGGTTGGTGGTGGAGGCAGATTCAATGGTGGTGTTTAAGAGACTTTTAGATAGACACATGGAAGTGCAAGGAATAGAGGGGATATGGATCATGTACAAGCAGATGAAATCAGTTTAGCATGGCATCCGTTCAGCACAGACATTGTGCGTTGAAGGGTCTGTTGTGCGGTATTGTTCTGTTATAATAATTCTCGACCCTCTGGTTTCTTTTCCTCCAAGCAGTTAGATTTGAATATTTTATGCAATCTATATTGAATCTTTTCTATATATTCAGATTTCTTGAATAATGTTTTTTAGATACAGTTGTGCAGATTTGGACAGCTTCACTGCTTTGAAATAATTAGTTTGAAACATTTATAATTTTTTGGTCAGAAATGTTATCTGCATGTTTCAGAGCCTTTTATCCTGAGTTCTATTGAGTCATTTTAATTGAAGTTATTTTTAAGTCAGCTGAAAATGTATCTTAGTTAGTTGTATGTATCTCTTAACTGGCTAAGTGCCTCCAAACCTGTGTAGTGCTGTAAAGTAGCCAATTTTTGTTCCCTTTTGATATGAAAATCCAAACTCCATTTTCTTTCTCTAGAGTAGCCAACAGTCCGCACTGCAAGATGGATATAACCAACTTGGCCAGGGTCTTTGGTCCTACAATTGTGGGTTTTTCCATACCTGATCCATCTCCCATGTCAATGCTGCAGGAAACCAAGCAACAACCAAAGGTACGTATTGTGCTTTTTCAACACCAGTTCAGGAAGAGTGATATAAAATGCTTGTTTGTGCTTTTGAATATATTTATGAATAAAACGTCCAGTAGACAGAATCTGAAATTCTCTGCACTGTTAACTTTCCAACATCTTGCCTTCACTAATTCAGAGTGCACTCTAGGCACAAGGGTGATGACATTCTGAATCGTCTTGTTGGAAATCCATCTAATGTTGCCACTTTGTGCATAGTGCCGCATGCAATATTCTTGGGAATGATGCTGCTTTTTGTTTAATTTAAAAAAAAAAAAATTGTTGTGAACATTGCCTTTTTGCTATAGGCTAATGGAATTACTCAAGCAAAATCTTTTGACCAGAATTTAATTTAGCAATTTTATTGGTGCGATCATTAATCAAAGCCAAAAGGTTTGACAAAATGATCGCAAGCAGGCACTGTGGGTGCATCTCTTTTAGAACTTGGCTGATCAAAAGCATCTTTTTAATTAAAAAATCAATGCTGGAGGCAGCATCTGGTGGTGGTCGGGGGGGAGAGAGACAGACAACATTTCTAGTCTGGACCCTTCTTAAAGATTTTTTTTGTTGTTAGGTGGTTGAACGTTTGCTGTCTTTGCCAGTGGAATACTGGAGCCAGTTTACAATGGTGGAGCAGGAGAACATGCATCCAAATCATATATTTGAAAACTCCAATGCTTACAGCACTCCTGAAGTTAAAGGTACCACTTAATGTTTATTCTCATAGAATGGATTTCTGCATTGTTTTAGTGTGCATTTGAGTATATCTTTTAATGGTTGAAATAATTTGTGGGATGCTTCAATGATCTTGTGGCACTATTCAAAGATCAAGTATCAATCTTGTACCATGATCAACCGTCTTGTTTGTGGAATTTTGTATCCAAAATATCAGTGCTGTTCACCAATTTGAGGATGGGGGGGGTCTTCCAAGTGTGATGTCTGACATTCTTGTCTTGACATGTTGCTATCTTAATCTGAGTTCCATAGCGATAGACAAGTTGTGTTAGAAGTCGATCTTTAAGCAGTTTTATTATTTTCTGCCAATTTAAGTAACCGTTAGTTGGTAAACTGATTTCTGTATTTGAGAGGAAATGTTCACATTGTTTATCTCCTAAAGATGAGAAGAGATGCACTAGTTTTTGTCTGTAATGTGAATGGCCTTAGTCTATTGCATGTTATTTATCCAATTTATTATGAGGCTGTCATTTAACAGCAGTTCTGGTGGTACCCACATGACAACTATGGCATTACTTCACTCTGTTTTGAACTAAATTGGATTGGGCAGAGAGACTGCCTGAATGGACAGTCAGAGCAGACATTTGACTGAGTGCAAAACCAATTAAGTTGCATTGA
This sequence comes from Leucoraja erinaceus, assembly GCF_028641065.1. Taxonomy (NCBI): domain Eukaryota; kingdom Metazoa; phylum Chordata; class Chondrichthyes; order Rajiformes; family Rajidae; genus Leucoraja; species Leucoraja erinaceus. Next base: position 3,152,885 of record NC_073416.1, read on the forward strand.
AGCAAGATGGAGCACTTGCTGGTCTGTTGAATCAGCTGTGGTGAAACCAGAATATTGCACAATGCTAGTCGGCACACTTTAGGAAATTTATGAAAGTGGGAGGAAGCAGAAGAGATTTCCTGGAATTGTTCCACTGATGAGGGATTTCAACTGTACGGTTAGACTGGAGAGACTCGTGTAGTTCCTGGGACAAGCAAGGTTGAGAGGAAATTTGATTGAAGTGAACAACCATGCAAGCTCATCTCCAAACTCGTGGAACTTGGAGTTGGTGCTCCCCTGTGCAAGTGGATCCCCCGACTTCCTGATCAACAGACCACAATCAGTGAGAATAGGTGACAAATCATCTTCTATGACAATTCTCGATACTGATGCCCTGCAAGGGTGCGTTCTCAGCCCCCTACAATGCTCTCATGACTGTGCGGTCAAATAAGTTTGCAGACAACACTGTTGTGCTGGGCCGGATAATCTCTGTCAGCAAGACAAAGGAGACGGAGATAGACTTGTTGGGATTGTAGCAGTGCACATACCCTGGTATACATTGATGGTGCTGAAGTAGATGTTTAAAAGCTTCGAGTTACTTGGAATAAATATCACCAGTAATTTGTCCTGGACCAGCCACATTGAAGCTATGGCCAAGAAAGCACACCAACACCTCTACTTGGAATACTACAGAAGTTCAGCATGTCCCCAACAACCCTCACCATTTTCTACAAATGTGCCGCGGAAAGCATTTTTTCCCGGATGCATCCCAGTCTGGTTTGGTAATATCTGCCAAGTGGGTGGATTAATAAGATCATTTCAAATGCACATTGACTCATCTTAATTTGCTGCCAAAAGTATCCAACAGTAAAATTGTATGTTTGCCTCTTCCTTTATTTCACACTTGATCTCAAATTTGCTTGCCTCTGGAATTGCTCCAGTAATGCATGGGATATTTCTAAGTGTGAAGGCACTGCAGATTTTCCAGACTAAGTCTCTGCCAATGTACGGAGGATTCACCTGATGGAGCTGACCCATGGTATAGTGGTTGTCTGTGAGCAGATCTTGCTTTTAATGCAGACACGTGATATTAGATTTCCACAGAGAGTAATAAAAGTAACTAACCTAAATCCATTCAAATTTCAGCCTATAGCTTTTACTTTGGGGTCTGATCTTTGCATCTTCTAATTCATATTTTTCTTCCTTAGTGAGCATGCTTGGACCACTAACCACTCCTGAACACCAAATGATTGGCAAGACTCCCTCATCCAGCTCTTTATCAGCACGAGTCAAATCGAGTCTGACCAAGACCACTCCCAAGTAAGTCTCCACTCCTGTATTTTGGAGTCCATGGAGAAATGGTAATTGGGAAGTGGTGTTTTTTTGTCATATATGTCCACTTTGGGGCACTTCTTGGGCAAGGAATGGTTGACTTGCACTCAAATGGCTCTGAAGGGTTGCACACAAGTGATTTGAGATTATCTTTATAGTGCTCTCCTTTGAATGTCTTATGTATTTGCACATAAGCTCTTTCCTCTCCCTTGACCTATCTTTTCCACTGCACATCTGAATTTTGTGGCATTGTTGACTTGCATTTTTGGTTATGTTCTGTTGTAACAGCTGGAATTGGCAACATTGTAAGACCAATGCAGTCACAGTGGCACAAGGACGGTCACGGTGGCGCAGCGGTAGAGTTGCTACCTTACAGCGCCTGCAGCGCCGGAGACCCGGGTTTGATCCCAAATACGGGTGCTGTCTGTACGGAGTTTGTACGTTCTCCCCGTGACCTGCGTGGGTTTTCTTCGAGATCTTCAGTTTCCTCCCACAATCCAAAGACGTACAGGTTTGTAGGTTAATTGGCTTGGTGAATATTTTTTTAAATTGTCCCTAGTGGGTGTAGGATCGTGGTAATGTGCGGGGATCACTGGTCGGCATGGACCCCGGTGGGCCGAAGGGCCTGTTTTCACACTGCATCTCTAAACTATAGGCCACTTCTCTCTTCTAAAGGATTTTATTTTGTCTGCACAATTCCATTTCAGGCTTGGAATATGGTATTTTCTGATTAAAAAAAAAATTGTTGGTTTGTCTATTGGTTCAAATACTGAATAATATATCAAATCTCATTACAGTTGATCTGCTATCTCCTATACACCAGCTAATTTTCTTTGCGGCACCCTAAATAAGGTGTTGGATTGAAGGTTAACCTGCTCACTGGCATGCAAGTAGATAGTTGACCCCTGTTGATTTTTTTTTTATTTGTGTGTTTCTTGATCACTTTTTTAAGTGAATCTTTGTCACCTCAATCCATCCAATGAATTTGAGCACTGTCCAAGCAATTTATTTGCCCAAAGCTAGAGATAAGTAAAGGATCCTTGATCTCTCTCCTAATAATTTTAACACCGCATTCAAAACGCAATCCATGTTCTGAATAGCTATTTAAACCGTGTACGCAGCCCCCAGGATATGAAAAGATTCTGTTCCTGAGAAATGTCCATAACCCTGTTTCTCTGCAAGCTGGGAATGTCAGTTTTATATAAAACTATCATATTGTTCTGCATAGATGTGCCATCCTTCTTTAATATCATTAAATAAGCACCCGAACACATAATAAATGGAGTATATAGTATCCAATCATTAATGAATACATGAACATTTTCTTGGCTAGCTTGGGAAGTGCTTTAAAAGTGTATGGTAGAATTCACAAGAAGTTGGATATCTGCAAATCATATCCTTTAACCCCGGGAGCCCTGTATGTCATTGGGGTCTGACCTGACGTTCTGAGCATGCCTCAATTGTTTCTTCCTAGCATAAGTGACCAATGATTCTGTACATGTACGCAGTGTTGTAACAGTCCAGCTCTTCTAAGAGGGTGAAAACCCTGATCTATAAAGGTCTGCATTTAGATTTCAAGGCTGTAAATGTTATTAGGGAAAACCCATAAACAGTTGCTAGAAAGGGTCCTTGTCCATATTAATGCTCTTCCATTTCTTGCAGGTTTGGAAGCAAAAGCAAATCATCAATCAACTTCAATCGAACTGGAACCTTTTTTGCATCTCCAATGTTGAAATAATTCTAAATTAACCAAAATCGCTCAGTCACGTTCTTAGGAACATCACATTAACCAATTGTGTTAACTGCAGTATTTTATAATCTGCTGCATAACACAGCTATTCTAATACATTAGTTTATACTTTCCATATGATGATGATAATGTATAGTTGGAAATCCTTTAAATGTTGTTGATGTCGTTAGCATTGGTACTTTGTTTTAAAATGCTGAGACTTTAAATAGACATGAAACTATTGCAAACCGATGCTATGAGAAAATTAACATTAAACGGTCAGAGTAAAAGCTTATTTCTCAGTCCACGGTTGTGGGAGCTGTTAAATGCCGACTAGATATTTGCAGGTAAATCAAAAGATTTCTAAAATATTCGCTTGTGGAGTTAATAAATAGAACTTATTTTAGAAAGTGCTGCCTGTAGCTCAGAGTGCATACAAAATATTATCGTAAGTGCTTGCACTTTTTCTTTTTTTTTAGCAGCTCAGAAGGTTAAAGACATTTTGAAGGTAATTATGTGCAATTGCACTGTTAGCAGGTCCTTGCCTTTGACTTGGGCTATGTCTTTCCTCTCTGTACCTTTAGTGGGAGTGTACCACAAGGCAAACTGCCAGCAAATTGAGTTTGCCACCTACAGGCTTTCAATCTATTGCAGACAAGCACTGACTTCTGGCAGTTTTTATCCAGTTACAAAACAATCCTTGTTTTTAAGCCTAATTGTTGTGCTACAAAGCTGTAGCTTTGATATCGGTAGCTGTAAAGCCAATTGAATCATCAGTGGCTATGGGTGCATTAGGTGCTAACAATCTGGATGTAACAATATATATATTTTTGAACTATCAAAGGAGAGAAATGACTCATAAATGCACTTTTACACCGCTCTCAGCAGAATACTGGATCCAAAAGTCTTCACATTTAAGATTACCATACCATTTAACAGTAGTTGCCTTGTAAAACCTTTGATTTCTAATTGTATTATGCTATGTTTGATGTAGCAAATTTAAATCCGATTTATCCAAATACTTTCTAATCCATTATTAACCAGAGGGTTTTGGTGAAACATTTGTTTTTTATCCATTGTACATTGTCTGCGCTACAATGACCATGTGAACATTCTAACATCGTCTCTATTGAAGTGCAGCATTTGTGCACTGAATTATGTCTATCTTTATGATTTGAAATATACATTGATATACTTAAGTAATATGCAGCAATATGCATCTGCAATATATTGTGTGGAATTCTTGAACACATTTGCCAATAATAGAATACTCTAACCAAAAGTAAAAGCACATTGGCTCATGTTATATATATATATGTCAAGATTCTAAACTAGATTATGGTGTAATATTAATGTAGATTTTATACAACATGTAAACATCTCATCTATGTTGCTTGTTTTATATGGCTCTTATGGTTATTTGAGATTAATTATAAAATGGCCTGCACCAAAGATTTGTCCATTTCAAATTTGCCCTAGCAGTGCAGTAGTATCCTTTGTTAATAACCCCATTTTCTGGAGCTGTGTTAAAGCATGTCCTTTGCAAACTCCGAGTCATCCTGTTAAATACCTATGTACTTGGCATGCTGCAAATGTTTTTGTTTGCATTTTCATTTTGCTTGCAACAGAAGCCATGGGATTCTGTGAAAGTGAAAAGGCTTTTGTCTTTGAAGTGCTCATAACCCATTGAGGATGTGAGAGATGTTGCAGCTTTATTGACGAATACGTCAAATTGAACGCCATCTTAAATAGTAAAATGCTTTGTAGGTCATTTTCACTGTAGTCCTGTGTAATGTATTCCCTGATGTTTCAAACACTTTGGTTAAATAACTGCAGTGATGAACTCTTGCATTTGCTTTTAGTTGTTCCATTTATTGTGGGATCACTTCATCCTGACTGGGGTATGTCTTCTGTAAATGAACTAAATTCTGCCTGAAGTTGCTCTGCTTCAATAAATTGGAACACTGACCAGTGCATTTTCACAATGGTATAATGTGTTATTTTGAAGTTTAAAAAAAAAAATGTAAACATTCTAGTGTATATTTAGAGTTTGAATGCTTGCTGGGAATTGTCAATATCCCAATGTTGAGTTGTGTCCAAATCCACTCTGCTGAGCATGGGGTCTGTCCTGCTCTAGAATCTGCATGTTCTGCCTAACTTCCAAATGCTGTTTTCTCCCCTTCCACCCACATTCCTCCCTCCAGCTTGACATTTCACTCTTCTTATCTGATATTCATTTGTCTTTTTTTCACCTCTAGTCACTTATTCCACACAACTCGGTCTGCAGAGGGGTCTTGACCGGAAACATCACCTGTCCATTCTCTTCCCAGATACTGCCTGAACCACTTCCAGCATTTTGTTTTTGTTCTGGATTCCAGCTCCTGGTGCCACTGTATCCCCTTAAATATACATTTCCCATATGGCTTAATCAAAATTGCACAAACCATTCTCTTTAAAACCAATCCCAGTTTTTGTCTGCAATCTTATTTTAGTAGCGTTTCTTTAAATGATTTGTGCATCTCCATCCAGACATGTTAACTGCTCTGTTTCACTTAGACAGTGCCAAAATGGAGAAGTAACTTGTTCCTATACCCTTGGGGATAGGTATTGTAATGGAACATCAATACTTCGAAGCAAAATACACCTTGAACAATACTTGGCTATCCTTTTGTTTTGATGGGTGGGGGATCTGTGAGACCATAAAGTAGTTAATGCTTTAAAAGTAGTAGATGACAGCATTTGAGGGCAGCCACTTGAGACTGATAATTTTTTTTTTATCCTTTCCCGATACTTCCTTTTTAAGGGTGTGCTCATCTGAATACACACACATTGCTGAATCTTGAAACATTCCCCATAAACTCTTTGACTACCAAAACAATCACACTCAAATCTGTTCCTAATACGGGTACATGTAAAACAAAGTAGGAGCTGAAATGGGGATGTTTAAAATGTGGACATGAACACTTAGCAAAAATGTGGCTTGTATGAGCTTATGGATATAATGGATTCTGCTCTATAACCTTGTAACTGTTCCATTATACAATGGTATTGCAACAAATCATATCAAATTATCACTGCAAACCACTTTTTAGCCCCAAAAGTGGGCTTGAGTAGGATTAATTTGTTGAAGAACATAGTGGATTCTCTGAGTATTACACAACACAAAAGGGAAATTCACTGCTGTCAATACTGCCACACAAGTCTTGGCCCTAAAGTGATTAGGCCTGAATTTAATTTTCTGATTGTAGGTAGATGACACACAAGATTACATTTTAGTCCCTAGTTTTGGAAGACTTGTTTACAGACCAACTGTTCCACTGGTATTTATTATCATGAGTCTCGTTTTATTCTCAACTTCTTCAATCCTGTTTTTTTTTGCCTTGAACATACCAATGTGTGTCACTTCTTGTTTAAGTTTCATCTTAATTAGTTTAACATGCAGTCAAATTCTGTAAAGGTGAATCGGAAATCCTGATTCTTTTCCTGTGCTACCTTTCACAAACTAAGGCGTTGGTTCCTGTGCATCCAAGTAACTTGCCAGTGTCACCCTCACCAGAACCATTTATTATACTAAACTGATGTTTTAATTGTTGGAAGTATTAATTGGAATAATATCCATGGCCGTGGTATGCTAGATTATTTTAATATACCCCTGCAATCCTATAGAATTGACGAGTAACTTATGTTCATACATGCTTGGGATTCTGAACCGGTCAATATTGTCTTTTAAAATGAGCACAAATTTAAGTGTAAAAGTCCAGAATTTATTTTCTTGAACAGTTGAACTTCAAACAATGTCTTTCGGACAATCTGCATTATCTGTTCCATAGACCTTGTGTAAATTGTGCTGTTGTGCAGATGTAACAAATATTTCATCCTGAGGCTATTTGCCAAAAAAAGTAAACTTGTAAGTAGCATGCTTTGAGAAACAAACTGCAAAGCTTACTAATGCCTTAAATTGGTCCTTTTAAAATGTACTCCTTGAGATTTGTGGGAGTTGTTTATTCATTGTCGTCCTCTCTCCTGAGATTTTGCAAAAAATAATTAAGTTGTCACCGAGGATGAAAAGTTATATACCATTTGTTGCAAGAATTAGTCACTTTTTTCCTAAATAGATGACATTGAGAACGGTTAACTTTTTTTTTTTTTTTTTTGTTTTTTTTGTTCAAGTGACATTTTGGCCCAAAACCACTCTGAGGAAAAGGGACAAAATGCTTCTTCACCACACCCCACCCGTGTTCTCAATAACTGCTTTGCTCCACATCGGGTTTCTAAAACAAGCTAATTACATAAAAATCTGAAGACACTCAAGTCGTCAGTCGTGAAGGTTGGGGTCAGCACGAGTTGAATTTTTGGAACGTTTGCTTTAACAAGCCAGTCTGTTGAGCAAGAAACCCATTGACTGCCTGTTCTAACCCAAAGATCTACAAAATGAATGTGGGTAGCAGACAGTGAAGGAAGCTTGCATTAAAATCTGAACGGCCACAGTGCTGGAGTACGTCTGACGTATTCAAGGTAAGCAGGATCCTGTCCCCACTTCTTCATGGCATGCTTTTCCAGCATTGGAATTCCACTGACATGGGTTAGTAAGAACCATAGAAATACGGGCGAGAAGATGCTGATGTACTCTATTCCCGTCATTACAGTAGATGCAGAGATGAACAAGCCGGTCCACTGAAGCATTTCGCCCAAGTAGTTTGGATGTCGACAAAAAGCCCAAAGTCCTTTTTGAATGAATTTGTGCTAGTGCAAGAAAAGAAAATTACATGGCTGTGACATCTTTGCAAGGACATGGCTTTATACTTGTTTCAATATCCACTGACCCGTTTTAGTTTAGTTTTACAAAATAAGTAGGCTATTCACCCATCGGAACCCGTTCTGCTACTTGTCAACATTGCGGCTAATTCTCCAGTTCAATGTCTTCCTGACTAATCCTAATTTCCCTCTTTCATTACTGAAGAAATTTATTTATCCTGAGGTACAATATACGCCGACTGAGCCTTGGGTAGAGAATTATGAAGGTTTATGCCCCTCTGCGTAAAACCACTCATTACTGCCCAAATACATTGATTACCTTTCCTAGTCCCCTGAGAAATCATCTTTCCGCCATCCAATCCTGTTAACTTTTCATAACTGCTAAAAATGAAATCTACATTCTAGCAGCTGTTGTCCCAGTCTATGTAATCTGCTATCCCAAGCGTTAATCAAGTGCAACTTGGTATTTTAAAGAATTAAAAACTAGCTACTGCGCTAGTTGTGTAATATCCTTTTATAGTAAAGACAAATACACTATTTGCTTATTGCTTACTACATGCATGCTATCTTTGATTTGTATACAATCTCACACAAGCCCCGTTGAAAGTATAGTACAAATGCACTCACAGCATTTTTAACATTACTTTTGAATTTCCACTTCTGGTGGTCTGCAACTGCTTCCAGAACAAAGCCCAATGTCCAGATTACCCATCCAGTGAAGTCTTGGGCACACAAAGGCGTGTCCTTTTCCTCAGTGTTTAAAATTAACGTTGGGAGGAGTGTGAGAAAGATCCATATACCTGGAAAGCAAAAACAATAGGAACGGGCTGGCCATTTCAACAAAACATTTGAGTCCACATTTGCGTACAGTTTTGGTCTCCAAATTTGAGGAAGGGCATTATTGCCATAGAGGGAGTACAGAGACGGTTCACCAGACTGATTCCTGGGATGTCAGGACATGAAGAAAGACTGGATAGACTTGGTTTATACTGTCTAGAATTTAGGAGATTGAGAGGGGATCTTATAGAAACTTACAAAATTCTTAAGGGGTTGGACAGGCTAGATACAGGAAGATTGTTCCCGATGTTAGGGAAGTCCAGGACAAGGGGTCACAGCTTAAGGATAAGGGGGAAATCCTTTAAAACCAAGATGAGAAGAACTTTTTTCACACAGAGAGTGGCGAATCTCTGGAACTCTCTGCCACAGAGGGTAGTTGAGGCCAGTTCATTGGCTATATTTAAGAGGGGGTTAGATGTGGCCCTTGTGGCTAAGGGGATCAGGGGGTATGGAGAGAAGGCAGGTACGGGATACTGAGTTGGATGATCAGCCATGATCATATTGAATGGCGGTGAAGGGCCGAATGGCCTACTCCTGCACCTAATTTCTATGTTTCTATGAGTCTGTTCTGCCATTAAAGGGGAATGGCTGATCTGGAACCAAACACTGCATACTCTCCTTTTCTGTTCCCCCCCCCCCCCCCTTTTTTTTAAAATTTGCTTGGAGGGAGTATATGATGCCAGCACAGCCAACATTTGTTACCTGTTCTCAACGTCTCCTTAAACTGAACAGAAGTGAATGAGTTGTGAGGTGGGATGTAGAAAATCATGTATATAGAGGACTGCACCGGTGGCTAAGTCTAACTATGATCTGCCCCATTTCTTATGGAATATAATAACATAAAATATCATTACTGAACGTATGTTTTTCAATTGTTCATGGGATGTGGGCATCCCTGTATTTGTTGGCTGTCCCCAAATGTCTTGATTAGCATGGGTGTCAGAGCTTAAGGGGAGAATGCCAGAGAGTGGGGTTAGGAGGGAGCCATAGATCAGCCATGACTGAATGGCAGAGTAGATGATGGGCCGAATGGCCTAATTCTTCTATCACTAATGACATGGAAAAATTGGTGTCTCCAAACCACCTGGACTTAGACTCAGTGGTAGACCACCCTATCCGCTTGAGGAAGGATTCAAAACGACTGAATGTGAATAGGCTGAAGGAACCCCTGAATAGGCTGAAAGAAGCTCACCTTGAAAAGTCCAATAAACAAAGAAAGTTTTAGGGTTGTTGCGTACTTGATTGAAGCGTCGATCCTTGCCTTCCTTTAGCATTCTTAAGAGGAGAAACAAGCCCAGTCTGCAATCGGAGAAAAAAGTACATTCATTATGGTGGATTGGTTCCTCCACTGCATAACTTCCCATTTATATTGTTGTAGTGAAGAGTTTTAGCCTGAACTTTATGTAGTTAGTCCTGGTCAAAGTCTGGCCAGAATTACTGATTTCCTGGCTTTTTGCTGAAGCATTGTGGAGAAAAAAAGAATCAAGTTTTGGCCAACCATCGCTCCATTTAACTTCATCTTTTTATTTTAATTTTACAAAAATAACTTGGCAACAATAATGAAGCTCACAGATGGTGGGACTTATGTCAGGCATGTTTAAGCACATGTTACAAAGTGCAACTGAATTTAGTAATAGATTCATAAAGCCTAAAGACTGGCCCTTCTGCCCATCCTGTCCAAGACCATGCCAACCAAGATGCCCCATTTACGCTAGTCCCATTTGCCTGTTTGGACCATATCTCTCAACTCTTCCTACTCTGCACCCGCTGAGTTTCTCCAGCACTTTTGTGATCAGTCTGAAGAAGGGTTTTGGCCCGAAACGTTGCCTATTTCCTTCGCTCCATAGTTGCTGCTGCACCCGCTGAGTTTCTTCAGCACTTTTATGTACCTTCTTCCTATCCTGGTACCCTTCCAAGTGCCTTTTGAATGCTGCCTCAACTACCTCTTCTGGTAGCTGGTTCCATACACCCACCACCTTCTGAGTGAAAAAAATGTCCCTATTATAACTTTCCTCTGTCACCTTAAACTTCTGTCCTCTGGTTTTTGTTTCCTCTTCCCTGGGTAAAAGCCCCTGCATTCATCTTGTCAATTCCACCTCAAGATTTTATACAGCTTTATGTGGAATCAAACTCTCTCCCCTAACTCTAACTCTCACCTCAAGCCCCATGTGGTGACCATTGCCGACTGTATCCGCTGTCTCGGGTAATTCGTGCCGTTCCACCTATAACTCAGGTAGGTCAATATGACGAAAGTTCCAGAACCTGTAAAAGAGGTGAGCGACAAGTTAATGGCAGCGAGGAGGGGTCTCGACCCGAAACATCACCCATTCCTTCTCTCCAGAGATGCTGCCTGTCCCACTGAGTTACTCCAGCACCTTGTGTCTATCTTCAAAGAACTTGAAGGATATCTATCAGCATTTATTTATTTATTTTGAGTACTACAGTCAAATTTAAGTGCAATGGACAAAGGGGAGAATGCAGAATATAGTTCTCAGCATTGCAGTGCAGTCTTTAAATTAGGTCGTGGCTAACCTGCATCTTAACCCCAAATTATTATTATTTTTTAAAAGGCGATGCATGGTGGTGCAGCGGTAGAGTTGCTGCCTTACTGCGCCAGAGATCCTGGTTCGATCCTGAGTATGGGTGTTAATCCTTGGTGTGAATGGTATTGAAATCACACGTGCTCACCTGCTTTAAAGGTCTTTTTTTAATTATATTGTGTTCAACCAACATTCTAGCTAAAAATGTACGGAATTGAACCATAGCATAGGTGGGGATGAGGGGTGGTGCTATTTGGTCCATCGCTGCTCTCTCAATTAGGATGGCGCAGCGGTAGAGTTGCTGCCTTAGACTACTAGAGGCCTGGTTTCGATCCTGATTGTCGATGCTGTCTGTACGGAGTTTGCACGTTCTCTCCCCGTGACCTGCGTGGGTTTTCACCGGGTGCTCCGGTTTCCTCCCACACTCCAAAGACGTGCAGGTAAGTGGCTTAAATTGTCCCTAGTGTGTAGAGAAAGTGGGATAAGAGATGAGTGATCGATGGTCAGTATTGACTCGGTGGGCCGAAAGGCCTGTTTCCATTTTGAGTTTCTAAGCTAAACTCGTCCTACTCCTGCTGCTCCTTTCCTTTTTCCCATTTCCAAATATGTGGAATTTCCTGCTGGTTGATAGTTTGGGATCTGCTCTCCCTGCCCTTCAAAGCATTAAGTTTCATCACCTGGTGAAAATTTCTCATCTCTTCCCTTCAATCAGCAATTGCTTTCTCTCTCCTTTCCCCCCCCCCAAAAAAACTTGGCCTCTCATCTCGCCATGCTAAAGCTTGATCGAATCTTCCCTTCTTCTGAAGAAAACGTCGACGTGATGAAACCTAACACTACATTTTTTTTTTCTCTGTCATGAATTGAAAGGATATTTGAGTTTAATAAAGTTTCACCAACTGGCGGACACAAGTTTTGGGCCGAGCAGATGTTTCATAACATCCAAACAGACTTATTACGTAAAAAGCCCCGGTCGAACTCCTTCAAAAATCGAGAGGAGGGGAAAAGCATCAGCAAGGGAGAAATGAAATCAACCACCTGGTGAATTACTCCCGCCAACGCGGGGCCACCCTTGTACATTTCCGTGTATATATCACCTCCCCGACCACGGCAGTGCCCCGTTGCCGCTTCGTCCCCACTAACACAGCACCAACCTGCCAAGTCAAAAAACTTTTCGGTTTGGAGAATGCTCGACACCGCCCAGAGTGCCCACTGAATGGCCATGTCCGCCACCGCGCATTTAACCAGGATGCTGCCCATATTTCTGACCCGCGCCAAGGCGGGCGCCTTTGTCAATCACAAGGTGAGATGTCACTTGCGGAGCGGAAATACCGCACCACATCCTTCGTGTGTGACGGGAAGTGGTTGACCTTCCTAAATCTCCAGGCGTCAAATGTTCGGGACAGCAATGGGACGTTATAGAATGCACCTTGTAGAATGCAGTGTAACTAACATTCAACAGCGCACATGCCACTGGATCAGTTTCGCTGCAATGCTGTAAAATTTCAGCTGCATTTATTGCAATTTTTAAAATCTGATGCATCAACATGACACTAAAATGCATTTCGTTGTCTCTGTACACTGACAATGACAATTAAAATTGAATCTGAATCTGAAAATCACGTTTTAACGCTGCTAGCCCGATTCATAAAATAAATAGTTTATTTCACTGACGTTGTGCAACATTGTGCTGTTACTGGCCTGAATATTGAGTAACGGGAACCTTTTTTACAGGGCGATATTCTAAACTAAATAACTTATTTCCTTCGCTCCATAGATGCTGCTGCACCCGCTGAGTTTCTCCAGCATTTTTGTGTACCTTTAACTTATTTCAATGTTATTTTTCAAATTTCACATAAGCTCTGTTTCTCGAAATACTTTGACTTGCCTTTCAGAGTGGTGTAATACTCTGGGTAAATTCTCAAAACTAATCATACTCATAGCTTTATTCAAAACGAGTATTTTTTTTCAAGAACAAAGGAAATTCTGGACTCAATTGTGGATTTTTATTTAAGGTCATAACTCATAAGTGATAGGAGCAGAATTAGGCCATTCGGCCCGTCAAGTCTACTCCGCCATTCAATCATGGCTGATCTATCTCTCCCTCCTAACCCCATTCTCCCCATAACCCCTGGCACCCGTACTCAGTAGCGGACTGGGTCGAAAAATATTGGTTGCCAGGATACAAAGGGGGCCCACTTCATCAGGGGCCCACTTGCCCTTGGGCAAGCTGACAACCTGGCCAGTCCGCCACTGCCCGTACTTATTAAGAATCTACATATCTCTGCCTAAAAAACATCCACTGACTTGGCCACAGATTCGCCACCCTCTGACTAAAGAAATTCCTCATCTTCTTCCTAAAACGGGAAAGCAGACTATTATCTAAATGGTGGCCGATTGGGAAAGGGGGAGATGCAGCGAGACCTGGGTGTCATGGTACACCAGTCATTGAAGGTAGGCATGCAGGTGCAGCAGGCAGTAAAGAAAGCAAATGGTATGTTAGCTTTCATTGCAAAAGGATTTGAGTATAGGAGCAGAGAGGTTCTACTGCAGTTGTACAGGGTCTTGGTGAGACCACACCTGGAGTATTGCGTACAGTTTTGGTCTCCAAATCTGAGGAAGGACATTATTGCCATAGAGGGAGTGCAGAGACGGTTCACCAGACTGATTCCTGGGATGTCAGGACTGTCTTATGAAGAAAGACTGGATAGACTTGGTTTATATTCTCTAGAATTTAGGAGATTGAGAGGGGATCTTATAGAAACTTACAAAATTCTTAAGGGGTTGGACAGGCTAGATGCAGGAAGATTGTTCCCGATGTTGGGGAAGTCCAGGACAAGGGGTCACAGCTTAAGGATAAGGGGGAAATCCTTTAAAACCGAGATGAGAAGAACTTTTTTCACACAGAGAGTGGTGAATTTGTGGAACTCTCTGCCACAGAAGGTAGTTGAGGCCAGTTCATTGGCTATATTTAAGAGTGAGTTAGATGTGGCCCTTCTGGCTAAGGGGATTAGGGGGTATGGAGAGAAGGCAGGTACGGGATACTGAGTTGGATGATCAGCCATGATCATATTGAATGGCGGTGCAGGCTCGAAGGGTCGAATGGCCTACTCCTGCACCTAATTGATATGTTTCTATGTAAAGGAATGTCCTTTAATTCCGAGTCTATGCCCTCTAGTCCTAGACTTTCCCACCAGTGGAAACATCCTCTCCACATCCACTCTGTCCAGGCTTTTAAAGTGAATTTCCTGAATAAAATATCATGTCAAACTGACATGTTACATTGATTTAGAAATTTAATAAATTCTGTCGTATTGGTGTCAAAGAAACTGCCAAACGGTGTCATGGAGACTGCCATGAAACACCACAGGGATCCAACGTTAAACAAGAAAAGGTTACCACTGTTTTGGGCAGCTATGATTCTTACACTTAAAATTGTCTGATCAGTATTGTTTTAAAATTAACTCCCATGGACAACACCTCAATTTTCTTCAAATGGTGTCATGGAATCTGTTACAACCAACAGAAAAAAATAAGTAAGTAAGTTAGTTTATTGGCCAAGTATTCACATACAAGGAATTTGCCTTGGTGCTCCGCCCTCAAGTAACAACATGACATACAGTGACAGTTACCAATGACTCAGAAAACACTAAACATTAATAATAATAAAACATGAATGATAAAACACCACTGATCAAGCATGTGAACCAACAATAGAGACATGACCTTGGTTTAATGTTTCTTTGAAGGGACCTATAGTAGGCTCTGCAGTAGAGTTGCTGCCTCACAGCGGCAGAGACTCGGGTTCGATCCTGATTGTAGGCCCTGTGTAGTTCGTGCGATCTCCCTGTGTTCGCGGTATTAATGGTTTCCCCCCCACACTCCAAAGACGTGCAGGTGTGTAGATTAATTGGCTTTGGTAAAATTATCCCCAGTGTGTAGGATCGAACTAGTGTGAACAGGTGATCACTGGTCGGTGTGGGCTCGGAGGGCCAGAGGGCTTGTTTCCACGCTATCTCTCTAAAAACTGGATAAAAGTCTCAAAAAGGCAGCCAATATGATCAGAGGCCCACACCCCCCCCCCCCTGGCCACGCTCCCATTTCACTCCTGCAATCGGGAAGAAGGTACAGGAGCATGAAAACCAGGTTCGGGAATACTTCTTTCAGGCAACCATTTGGCCCTTGAGCACTACACAACTTTGGGAGGCACGGAGGTGGTGCGGTAGAGTTGCTACCTCACAGTGACCTGCGTGGGTTTTCTCCGGGTGCTCCGGTTTCCTCCCACACTCCAAAGACGTACAGGTTTGTAGGTTACTTGGCTTGGTATAAATGTAAATTGTCCCTAGCGTGTGCGTATAGGATAGAGTAATGCCCCTGTCCCACTTAGGAAACCTGAACGGAAACCTCTGGAGACTTTGCGCCCCACCCAAGGTTTCCGTGAGGTTCCCGGAGGTTTTTGTCAGTCTCCCTACCTGCCTCCACTACCTGCAACCTCCGGCAACCACCTGCAACCTCCGGGAACCGCACGGAAACCTTGGGTGGGGCGCAAAGTCTCCAGAGGTTTCTGTTCAGGTTTCCTAAGTGGGACAGGGGTATAAGTCAGTGCGGACTCGGTGGGCCGAGGGGGCCTGTTTCCGCGCTGTATCACTAAACTAAACTTGCAGACTTTAAAATATATGTGTGAGCCCTGATTGCATGCGGGGGAAGAGTGGGTGGGGGAACTGTACGTGCAGGTTTGTAAGTTAATTGGCTTGGTATAAATGTAAATTGTTCCTAGTGTGTGTAGGACTAGTGCGGGGATCGCGGTTCAGTGTAGAATCGGTGGGCCGAAGGGCCTGTTTCCGCGCTGTGTCTCTAAAACTAAACTAAAAAATATGTACAAAACTTTGCAAAAATGCTTCTGACTTTCCCCCAACGGCTATACATACATTCATTTGCATTGTATTTGGTAGTTCCAGTGCAGCACGGTGGCACAGCGGTAGAGTTGCAGCCTTACAACGCCGGAGATCCGGGTTCCATCCTGACTATGGGCGCTTGTCTGTACGGAATTTGTACCTTCTCCCCGTGACCCACGTGGGCTTTCTCCGGGAGGTCCGGTTTCCTCCCAAATCCCCGAAAACGTGCAGGTTTGTAGATTAATGGGCTTCTGCAAATTGTTCCTACTGTGTAAGATAGAACGAGTGTACGGGGATCGCTGGTCGGCACCAACCCGGTGGGCTGAAGGGCCTGTTTCAACCCTGTATCTCTGACGGTCATAAGTGATAGGAGTAGAATTAGGCCATTCAGCCCATCAAGTCTACTCCGCCATTCAACCATGGCTGATCTATCTCTCCCTCCTAACCCCATTCTCCTGCCTTCTCCCCATAACCCCTGACACCCGCACTAATCAAGAATCTATCAATCTCTGCCTTAAAAATATACACTGACTTGGCCTCCACATCCGTCTGTGGCAATGAATTCCACAGATTCACCACCCTCTGACTGAAGACATTTCTCCTCATCCTCTTCCTAAAAGAACGTCCTTTAATTCTGAGGCTGTGCCCTCTGGTCCTAGACTCTCCCACTAGTGGAAACATCCTCTCCACATCCACCCTATTCAGGCCTTTCACTATTTTGTATGTTTCAATGAGGTCCCCCCTCATTCTTCCAAACTCCAGCGAGTACAGGCCCAGTGCCGTCAAAAGCTCATCATATGTTAACCCACTCGTTCCTGGGATCATTTTCTCATAAACCTCCTCTGGACCCTCTCCAGAGCCGGCACATCCTTCTTCAGATATTGTGCCCACAATTGCTCACAAGAGTACCAAATGCAGCCTGACCAGCGCCTTATAGTGCCACGTCTGAAGAAGGGTTTCGGCCCGAAACGTTGCCTATTTCCTTCGCTCCATAGATGCTGCTGCACCCGCTGAGTTTCTCCAGCTTTTCTGTGTAACCAGCGCCTTATAGAGCTGCAGCGCTACATCCCTGTTTTTGTAAACAAGCCCTCTTGAAATAAATGGCAACATTGATTAGTTTAGTTTAGTTTAGAGATACAGCGCGGAAACAGGCCCCTTCAGCCCACTGAGTCTGCGCCGACCAGCGATCCCCGCACACTAACACTATCCTGCACACACTAAGGACAATTTTACCACGTATAAAACCCACGGGTAGTCTGGATCGAAGCCGGGGAAACGCTGTGAGGCAGCAAATTACCGCTGCGCCACCGTGGCACTTCCTAACTAAACTGAATTGGACTATGATTATACCTGGCACTCTTGCCTGTTTCATAACCTCTGCGTCTTGCAAGGGCAATGAAGGCTTGTAAAATGGGAAACTCAGCAGTCCCTTCCTGCCACCCCCCTCCCCCTGGGCAAGCAAGGACCCGCCATGACCTCTCATCATTCTTTCTGACGGAAAAGTGCAGCTGCTGCTGCATTGTGGTAAATTTAGTTTTTGCCGTTCAGGATACCATTACAGTCCCAACTTTGATCATCAGGTGGCTCGTATCAAGTGTGGCGTCAGAATATTTGCAGATCTTGCAGCGTGAGCCTCTTATGTAATCGCACGCCGTGTCATTAGTCTGTGTCTGCGGCTTCAGCAGCGCAAAAGGAAAGGAAAAGACAGGAAATTATTCAAGATTCAAGAGAGTTTATTGTCATGTGTCCCAGATAGGACAACACAATTCTTGCTTTGCTTCAGCACAATAGAATATAGTAGGCATGAATACAGAACAGATCAGCGTGTCCATATACCATTATATAAATATATACACACATGAATAAATAAACTGATAAAGTGCAAATAACAGATAATGGGCTATTAATGTTCAGAGTTTTGACCGAGCCTGATGGCTGTGGGGAAGTAGCTATTCCTGAACCTGGTCGTTGCAGTCTTCAGGCTCCTGTACCTTCTACCTGAAGGCAGCGGAGAGATGAGTGTGTGGCCAGGATGGTGTGGGTCTTTGATGATACTGCCAGCCTTTTTGAGGCAGTGACTGCGATAAATCCCCTCGATGGTGGGGAGGTCAGAGCCGATGATGGACTGGGCAGTGTTTACTACTTTTTGTAGTCTTTTCCGCTCCTGGGCGCTCAAGTTGCCGAACCAAGCCACGATGCAACCGGTCAGCATGCTCTCTACTGTGCACCTGTAGATGTTAGAGAGAGAGTCCTCCTTGACAACCCGACTCTCCGTAATCTTCTCAGGAAGTAGAGCCGCTGATGTGCTTTCTTAATAATTGCATCAGTGTTCTCGGACCAGGAGAGATCTTCAGAGATGTGCACGCCCAGAAATTTGAAACTTGAAGAGATAGTTGCCTTTCTGCTGCGGTTTTTCATCCACGGGACATCCCGAATGGCAGCCTGCAGCCAATAATGCTCTGCTCGAAGATAGACATAAAGAGCTGGAGTAACTCAGCGGGACAGGCAGCATCTGTGGAGAGAAGGAATGGGAGCTTTCGTTCCGTTCAGTTTCAATTGTCATATGTAGGTTAACACAGGGTCAACGGTACAATGAAATGTGTTTGACAAGACAATGGGTCACCTCAGCAATTAGTGCTGTCCAGTCAAAGAAAAGACTATGCATGATTACAATCAAGCCGTCCACAGTGTACAGATAAAGGATACAGTGTCCAGTGTACAGATGAAGAGGGGTCTCAACCCAAAATGTCGCCTATTCCTTCGCTCCATAGATGCTGCCTGGCCCGCTGAGTTTCTCCAGCATTTTTTGTCCGCCAAGGATGAAGGGAATAATGTTTGGTGCAAGATAAAGTCTAACTAAAGATAGACACAAAGTGCTTGAGTAACTCAGCAGGTCAGGCAGCATCCCTGGAGAAAACAGATACGTGATGTTTCGGGTCGAGGCCCTTCTTCAGACTGATTGTGGGTGGAGTGGGGAGGAGGGGGACAGGAAGACCAGGACAAAACTTCCAGGGAAGGATTTCAAGTGCACTCTTCTCTGGATTAAAGGAGGTGGCAGATCGGATCACCAGTTGCTGGATAATCGGTGGTGGACGTAGGTATCGGTGCAACCTATCGCTCCGCCTGCGCCATTTAACAATGCTGCATAAATGAAACATAGAAACATTAGGTGCAGGAGTAGAGGCCATTCAGCCCTTCGAGCCTGCACCACCATTCAATATGATCATGGCTGATCATCCAACTCAGTATCCTGTACCTGCCTTCTCTCCATACCCCCTGATGCCCTTAGCCACAAGGGCCACATCTAACTCCCTCTTAAATATAGCCAATGAACTGGCCTCGACTACCCTCTGCGGCAGAGAATTCCAGAGATTCACCACTCTCTGTGTGAAAAAAGTTCTTCTCATCTCGGTTTTAAAGGATTTCCCCCTTATCCTTAAACTGTGACCCCTTGTCCTGGACTTCCCCAACATCGGGAACAATCTTCCTGCATCTAGCCTGTCCAACCCCTTAAGAATTTTGTAAGTCAAAAGTCATGAAAGCTCCTGTTGTTGTGAGCTGGCTGGAGACTGCACAGACCTGCTCTGATTTCGAGGCTTTTGCACTCTGAAGCAAGCACGCAGAGCCAGGTATGGGGAAACGGTCTGAAGAAGGGTTTCGGCCCGAAACGTTGCCTATTTCCTTCGCTCCATAGATGCTGCTGCACCCGCTGAGTTTCTCCAGTTTTTTTGTGTAACCTTCGATTCTCCAGCATCTGCAGTTCCCTCTTAAACATGGGGAAACGTTCCTCTGGACACTCCGCTGGGCCAGCAGGGGGCGGCAGACTCCTGCATTTGATTTCTCTGCTTCAAGCTGAACACTATCAAATCAAAGGTACACAACTGCATTCCCACAATGTAGCGTTGCAGTGAAACTGCTCCACAGGAGCTGTCACTGCCATTGAAGTGCACCAGAGGACGATGGCTGCTGTGCCACAGTGACAGATGGTGCAACGGCATCTATGGAGCGAAGGAAATAGGCAGTCACCGAGGTACAGTGTTGAGTAATGTGACAGCCGCAGGGAAGAAGCTGTTCCTGGACCTGCTGGTCCGGCAACGGAGAGACCTGTAGCGCCTCCCGGATGGTAGGAGGGTAAACAGTCCATGGTTGGGGTGAGAGCAGTCCTTGGCGATGCTGAGCGCCCTCCGCAGACAACGCTTGCTTTGGACAGACTCAATGGAGGGGAGCGTGGAACCGGTGATGCGTTGGGCAATTTTCACCACCCTCTGCAGTGCCTTCCGGTCGGAGACAGAGCAGTTGCCATACCATACTGTGATGCAGTTGGTAAGGATGCTCTCGATGGTGCAGCGGTAGAAGTTCACCAGGATCTGAGGAGACAGATGGACCTTCTTCAGTCTCCTCAGGAAGAAGAGACGCTGATGAGCCTTCTTGATCAGAGTAGAGGTATTGTGGGTCCAAGAGAGGTCATCGGAGATGTTGACCCCCAGGAACCTGAAGCTGGAAACACGTTCCACCTCCGCCCCGTTGATGTGGATGGGGTGTGCGTGCCGCCCCTTGATTATATTTTGAGAGGATGTTTCTGACTAATTTATGGGAATTAAACATTAAACTCCTTCCATCTGGCATATATATTCATGACTTAAAAATCAAGTTATATTGTGAATCCCTGTGTGAATTGAATTGGTTTGTTATTGGATGCCCTGTCCCACTTAGGAAACCTGAACGGAAACCTCTGGAGACTTTGCGCCCCACCCAAGGTTTCCGTGCAGGTTCCCGGAGGTTGCAGGTGGTTTTCGGAGGTTGCAGGTAGTGGAAGCAGGTAGGGGGACTGACAAAAACCTCCGGGAACCGCACGGAAACCTTGAGTGGGGCGCTAAGTCTCCAGAGGTTTCCGCTCAGGTTTCCTAAGTGGGACAGGGGCATTAGGCTATTTAAAAATAAATAAAAAAATCCCTTTTCTTAAGAAATGGAATCTACAGGACATTCTTAATGTGAAAGTAGTGGGCAGAAAGGCATGTCATGCGTTGGTTTGAAGAGCAAAAACTTGTAGTTTACAATGCCAAAATTGAAAAGTTGAGGAAAAAACAAGGTGCACAGAGTCACTTAATGGTTACAATCTGAGGACTATGATGATGCTACTGATTATGATATGCCAATGTACCAGCTAGCAACTGATCTTCTCCATAAAGACTTGGTCTTTTGCTAGAAATTGGAATTTATTTACCTATCTGTTACGGATTTACAGCATATAATACAATAATATTAAAGTTCTGATCTTGAGAATATCACATTTTTGATTTTTCAAGGCAGTTTGAGTGTTTATGTCTATTTCCGTCAATTTTGTAATTGGCTACAATTAGGTAACTAACTAATTACATGCTTTAATTTCAGGTCATCCAAGTAAAATGTTTCATGTTTGTTTCAGAATGCTTCAATCTATAATAACTGAAAATCTCAGTCAGTTCTCTTAATTTTTAAGAAAGTTATGGGCTTTTGACTGTCCTCGATCACAGCTTTTGTGTTAAGTCAATGGAAAAGCAATAGGGAACAAGATGCTAATTTCCGAGTATGAAAATGACCATAACTTTTTTTAATACTGAAAAAATGAAAGCGAATTAGGTGTCAAATTAAAGTTCTTTTTATGCGTTATAGAAACATAGAAACATAGAAATTAGGTGCAGGAGTAGGCCATTCGGCCCTTTGAGCCTGCACCACCATTCAATATGATCATGGCTGATCATCCAACTCAGTATCCTGTACCTGCCTTCTCTCCATACCCTCTGATCCCGTTAGCCACAAGGGCCACATCTAACTCCCTCTTAAATATAGCCAATGAACTGGCCTCGACTACCCTCTGCGGCAGAGAGTTCCAGAGATTCACCACTCTCTGTGTGAAAAAAGTTCTTCTCATCTAGGATTTAAAGGATTTCCCCCTTATCCTTAAGCTGTGACCCCTTGTCCTGGACTTCCCCAACATCGGGAGCAATCTTCCTGCATCTAGCCTGCCCAACCCCTTAAGAATTTTGTAAGTTTCTATAAGATTATCTGATGGGATAAATTGCAGACTCGATTTAAAAAAAATCTCAACATGTTGTAACATTGCTAGTCACACTGCGGCCTGGCTCAGAAGTGAGACTGAGACTGTTTCAGGTCTGGGTGAAAGATGGTCACCCATGTTGATCAGCCATGATCATATTAAATGGCGGTGCAGGCTCGAAGGGCCGAATGGCCTACTCCTGCACCTAATTTCTATGTTTCTATGGTCAAGAATATAAATGCTTATCTCCTACTCTTTCTCTCTCTCTTTCTTCTTTTTTACCCCCCTCCCTCTCTCTCTCTCTTTTTGTTTTTTTTTCCTCACTCGCATCTTTTTCTGCTCTCAATTACCTAGTCTCCTTTTTCTCTCTCTCTCTCTCTCTCTCACACTTAAAAAATAAAATACAAAATGAAGCTGTACATAGTACGTAACATGCCAACATATATTTGGCACCTGAAAAAAGGTACCACTGTATTGTACTCATTTCTAATGAATGAATAAATAAATAAATAGAAGCAGCGAGACTGATGCTAATGAAACCAAATGATCACTCACTAAGCTTAACGTTCAATCACCGCTGGATGTGAGCGCACATCACTTTGTCCACCTTGGAGATGTAATCTTCCCTGGCTGTGACTTTGAAGAAGGACGCAACCATGATACGTGATGTTTGGTTATGCAACGCCTCTGAACTTTCCACCTTAGTTGTGCTGTGTTTTGAATCATGTCTGCTGGAGTCCAGCTTAATATGGTAGGACTCCTTTTAAAAATGTGATTATGGGAGCTGACTGCCTCAGCTGTGTTATTTCATCCGAGGGAAACCCAAGATAGGCCAGAACATTAAACCAGGTGCCAAGGAATCCGAGTCCAAGTTAGTATTTTCTCCTCCAGTCGCCCAGGGTAAAGATGGCAACTGTCCCAGCCTTTAATGTAACACTCCACAGGCAGGACCGCTGATGAGGTGGAAAATGGGTGGCCTGGAGTGTGTTGTCTTGGATTCTCAGATCACTTTCTGCCCAGTTTGTCCAACTATTCGAATCCAACTCCACAAACCGCTTGGCAGTGCCAGTTGAACCTGCAGCTGCCAAGTGCCAACCAGGTGCGTGCCCGCAAGCCATCACCCTATATAGAAAATAGGTGCAGGAGTAGAGGCCATTCGGCCCTTCGAGCCTGCACTGCCATTCAATATGATCATGGCTGATCATCCAACTCAGTATCCCATCCCTGCCTTCTCTCCATACCCCCTGATCCCTTTAGCCACAAGGGCCACATCTAACTCCCTCTTAAATATAGCCAATGAACTGTGGCCTCAACTACATTCTGTGGCAGAGAATTCCACAGATTCACCACCCTCTGTGTAAAAAATGTTTTCCTCATCTCGGTCCTAAAGGATTTCCCCCTTATCCTTAAACTGTGTGACCCCTTGTTCTGGACTTCCCCAACATCGGGAACAATCTTCCTGCATCTAGCCTGTGCAGCCCGTTAAGAATTTTGTAAGTTTGTATAAGATCCCCCCTCAATCTTCTCTATAATCACCCTTCCCAATACAATCGGTATAACAAATATCCCATTCACAATCACCTATCCTCATCCCAATGTCCTTTTACAAAAGTGTTTTTGTACATCTTTTTAAACTGAATTATGTTTGTGCGAAGTTTTATCTCCTGTTCCAAACCATTCCACAAATTCTCCCCACAGATTGCCATGCACATACTTTTAAGAGTTGTTCTGACATTGAGTTTTTTTTTAAATTATGTTCCCCTCTCAAATTATACCCAGCCTGTCTTTCCATAAACAGTTTTTGTGTATTTCCTGGAAGTAAATTATTTCTTGCTTTGTGCATGATTGGTGATGTTAGTTATCGATTGAAGAGGCATGCTATGTACCTTTGAGGGTGGCGTTACCAAGTTGACACATAATTGGTTTGCTTTGCAGGTAAGTGCTTTAAAGCAATGCTTGCGTCAAAGGCAGGAAGTGAAATTAGATTCTACGGGCTCTTAAATGTGTCGTGATTAGCCTTTTCAGCTCTTAATGTTAGTAATAATTGAGGCAGCAATTGCACATCTAGACAATCACTCTCACGACTCTGTGGCTGCACATCATGCTCCTGCAATCAGCTTCAACTAGCCTCTTCAGCGGACTTCTGAAGAGTTAGTAATTGCTTATCATTTCTGCAGCAGGAATCCAGCCATTTAATGCACACAGAGAGAGAGAGAGGAAATGAAATCTTCGGCATATTATCGTGTTGGCTGGCATACGATGGTACAGCACGGGGTGGAAGATTGCATTAGGGCGGGCCACGTTAAGGTTGCAATCAACTCGACATGCTCAAACGGAAGATCAAATAGAACAAGTTGTCCGACAACTTTAAGCTGTGCACGCCACACAAAAGAAGAAACACAGCACAGCCCTGCAGGGGGAGCAAGAAGACCCCAGGGTCAAACATTCCCTCTCAACTGTTGTGGTGGAAGGAACTTAGAAACATAGATATATAGAAAATAGATGCATGAGTAGGCCATTCGGCCATTCAATATGATCATGGCTGATCATCCAAATCAATATCCCATCCCTGCCTTCTCTCCATACCCCCTGATCCCTTTAGCCACAAGGACCACATCTAACTCCCTCTTAAATATAGCCAATGAACTGTGTGGCCTCAACTACCTTCTGTGGCAGAGAATTCCACAGATTCACCACTCTATGTATAAAAAATGATTTTCTCATCTCGGTCCTAAAAGACTTCCCTCTTATCCTTAAACTGTGTGACCCCTTGTTCTGGACTTCCCCAACATCGGGAACTATCTTCCTGCATCTAGCCTGTCCAACCCCTTAAGAATTTTGTAAGTTTCTATAAGATCCCCCCTCAATCTTCTAAATTCTAGCGAGTACAAGCCGAGTCTATCCAGTCTTTCTTCATATGAAAGTCCTGCCATCCCAGGAATCAGTCTGGTGAACCTTCTCTGTACTCCCTCTATGGCACGAATGTCTTTCCTCAGATTTGGAGACTGAAACTGTACATAATACTCCAGGTGTGGTCTCACCAAGACTCTGTACAACTGCAGTAGAACCTCCCTGCTCCTACACTCAGATCCTTTTGCTATGAATGAATTTCGTCTTCTTATCGAGTCCGCAGACAAGATTAGAAGTTGTTCCACCAGAGCTGTACACTCCTCTCGGCATCTGCCCACAATGGTGTCTGCCTGTTCAATGAAAGAACTACAGATGCTGGAGAAAAATCGAAGGTAGACGGAAATGCTGGGGAAACTCAGCGGGTGAGGCAGCGTGGTGTCTGTCTTGTCGTTTCTTGTGCGTGGTTGTGGAACGATTGGTGGAAACGACGTGAAAGCTCTTCCCTTCACCCCAGGAAGGAACTGCAGATGACACTGCAGTTTTACGCCCAAGACAGACGCAAAGCGCTGGAGTGGCTCAGCGGGACAGGCAGCATCTCTGGGGAGAAGGAATGGGTGACGTTTTCGGGTCGAGACCCTTCTTCAGACATTTGGGCAGGTTGGGAGGGGGTAAAGGGGCGGGCGGGACAAATGGGGCATTGTGGTTGGCAAGGAACAGGCTGGGATGTACTGTGTGTCACCATTACAATTCAATGGTCCAATTTAATTCAATGATAATTTACTGTCATGTGAATTACCCTCACTGTGTCCCTCTTCATTTGGTGGCCCCTCTATGATCTCGGCGGCCCCTCGACAGGCCCCGGGTCCCACAATGTTCCCCCCTTCCCCCCCTCACTCGAATCTAATTTGAGGGCGGGGGGGGGATGGGGGGTGGAAAGATGGCTTTCATCGAGGAACATAGTTGGCAGTCTCTATGGCAACGCATCCGCCTCTCCATCTGGTTTGTGAAATGTGGCGAACAAAAGCAATATTCAGTGTACAGAGCAGCGGCAGAGAAAGCCATTTTCTCTGTGGGCTCTTGGCAAAAATATCGAGGAGTTCGTCAATGTTTCCAGGGCAGTGCTGTATTATTTCAAATATGTGCATTGTCTGCAGCCTTAAAAGTGATTCAACTTCATCAAGTGTATGCGTCACTAGCACAGAGGGAACGATTGGAAAGTCCAACACAACACTCGAGATTCCGATCGCCTTTCAATGCTAATGTCCCTTCATGTTGACCCTGCCGTTGACACTAATCTATCCAGAATTATTCCCAAGGCATTGAACAGATGCACCATAGTCTTGGCTTGCATCACAGCATGGATTGGGAACGGCTCTGCCCAGGATGGCAAGACATTTCCGACAGTGGTGGATGTACCCCGGTCCATCACGCAGACCAGATTACCCCCACCATCGACTCCGCCTGCACCTCACGCTGCCTCGGGGAAAAGCAGCCCACCAAATCGGAGACTTGTCCCTGTCCCACCCCCGGATAACGGGGAAATCCTTTAAAACCGAGATGAGAAGAACTTTTTTCACACAGAGAGTGGTGAATCTCTATAATTCTCTGCCACAGAGGGTAGTTGAGGCCACAGTTCATTGGCTATATTTAAGAGGGAGTTAGATGTGGCCCTTGTGGCTAAGGGGATCAGGGGGTATGGAGAGAAGGCAGGTACGGGATACCGAGTTGGATGATCAGCCACGATCATATTGAATGGCGGTGCAGGCTCGAAGGGCCGAATGGCCTCTACTCCTGCACTTAATTTCTATGTTTCTATGTTCCTTCTTTCCCCTGCTCCCTTCTGCCAATAGGTACAGAAGCTTGTCTGAAACATAGAAACATAGAAAATAGGTGCAGGAGTAGGCCATTCGGCCCTTCGATATGATCATGGCTGATCATCCAACTCGGTATCCCATCCCTGCCTTCTCTCCATACCCCCTGATCCCTTATGCCCCAAGGGCCACATCTCACTCCCTCTTTAATATAGCCAATGAACTGTGGCCTCAACTACCTTCTGTGCCAGAGAATTCCACAGATTCACCACTCCTGTGTGAAAAAATGTTTTTCTCATCTCATAGAAACATAGAAATTAGGTGCAGGAGTAGAGGCCATTCGGCCCTTCGAGCCTGCACCATTCGCCATTCAATATGATCATGGCTGATCATCCAACTCAGTATCCCGTACCTGCCTTCTCTCCATACCCCCTGATCCCCTTAGCCACAAGGGCCACATCTAACTCCCTCTTAAATCTAGCCAATGAACTGTGTGACCTCAACTACCTTCTGTGGCAGAGAATTCCACAGATTCACCACTCTCTGTGTGAAAAAAGTTCTTCTCATCTCGGTTTTAAAGGATTTCCCCCTTATCCTTAAGCTGTGACCCCTTGTCCTGGACTTCCCCAACATCGGGAACAATCTTCCTGCATCTAGCCTGTCCAACCCCTTAAGAATTTTGTAAGTTTCTATAAGATCCCCCCTCAATCTAAATTCTAGAGAGTATAAACCAAGTCTATCTCGGTCCTAAAAGACTTCCTTCCCCCTTATCCTTAAACTGTGACCCCTTGTTCTGGACTTCCCCAACATTGGGAACAATCTTCCTGCATCTAGCCTGTCCAACTCCTTAAGACACTAATACACCTTAACCTAATAACAGAATTTCTCATTGGTACAAAGATGGATCCATGAAAATCAACATAAAAGTTACTTTTTGAAAAAAATAATGTCAATTCTTTTGTAAATTGTTCTTGCAATGTTGGCAATGCTCGCAAAGTTCCCTTTATCATCTCTGCTTGGTCATCCTGACATAGAGGCAAAACCTCTGGGTCATAATGGTTTAAATTCCTCAGTATATTTGTATTCGTAAAGTCATAGTCATTGAGTGATACAGCGTGGAAACAGGCCCTTCGGCCCAACTTGTCTACGCCAACCAACATGTCCCATCTGCACTAGTCCCACATGCCTGCATTTGACCCATATCCCTCTAAACTTTTCATCAGTCTATGAAAGTAAGCATGCAGATACAGCAGGCAGTGAAGAAAGCGAATGGCATGTTGGCCTTCATAACAAGAGGAGTCGAGTACAGGAGCAAAGAGGTCCTTCTGCAGTTGTACAGAGCCCTAGTAAGACCACACCTGGAGTATTGTGTGCAGTTTTGGTCCCCTAATTTGAGGAAGGACATTCTTGCTATTGAGGGAGCCCAGCGCAGGTTTACAAGGTTAATTCCCGGGATGGCGGGACTGTCATATGCTGAGAGAATTGGGGCGGCTGGGCTTGTACACTCTGGAGTTTTGGTTAGATCTTTAGGATCTGGAGAGGAGTGGGTGACATTTTGGGTTGAGACCCTTCGTCAGGCTGCTACAAATCCTTCAGACCTCCCTGCCTCCCTGCACATTCAGTTCAGTTTAGTTTATTGTCACGTGTACCGAGGTACAGTGAAAAGCTTCTGTTCAGCGGAAAGACAATACATGATTACATTTGATGCATTCGCAGTGTTCAGATACATACAATACAATACATTATTGTCATTTGAACCGCAAATGAAGTTCAAACGAAATTTGGTTTCTGCAGTCATACAACAAGGGAAAAAAACCATGACACACAATTAACACAATTTACCCAAACATCCATCACAGTGAATCTCCTCCTCACTGTGATGGAAGGCAAAGTCATTGTCTCTCCCCTGTTTTCCATTCTTCTCCCAGTGTTAAAGGGTAAGGGAATAACGTTTAGTGCAAGGTAAAGCCAGTAAAGTCCGATCAAGGATAGTCTGAGTGTCACC
This sequence comes from Leucoraja erinaceus, assembly GCF_028641065.1. Classification (NCBI taxonomy): domain Eukaryota; kingdom Metazoa; phylum Chordata; class Chondrichthyes; order Rajiformes; family Rajidae; genus Leucoraja; species Leucoraja erinaceus. The sequence continues at coordinate 3,181,652 of NC_073416.1, forward strand.
AATGAGGTAGATAGTAGTTCAGCACTGCTCGCTGTTTGTGGTAGGATGGTTCAGTTCCTGATAACAGCTGGGAAGAAACTGTCTCTGAATCTGGAGGTGTGTGTGTGTGCGTTTGTTTTCACACTTCTGTACCTCTTGCCCGATGGGAGAGGGGAGAAGAGGGAGTGGCCGGGGTGAGACTGGTCCTTGATGATGCTGCTGGCCTTGCCGAGGCAGCGTGAGGTGTAGATGGAGTCAGTGGAAGGGAGGTCGGTTTGTGAGGCCACTTGATCACAGGCCAGCCGGCGTTCCCTGGATGAGTGAAGTCGCCCGTCAGGAGGGATGGGAAGGGAAATCTCCCAGGGATGGTATTCGAGGCGCTGTCAGAGGTCTGCAGTGGATTAGTACCAGCAACAGGGCGGCACGATGGCGCAGCGGTAGAGTCGCTGCCTCACAGCTCCGGAGACCCGGTTGCGATCCTGACTGTACTGTCAGGTGCTGTCTGTACGGAGTTTGCACGTTCTCCCCATGACCTGCGTGGGTTTTCCCCGGGTGCTCCGGTTCCCTCCCACACTCCAAAGACATGCAGGTTTGTAGGTCAATCGTAGAAACATGGAAAATAGGTGCAGGAGGAGGCCATTCGGCCCTTCGAGCCAGCACCATTCGCCATTCATTGTGATCATGGCTGATCGTCCCCTATCAATAACCCGTGCCTGCCTTCTCCCCATATCCCCTGTGTCCACTCGCCCCTAGACTAGCCCCTCTATCTAACTCTCTCTTAAACCTGGCTCGGTATAAAATGTAAAATTGCCCCCAGAGTGTGGTGGATTGTGTTAGCGTGAGTGGGGCTGTTTCGGCGCTGTATCTCTAAACTAAAACTGCTGGAAAACAGAAGCGTTATGGAAAATGCGACACAGTCACGAAGATAAATGTCCGTGTAATCTGCCCGCGATCATTTCCAATTATGTACGCAAGCTTTTGTGTCCTCCCAACTTTAGCCCACACAATGAAGAGAATCTGATTATGCTGGACATTGTAAGGAGTTTCCTTCGGAGTGCTCCATACGCATTTCTGTCCCATTCTCTATTGTACATTGTGGCGCGCTGGAAATAAATTATCCAACTCCTTACAGAACCGCTATTCTTCTCCCTCCTCTCAAACCTTTCCCCATGGCTCAATGGGACTATTGTCCAGCGCACATCGTCCGGCCCAAGTTGGTTTCAGAGTGCGTTGTAAGGGGCAGATTCCGTTACTTTGCAAAATGGCAACAAGCTAGATAATGTCATGGAGAACCTTTATCAGCGATAATAGTCGAGTGGCTCATGCTTGGCTTGCACGTCGTCTCCCGAGATCCTAATCGGGAGCTGAGGTCTGAGTGGGACATATGAATGCGCCCTTTCTTGAGTTCTGATCACAGTGCTGTAATTATTAGTGATTGATGAGGAATGTGATGCTGGTTTTTTTCCCCCCCCGTCAAGCATTCTGTGTGTGTGTGTGTGTGTGTGTGTCCCCTCCCACATCTGAGCCTGGATGGCACGAATGGAGTGCAATCCTGGCAGTCCGCTTCCTTGCAGGTGAGGTCGAGGTTTGACTTGCACCTCGTCTCCTGCTGCACCCGCTGTGCCGGGTGTGGGCCCCTGCACATCGGCGAGGCCCAGCGATCGTTTCACCGGACACCTGCGCTCAGTCCGCTGAAACCGACCTGATCTCCCGGTTGCCAAACACTTTAAACCCGCTTGCTCGCTGAATTTCATCAAAAGTAAGTCAATAATGCCTTACCTTTGATGAAATTCAGCCAGCAAACGCGATAATTCCCGATATTTTGGATCTTTAAATCTCCACGGCAAATGTCGGCTGTTCACTTCCGCTGTTTTTCCACCTTTAGTTCCCTCTTGTAATTACCTTGCTTTCTATCTTTTTTTTTGCCTGAAAATTTAGGTCACTGTGCTTCACGGTCACCCCGACTAGCACAGAAAATTTCAGCTCACAAATCGGCCGTTTTCCATGTTTTTAACGGGTGGGAAAGTGCGTGTTTCCCCATTCACTAACATGTACCGAAGTGACATATGTCCTCCAGTTAAAATTTTCGGTCACGTGAGGGGGGGGATCTACGCTCATTTGACATTTGGTGAAATCACCCTATGCTGAGGGAATGGAGCGGCTGGGCTTGTACACTCTAGAAGGATGAGAGGGTATCTCATTGAAACATATAAGATTATTAAGGGTTTGGAGAGTTGTGAATTTGTGGAATTCCCTGCCACAGAGGCCAAATCACTGGATGGATTTAAGAGAGAGTTAGATAGAGCTCTAGGCGCGAGTGGAATTATTGATTGGGGATGATCAGCCATGATCACATTGAATGGCGGTGCTGGCTCGAAGGGCCGAATGGCCTCCTCCTGCGCCTATTGTCTATGTTTCTATGTTTCTATCTCCGTCGAGGTAAGTGACTGAAAACGGTTTCCCCCTATTTTTCCCCCTCCCCCCAACCCTCCCACATAAAACATACACGAGAAACATTAAATCATACATTTAGACGCACTAAAAATACCAACAATAGTCGAAAGGACAGATGGGCTGCTGGCGAGGGTGCCGCTCACGGCGCCACCTGATGGAGGGGAGGGCCACCCATCCATGTTCTCCAGAGACGCTGCCTAATCTCCTAATCTGATGAAAGACATTCTTGCCATAGAGGGAGTACAGAGAAGGTTCACCAGACTGATTCCTGGTATGGCAGGACTTTCATATGAAGAAAGACTGGATAGACTCGGCTTGTACTCGCTAGAATTTAGAAGATTGAGGGGGGATCTTATAGAGATTTACAAAATTTTTAAGGGGTTGGACAGGCTAGATGCAGGAAGATTGTTCCCGATGTTGGAGAAGTCCAGAACAAGGGGTCACACAGTTTAAGGATAAGGGGGAAATCCTTTAGGACCAAGATGAGGAAAACATTTTTCACACAGAGAGTGGTGAATCTGTGGAATTCTCTGCCACAGAAGGTAGTTGAGGCCACACAGTTCATTGGCTATATTTAAGAGGGAGTTAGAGGTGGCCCTTGTGGCTAAAGGGATCAGGGGGTATGGAGAGAAGGCAGGTACGGGATACTGAGTTGGATGATCAGCCATGATCATATTGAATGGCGAATGGTGCAGGCTCGAAGGGCCGAATGGCCTCTACTCCTGCATCTATTGTCTATGTTTCTATGCCTGACCCGCTGAGTTACTGCAACTCTTTGTGTCCAAGGATGGCGCTGGATTGAACAGCTTGAGTTATATGCAGAGACTGGATATCCTGGCATTGTTTTCCCTGGAGCTCAAGAGGCTGAGGGATGATCTTATAGACATCTATCAAATCACAAGGACAGCAAATCATAGTCTTTCCCTCCCCCCAGGTTCAGGGAATCCAAGACTTGAGGGCGGAGGTTTAAGGCGAGAGGGAAAGGACTTAAGAGTGGCTGAGGGGCAACATTTTCACGCGGAGGGTGGTGGGTATACGGAACGAGCTGCCAGAGGAAATTGTAGACGCAGGTACAGTTACAACATTTAAAATACACTTGGACGAGAATTTTCCAGGGAAATGGGCCAAATGCAGGCAAACGAGGCAGACATCTGGGTTGGAAAGGATGAGTTGGAATGAAGGCCTTGGATCCACAGGTCATAAATCCATCAATCTATTTTCAGATATGTAGCACTGCACAAGCCGCTGAGTTCAGGTTTAAGAAGACGGACACAAAATGCTGCAGCAACTGATCAAAATGCTGCATCTCTGGAGAAAAGGAACTGGTTAGGCTTTGGGTCAAGACCCTGTAGAATCAGCTTCAAGCTCTTCATTCGGGTATACAAGGACCTTAACGGGCCCAAAGCACTAGCCCCCACCTGCATCCAAACTCTGCTTACCCATCATTCTACCTCCAGGGCCCTCAGATTGGGCGACTTGGGGCTACTGACTATCCCACTGTCCGGGTATAAGCTCAGGGGTTGCAGCTCCTAGACTGTGGAACAGCATCCCCCTTCCCATCAGAAGCCCCCTCCATCGACTCCTTTAAGTCAAGTCAAGTCACATTTATTTCTATAGCACATTTAAAAAACAACTCTCGTTGGCCAAAGTGCTTTACATTTGTGATAAGAATAGTATAAACAAACAAACTACATACATATATACATATAGACCTCGCTCAGTGGACGTCAGGAAAGGCTTGGGAGTATAGATAAGTTTTTAGTCTTGACTTAAAGGAGTCGATGGAGGGGGCAGTTTGTTCTGATGGGAAGGGGGATGCTGCTGTTCCACAGTCTAGGAGCTGCAACCGCAAAGGCACGGTCGGTCGCCCCTGAGCTTATGCCTAGACCGCGGGATATTCAGCAGCCCCAAGTCGGACGATCTGAGGGACCTGGAGGTGGAGTGGTGGGTGAGAAGACTTTTAATGTAGGAGGGGGCAAGCCCGTTGAGGGCTTTGTAGACATAGAGGAGGGTCTTGAAATGTATACGGAGCCGCACAGGGAGCCAGTGGAGAGAGTTTTGCCAGGATCGGGGTGATGTGGTCCCTTTTTCGGGTGCCCGTCAGGCGGCGTTTTGGACCAGTTGCAGGCGGGACAGGGAAGATTGGCTGATGCCAGTGTAAAGGGAGTTGCAGTAATCTAGGCGGGAGGAGATAAATGTGTGGATGATCTTTTCGAGGTCACCAAACTGGAGGAACTGTTTTATTTTAGCTATCGTCCGAAGCTGGAAGAAGCAGCTTTCACCACGGCATTGACTTGTTTGTCAAATTTCAGTCAAATATCACGCCAAGGTTTTTGACGTGAGGTTTGAGCAGTGGGGTAAGGCCAAGGCTGCCTGCTATCATTTTGATTCAGACTTAAAACTTATTTCTACTCACAAGCGTTTCTTGAGGTCCTCTGAGGGAGCGCTGTATGTATGTATTTATGTATGTATTGTTAGATCTATGTACCACTGTATGTAGCATGTTAATACCCGCACTGGTGTAAAGCACTTTGGTCAACGAGAGATGTTTTTAAATGTGCTCTAGAAATAAAATTGACTTGACTTGACTGACTTCTCATCAGGCCTTTATAGAAACATAGAAACATAGAAATTAGGTGCAGGAGTAGAGGCCATTCGGCCCTTCGAGCCTGCACCGCCATTCAATATGACCATGGCTGATCATCCAACTCAGTATCCTGTACCTGCCTTCTCTCCACACCCCCTGATCCCCTTAGCCACAAGGGCCCACATCTAACTCCCTCTTAAATATAGCCAATGAACTGTGGCCTCAACTACCCTCTGTGGCAGAGAGTTCCAGAGATTCACCACTCTCTGTGTGAAAAAAGTTCTTCTCATCTCGGTTTTAAAGGATTTCCCCCTTATCCTTAAGCTGTGATCCCTTGTCCTGGACTTCCCCAACATCGGGAGCAATCTTCCTGCATCTAGCCTGTCCAACCCCTTAAGAATTTTGTAAGTCTCTATAAGATCCCCTCTCAACCTCCTAAATTCTAGAGAGTATAAACCAAGTCTATCCAAGTTTATTACCTTGTAGGAGGGGAGGGAGCAGTAGGTTGAAGGAGAGTCAGGCCATGTGGTGTGGGAGTCTGCCTTGTGGAGGCTGCTGGCCTGTAGCTCAGGTGAGATGAGAGCTCCAGCCCGCTGGTGAGTGGTGGAGAGGCGAGGGTCTGAGGGGTCGCTGGGGGGGCTGGAGTAGAGATACGGGGTCGACAGATAAAGGTCTAATATCTGCTGAAGGCTCTCGACCCGAAACGTCACCCATTCCTTCTCTCCAGAGATGCTGCCTGTCCCGCCGAGTTACTCCAGCTATTTGTGTCTATCTTTGGTTTAAACCAGCATCTCCAGTTCCTTCCGACAAGCTGAGTTTAGTTTCGCGATACAGCGCGGAAACAGGCCCTTCGGCCCACCGAGTCTGTACCGACCAGCGATCACACTAACACTATCCTACACACACCAGGGACAATTCTACATTCATACATTTACACCAAGCCAATTAACCTACAAACCTCCAGAGATGCTGCCTGTCCCAGAGCTTTGTGTCTGCGGTTTAAACCAGCATCTGCTGTTCCTTCCTACACCGACACGCCTTTGGAGTGTGGGAGGAAACCGGAGTCTCCTAATCTGAGGAAAGACATTCTTGCCATCGAGGGAATACAGAGAAGATTCACCAGACTGATTCCTGGGATGGCAGGACTTTCATATGAAGAAAGACTGGGTAGACTCGGCTTGTACTCGCTAGAATTTAGAAGATTGGGGGGGGATCTTATAGAAACTTACAAAATTCTTAACGGGTTGGACAGGCTAGATGCAGGAAGATTATTCCCGATGTTGGGGAAGTCCCGAACAAGGGGCCACACACAGTTTAAGGATAAGGGGGAAGCCTTTTAGGACCGAGATGAGAAAAACATTTTTTCACACAGAGAGTGGTGAATCTGTGGAATTCACTGCCACAGAAGGTAGTTGAGGCCACAGTTCATTGGCTATATTTAAGAGGGAGTTAGATGTGGCCCTTGTGGCTAAATGGATCAGGGGGTATGCAGAGAAGGCAGGTATGGGATACTGAGTTGGATGATCAGCCATGATCATATTGAATGGCGGTGCAGGCTCGAAGGGCCGAATGGCCTACTCCTGCACCTAATTTCTATGTTTCTGTGTTTCTATGTCTTTGTATCAAATGGGTAAGTGTATATATACACACACTGAACTTTTTTTTCTCTATATTGTTTACAGTGTACAATGGTCACATATTCTGTTGTGCTGCTGCAAGTAAGAATTTCATTGTTCTTATGTGGGACACGTGACAATAAAACTCTCTTGACTGGTGTAATGTCCTTACATTAATGTCCGTAGCAGGTGGGAAAAGGTCATATGGGCTCATATTTTCCTCTCCACCCCGCCCCCCCGAGGCCAAATGCTCCATTCTCCTCATCGCGGACATTATGCATTCCCAATGCATTTCGTTGTCTCTGTACTGTACACTGACAATGACAATTAAAATTGAATCTGAATCTGAACCTCCATTTGTACAAGCGGTTGCAAACTGCCGCTGTTGGTGCGAATCTGCACAAGCACCACAGGACAGCGCCTTCCCCGGGGATTATACGACATGTTTGTGTCGCTGTAAATTTCTGTCCAACTGATTTACAAGGTAGAAATCACTTAGGGAAAATGAATTATGCTGTCATCATCTCTATTTTATCACGGTAACATTATCGGGTTCTCGACTCGCATCCAGTCGATGGAACATAGAGTCCTTGCCTATAAGCCACTCTGAGAGAGTATCGTCTAATGAAATATAGACCTGAATTAAAAGAATGACTTGCCCACTCTGTCTCCTCAGCTATAATTCTATATCGTAGAATGTAACATAGTCTGTGGTGTGGATGGACATATTCAGGATTAATGTTCAGGAATTTGTAAAAGGGTTTTCAGGGGCAGATACTTCAGAGTGAGTCATGCATCAATTTATTGAATTTAATTCATTGGGATAGATCTGTAATGTTAAGCAAAGGCCTACTGTGTCACACTCTGTATTATTGAGTGATAGAAACATAGAAACATAGAAATTAGGTGCAGGAGTAGGCCATTCGGCCCTTCGAGCCTACACCGCCATTCAATATGATCATGGCTGATCATCCAACTCAGTATCCCGTACCTGCCTTCTCTCCATACCCCCTGATCCCCTTAGCCACAAGGGCCACATCTAACTCCCTCTTAAATATAGCCAATGAACTGTGGCCTCGACTACCCTCTGTGGCAGAGAGTTCCAGAGATTCACCACTCTCTGTGTGAAAAATGTTCTTCTCATCTCGGTTTTAAAGGATTTCCCCCTTATCCTTAAGCTGTGACCCCTTGTCCTGGATGACCCCTTGTCCTGGATACAGCGTGGAAACAGGCCGTTCGGCCCATCTTGCCCACACCAGCCCAACATGTCCCAGCTACACTAGTCCCACCTGCCTGCGCTTGGTCCATATCCCTCCAACCCTGTCCTATCCATGTACCTGTCTAACTGTCTCTTAAACAGTCCCGGTCTCAACTACCTCCTCTGGCAGCTCGTTCCGTACAGGAAAAAGTGGAGCCATATGTCAGGTACGGGAAGATGGGATCAAGTAGATCCCTTGAGGATTACATGGGATGTAAGTGGACACTTCAGATTGATATCAGGAGGGCACAACAAGTGAATCAGAGAGCGCAGGCAGATCAGGTGAAGTAAAGTAGAATCTCAAGCGATTCGACTGGTATATTGAGAGCAAAAGGGATAACTAGTGAGAGAATGTGTCTACTTAAGGATTAATGTCTGTATCTTGGGCCACAGGAGATGGGGGAGATCTTTGTATCTACGTGAGGCTAAGACAGACGGGCCGTGAGGCTAAGACAGATGGGCCGGGCCTTAAAGGATTACTTCTTGTCTTTATTTACCCTGGAGGTTGTCAAGGAAACGAATGGACTCAGTGGCGAGATTAGTGGTCATAGAGTCATCGAGCCGCAAACAGCCCAACTCATCCACGCCGACCAACATGCCCCATCGACTCTAGTCCCACCTACCTGCATTTGGCCCACATCCCCTCTAAAACACTTCCTTATCCATGTACCTGTCCGAATGTCTTTTAAATAGTGTTACGCCACTGTCCCACTTAGGAAACCTGAACGGAAACCTCTGGAGACTTTGCGCCCCACCCAAGGTTTCCGTGAGGTTCCCGGAGGTTTTTGTCAGTCTCCACACCTGCTTCCACTACCTGCAACCTCCTGCAACCTCCGGGAACTGCACGGAAACCTTGGATCGGGCGCAAAGTCTCCAGAGGTTTCCGTTCAGGTTTCCTAAGTGCAGGGGCATTATTGTACCTGCCCCAACTACCTCCTCTGGCAGCTTGTTCCATACACCCACCACCCTCTAAGTTGCCCTTTAGTTGCCATATAAATCTTTCCCCTCTCACCTTCAACCTATATCCTCTGGTTCTTGATTCTCCTACCCTGGGTAAAAGACTCCGTGCATTCATCCTATCAATTCCTCTATGATTTTATACAGCTCTATATGATGGAGTATTGTGTGCAGTTTTGGTCCCCCAATTTGAGGAAGGACATTCTTGCTATTGAGGGAGCGCAGCGTAGGTTTACAAGGTTAATTCCCAGGATGGCGGGACTATCATATGCTGAGAGAATGGAGCGGCTGGGCTTGTACACTCTAGAGTTTAGGATGAGGGGGAATCTTATTGAAATATATAAGATTATTAAGGGCTTGGACACGCTAGAGGCAGGAAACATGTTCCCGATGTTGGGGGAGTCCAGAACCAGGGGCCACACACACACACACAGTTTAAGAATAAGGGGTAAGCCATTTAGAACGGAGACGAGGAAACATTTTTTCTCACAGAGAGTTGTGAGTCTGTGGAATTCTCTGCCTCTGAGAGCGGTGGAGGCGGGTTCTCTGGATGCTTTCAAGAGAGGGCTAGATAGGGCTCTTAAAGATAGCGGAGTCAGGGGGGGACAGCACCTGTAGCAGAATGGAACCTGGGTCTCTGGCGCTGTGAGGCAGCAACTCTACCGCTGCACCACTCCATGTATACTTGCCTTCACTGGTTAGGGTACTTGATGGGTAACATTTGGAACATCGGGTTACAGTTGTGTTGGGGGATTCAACTTGCGTTTGTGTACGGGCATTGTTCAGATTAGACACTCGATTAAAACTGTGCGCTGATAACAATCATAGAAACATAGAAACATAGAAACATAGAAATTAGGTGCAGGAGTAGGCCATTCGGCCCTTCGAGCCTGCACCGCCATTTAATATGATCATGGCTGATCATCCAACTCAGTATCCCGTACCTGCCTTCTCTCCATACCCTCTGATCCCCTTGGCCACAAGGGCCACATCTAACTCCCTCTTAAATATAGCCAATGAACTGTGGCCTCAACTACCCTCTGTGGCAGAGAGTTCCAGAGATTCACCACTCTCTGTGTGAAAAAAGTTCTCCTCATCTCGGTTTTAAAGGATTTCCCCCTTATCCTTAAGCCGTGACCCCTTGTCCTGGACTTCCCCAACATCGGGAACAATCTTCCTGCATCTAGCCTGTCCAACCCCTTAAGAATTTTGTACGTTTCTATAAGATCCCCTCTCAATCTCCTAAATTCTAGAGAGTATAAACCAAGCATGTCCGTACCAGTTACTGTTGATCAAACGAGAAAACGGAGTCACGCAGTTGATCCGGCAAGCAATGAGAGTGACGAGCAACAGCATTTTGTGTCTATCTTCGGTGTAAACCAGCGTCTGTACTTCCTTCCAACACATTTCACCGGCTCCGCAACAAGCTCTCCCCAAGGTATGCCTACCGATGCAGCCACCAAAAACCTGGCACCAACAGCATTGGCACTGTTGCTCACAGTCTAGATCCTGCAGATAGAATTCACAATGCATTTGAAATATAGTTCCTGCCAGTATTGACAACACTCCTGTAATAAAAAGTAAAAGCATCTGCACTTCCTTCCTACACATTTTCTCAGCTCCACTGCGCGATCTCCTCAAGGTTTGCCTACGTTGAAGAAATTCTCCTCCTCTCCCCGATGAGGGTTCTGCAACACCCTCTCTCGCTGCTCCCCCTCTGAGATTCCTCCCGCTCTCCAGCTCAACTCCAAATGTTCCTGCCTGTGTGCCTTGTTCCTTGCCTTCCAAATGTGAAACCATGCGTGTCAGCAGAAAGAGCAATCCAGGCGAAACATCTTACAATGTACTTGGTGTCACCCTTGAAGAATCCAAACAAACCAAGTATCTTGGCATCAAATTGCAGAATGATCTGCGCTGGAATGGTCAGACTCATCATGCAACGGTGAAAGCAACAGGTGTCCTAAACTTTCATCATTGTTCAACTTCCGTCAAGGAGAAGCTATACTTCACCCTCGTTAGACCTCGTTTGGACTACGCAGTTGCAGCATGGGACCCACACACAAATAAAAACATTTCTTCCATCGAACGTGTCCAAAGACAGGCAGCTCGATTTGTTACTAACACCTATGAGAGAGAAGCGAGTGTCACCAAACTTCTGAATTCTCTGGGGTGGAAGGAATCCTCTCCAAGCAGACACACGTGAAGCTCACCGTTTGACCTGTTTTTACGCAATGTTAAATGGTCAGCTCGACATAGACTACAAGACCTACACCAAACCCAAACCAATGAGGAGCAGACGAGGGCATTGGATCCAATTTGTGATCCCAGCTACAAAGACAGATGTGGACAGCAATTCATTCTTCCCCCGCACAATTAAAGCATGGAATAATCTCCACCCAACTATAGTTACCCAACCAGATGCAACTCAATTTAAAGTAGCTCTTTCTTCCCAATAACCCTTTCTGGCTTAAGTCCTCCCTCCACCACCTCCAGTTTAAATTCTATTTGGAATATTTTGGAGGACCAAGAAACCAAGAACCAAGAACCAAGAACTTTTCCTTGACCTTCGTCTCCCATTTTTCACGCCTCCCCCTCCCGTATCTCTGTGTCTCCCTCTCCCTTGACTCTCAGTCTGAAGAAGGGTCTCGACACGAAACGCCACTTCTCTGAGTTACTCCAGCAATTTGTGTCGATCTTTGAAATGTATTCTCTGGTCATCTTGCGAAACACGTTAAAACCCCCCCCCCCCCCCCCCCCCCCCCCCCCCCCCCCCCCCCCCCCCCCCCCCCCCCCCCCCCCCCCCCCCCCCCCCCCCCCCCCTGGTCTGTGTGCCATTGTATGTAGTACATTAGTTACTGCTCTGATTCTCCAAATCTGAGGAAGGACATTATTGCCATAGAGGGAGTGCAGAGAAGGTTCACCAGACTGATTCCTGGGATGTCAGGACTGTCTTATGAAGAAAGACTGGATAGACTTGGTTTATACTCTCTAGAATTTAGGAGATTGAGAGGGGATCTTATAGAAACTTACAAAATTCTTAAGGGGTTGGACAGGCTAGATGCAGGAAGATTGCTCCCGATGTTGGGGAAGTCCAGGACAAGGGGGTCACAGCTTAAGGATAAGGGGGAAATCCTTTAAAACTGAGATGAGAAGAACTTTTTTCACACAGAGAGTGGTGAATCTCTGGAACTCTCTGCCGCAGAGGGTAGTTGAGGCCAGTTCATTGGCTATATTTAAGAGGGAGTTAGATGTGGCCCTTGTGGCTAAGGGGATCAGGGGGTATGGAGAGAAGGCAGGGACGGGATACTGAGTTGGATGATCAGCCATGATCATATTGAATGGCGGTGCAGGCTCGAAGGGCCGAATGGCCTACTCCTGCACCTATTGTCTATGTTTCTATGTTTCTATGTTTCTATGTACGGCACTTTGGTCAACGTGAGTTGTTTTTAAATCTGCAATACAAATAAAATTGATTGATTGATTCCCACACTGTCCTAGGCCTCCTCCATTGTCAGAGTGAGGCCCAGCGCAAATTGGAGGAACAGCGCCTCATATTTCACTTATGCAGCTTACACCCCAGCGGTATGGACATTGACGATCTTCAAGTAACCCTTGCTTTCCCTCTCCCTCTCCCTCTCCCTCCCTGCCCCATCCTAGTTTCTCCAACTAGTTTCACTGTCCTTCTGATTCAATGTTACTAATTGTCACCTTCCCCTCAGTTGACAAGGGTTAATGATGGTAGAAGTTTATCAGAGTGTCTACAATGAGAAAAGTAAAGGGGCCGGTCCCACTTGGACGACCTAATCCACGGGTTTAGCAGGCCCTAGACGAGTTGAAAAAGATGTCAAGGGCGTGGTGACTCGCCAAAGTAAAAGACCTCCTACGTCTAAGTCTACGACCTCCTACGTCTAAGTCTACGACCTCCTACGTCTAAGTCTACGACCTCCTACGACTAAGTCTACGACCTCCTACGACTAAGTCTACGACCTCCTACGTCTAAGTCTACGACCTCCTACGACTAAGTCTACGACCTCCTACGTCTAAGTCTACGACCTCCTACGTCTAAGTCTACGACCTCCTACGACTAAGTCTACGACCTCCTACGACTAAGTCTACGACCTCCTACGACTAAGTCTACGACCTCCTACGTCTACGTCTATGACCTCCTACGACTTAGTCTACGACCTCCTACGACTAAGTCTACGACCTCCTACGTCTAAGTCTACGACCTCCTACAACTAAGTCTACGATCTCCTACGACTAAGTCTACGACCTCCTACAACTAAGTCTACGATCTCCTACGTCTAAGTCTACCACCTCCTACGACTTAGTCTACGACCTCCTACGACTAAGTCTACGACCTCCTACGACTAAGTCTACGACCTCCTACGACTAAGTCTACGACCTCCTACGACTAAGTCTACGACCTCCTACGACTAAGTCTACGACCTCCTACGTCTAAGTCTACGACCTCCTACGACTAAGTCTACGACCTCCTACGACTAAGTCTACGAGTCTACGACCTCCTACGACTAAGTCTACGACCTCCTACGACTAAGTCTACGACCTCCTACGACTAAGTCGACTAAGTCTACGACCTCCTACGACTAAGTCTACGACCTCCTACGACTACCATCAACTACCACCTACCATCATGACCTAACTACGACCTACCTACGGATAAAAAGCGTCCATTTTTTCCATGCCGACCTTTTTTTTTTACCCGTGGACATTTTTTACCAGGCTGGAAAAAATGCCGCGCCCGACTTGAGGCCGCGGGTACGTGGAGACCACTCACGAGCGTGAGGAAGAGTGACCTACGACCTCGTGGCGACGATTCTGCGGGTATGTCAAGGGCAAACTCAGCAGAGGTCGGCAATTAGTTCGTGAACGTGGGGCAGGGGCTTAATTAAAATGCTTCAAAGGTTAGCTGCTTCTCGTTACTTTTCTCAGTATAGACACACTAATAAACAGACGACTTATATCGTCATTTATCATTGATGCATGGAGCCCTTCTCTTTCACATGTGAAGCTGTGTCACTACTGTTGTTATTCAAGAATAACGTTTGCAACAGTCGATGTCATTACGGAGTGATGTGAACACTGTCAACGTGCATGGAAAGATCAATGAGATGATGAATAATTGACCAGATTTTCCTTCTCGCTTCATTCACATCATATCTTCTTCTTGCATCCAAATGTCGTCCATATCTCCAACTCAGTCGAATGTTAATGATGGAATGCAGTGACATTCTGGGTTGAAGGCCCGGGCTTATTCGACAGGAATAAATGGTGGACAGGAGAAGCAAACTGGAGGATCATAAAAACATAGACATAGACAATAGGTGCAGGAGTAGGCCATTCGGCCCTTCGAGCCTGCACCATTCGCCATTCAATGTGATCATGGCTGATCATCCAACTCAGTATCCCATCCCTGCCTTCTCTCCATACTCCCTGATCCCCTTAGCCACAAGGGCCACATCTAACTCCCTCTTAAATAAAGCCAATGAACTGTGGCCTCAACTACCTTCTGTGGCAGAGAATTCCACAGATTCACCACTCTCTGTGTGTGAAAAAGTTCTCTTCTCATCTCGGTTTTAAAGGATTTCCCCCTTATCCTTAAGCTGTGACCCCTTGTCCTGGACTTCCCCAACATCGGGAACAATCTTCCTGCATCTAGCCTGTCCAACCCCTTAAGAATTTTGTAAGTTTCTATAAGATCCCCCCTCAATCTTCTAAATTCTAGAGAGTATAAACCAAGTCTATCCAGTCTTTCTTCATAAGACAGTCCTGACATCCCAGGAATCAGTCTGGCGAACCTTCTCTGCACTCTGCACTCCCCACTCATCTCCCCACTCTCCCCGTCCATTCCTTCGTCAGAAGTGTGGAGTCTGTTTGCAGTCTGATTTCACAGAAGCATAGACAACGGGTGCAGGAGTAGGCCATTCGGCCCTTCGAGCCAGCACCGCCATTCAATATGACCACGGCTGATCATCCACAATCAGTACCCCGTTCCTGCCTTCTCCCCATAATTAATAAGGACAGTGAAACAAATTAAATCCAGATGAACGTACAAACTCCGCACAGACAGCACCCGCAGTCAGGATGGAACCCGGGTCTCTGGCGCTGTGAGGCAGCGACTCTACCGCTGCGCCACCGTGACTGCCCTCGTCACTGCCTGTCAGGATAGAAACATAGACAATAGGTGCAGGAGTAGGCCATTCGGACCTTCGAGCCAGCACCACCATTCAATATGATCATGGCTGATCATCCAACTCAGTATCCTGTACCTGCCTTCTTTCCATACCCCCTGATCCCTTTAGCCACAAGGGCCACATCCAACTCCCTCTTAAATATAGCCAATGAACTGTGGCCTCAACTACCTTCTGTGGCAGAGAATTCTCTGTGTGAAGAATGTTTTCTCATCTCGGTCCTAAAAGATTTCCCTCTTATCCTTAAACTGTGTGACCCCTCGTTTTGGACTTCCCCAACATCGGGAACAATCTTCCTGCATCTAGCCTGTCCAACCCGTTAAGAATTTTGTAAGTTTCTGTAAGATCCCCCCCTCAATCTTCTAAATTCTAGCGAGTACAAGCCGAGTCTATCCAGTCTTTCTTCATATGAAAGTCCTGACATCCCAGGAATCAGTCTGGTGGAATATATGGTGCCTGTTGCTTGGGAGATAGCTGCCGCATGGATAATTGGCTCCAGTGCTTTGTGATTAAGCAGGTCAGATGGATTTTCTGCATTGAGTGAGCAATTGGTCCCTATAAATAGGTGAAGGCAATCCAGCAAATGGCAACATTCAATCAACAATAGAACCAGCGGGACAACAAGTTACAGAGATAGGTTGAATACGTTAGGTCTTTATTCTCTGGAGCGCAGAAGGTTAAGGGGGGACCTGATAGAGGTCTTTAAAATGATGAGAGGGATAGACAGAGTTGATGTGGACAAGCTTTTCCCTTTGAGAATAGGGAAGATTCAAACAAGAGGACATGACTTCAGAATTAAGGGACAGAAGTTTAGGGGTAATATGAGGGGGAACTTCTTTACTCAGAGAGTGGTAGCGGTGTGGAATGAGCTTCCAGTGGAAGTGGTGGAGGCAGGTTCATTGGTATCATTTAAAAATAAATTGGATAGGCATATGGATGAGAAGGGAATGGAGGGTTATGGTATGAGTGCAGGCAGGTGGGACTAAGGGGAAAAAACATTTGTTCGGCATGGACTTGTAGGGCCGAGATGGCCTGTTTCCGTGCTGTAATTGTTATATGGTTATATGGTTATATGTTATAACAAACCTTACAGTAGGGTAGACAAAAGTGCTGGAGAAACTCAGCGGGTGCAGCAGCATCTATGGAGCGAAGGAAATAGGCAACGTTTCGGCACGAAACGTTGCCTATTTCCTTCGCTCCATAGATGCTGCTGCACCCGCTGAGTTTCGCCAGCACTTTTGTCTACCTTCGATTTTCCAGCATCTGCAGTTCCTTCTTACAAACCTTACAGTAATCTCTTTCAGCTGCACCCTCCACCACCAAACTGCATTTCCGCGTCACCTTTCGTAGAATAAAAACCAAGCCTCAAGAATAAATTTGCCCACCAAATCCCCAAAAGGAATTTTTTTTTTTTTTTTTTTTTTTTAAATCAAAAAATGTATTCAATTATTAAAAAATAATATTTACACTACAATAAAACAAGCCAGAACCCACCACCATAAATACAATACAAACATATATCCATAATAAACTATTATACAATTATGATACAATCCTTATTGCGGATACATTCAACACCCTGCGGAGCCCAGCGGTCCCGGAACACCCTCAGGGTGCCCACAGACAGGGCGTATTCCCTTTCTAATCCCACCCGGGCACGGACGTAACCCCGGAAAAGGGGCAGGCAGCTGGCCCGGGTAGAGCCCTCCACCGTCTAGCGCCATGACTCGCGGATGGCCAGCTTGGCCAGGCCCCAAAAGGAAATATTGGGAGGGTTGAAAGAATCCTGATTCTGGAAGAAGATGACCACTCTTCTTGCGAATGGTATGTTAGCATTCATAGCAAAAGGATTTGAGTCTAGGAGCAGGGAGGTTCTACTGCAGTTGTACAGGGTCTTGGTGAGACCACACCTGGAGTATTGCGTACAGTTTTGGTCTCCTAATCTGAGGAAAGACATTCTTGCCATAGAGGGAGTACAGAGAAGGTTCACCAGACTGATTCCTGGGATGTCAGGACTGTCTTATGAAGAAAGACTGGATAGACTTGGTTTATACTCTCTAGAATTTAGGAGATTGAGAGGGAATCTTATAGAAACTTACAAAATTCTTAAGGGGTTGGACAGGCTAGATGCAGGAAGATTGTTTCCGATGTTGGGGAAGTCCAGGACAAGGGGTCACAGCTTAAGGATAAGGGGGAAATCCTTTAAAACCGAGATGAGAAGAACTTTTTTCACACAGAGAGTGGTGAATCTCTGGAACTCTTTGCCACAGAGGGTAGTTGAGGCCACAGTTCATTGGCTATATTTAAGAGGGAGTTAGATGTGGCCCTTGTGGCTAAGGGGATCAGGGGGTATGGAGAGAAGGCAGGTAAGGGATACTGAGTTGGATGATCAGCCATGATCATATTGAATGGCGGTGCAGGCTCGAAGGGCCGAATGGCCTACTCTTGCACCTAATTTCTATGTTTCTATGTTCAGGTTTATACATGAGGAATTGGTCCGCTCAGTCTGCCGGGGCTACTCGATCTCCCGGTTGCCAAACACTTTAACTCCCCCTCCCATTCCCACACTGACCTTTTTCTGTCCTGGACAGCGCAAATTGGAGGAACAGCACCTCATATTCCCCTTGGGCAGCTCACACCCCAGCGGTATGAACATTGACTTCTCCAACGTCAAGTAACCCTTGCTTTCCCTCTCTCTTCCCCACCCTAGTTCTCCGACTAGTTTCACTGTCCTCCTGATTCATTTTACTGTTTGTACGCCTCGTTGTCACCTTCCCCTCAGCCAACAGTGAACCATTCTACATTCCCTTGATCAGCATCTGCTTAGATCTGTCCTTTTCACACCTTGCCCTTCCCTATCTCTAAACTCCCTCTCCCCTGACTCTCAGTCTGAGGAAGGGTCTCGACCCTAAAAACGTCACCCGTTCCTTCTCCCTTGTCCCACCGAGTTAAGCCCCCGTCCCACTTAGGAGACCTAAACGACAACCTCTGGTGACCTTGCCCGCCACCCAAAAAAAAATCAAGGTCGAGGTGACCTGCAACCTCCTACCACCTCCCACACACATGTTGAAACATTTTGTGTCGACCTTCTGAGGAATCGGTACTTTGAGGAGATACCCGAGGACAATGAACACTGCAAACAAGCTCGAAGGTAGACACAAAATGCTGGAGTAACTCAGCGGGACTGGCTTCATCTCTGGAGAGAAGGAATGGCCTACTCCTGCACCTATTGTCTATTGTCTATTGAGTAGGTGACATTTTGGGTCTAGACATCTTCTTCAGACCCGAAATAGGCCCAAAATTGTGTGCTGTTTTGGTCCCCTAATTTGAGGAAGGACATTCTTGCTATTGAGGGAGCCCAGCGTAGGTTCACCAGGTTAATTCCTGGGATGGCGGGATTATCATAAGATGAAAGAATGGATCGACTGGGCTTGTATTCACTGGATCGTATAGAAACATATGCAATTCTTAAGGGATCGGACAGGCTAAATGCAGGAAAAAAAGTTCCCGATGTTGGGGGAGTCCAGAACCAGGGGTCACACACAGTTTAAGAATAAGGGGTCGGCCATTTAGGGCTGAGATGAAGAAAAACGTATTCACCCAAAGAGTTGTGAATCTGTGGAATTCTCTGCCACAGAGGGCAGTGGAGGCCAATTCACTGGATGTTTTCAAGAGAGAGTTAGACATGGCTCTTAGGGCTAATGGAATCAAGGGAAATGGGGAGAAGGCAGGAGAATGGGATTAGGAGGGAGAGATAGATCAGCCATGATTGAATGGCGGAGTGGACTCGATGGGCTGAATGGCCTCATTCCACTCTGGTAACTTGTGGACTTGTGAAGCCCATTGACCTTGCCT
The DNA here is from genome assembly GCF_028641065.1 of Leucoraja erinaceus. NCBI lineage: Eukaryota > Metazoa > Chordata > Chondrichthyes > Rajiformes > Rajidae > Leucoraja > Leucoraja erinaceus. Next base: position 3,200,570 of record NC_073416.1, read on the forward strand.
GGGTTTTTGGAGTGACATTGAAGATTTTCCATGAGCTTGCAGGAGGGATAATGGGAAGATTCCCTCTCTGGGATTTGCCTGGAGCTGAGAAGCCATCATGACACACCAAGTGACATCCTCCCATTCTTCCGAAGTTTGCCGTGGTACGAGGGGGTAGCTGAGGCGCACTAGCAGAACTGCACCTGTTATTTGTTGGTTTGTCTCTTGAAATAGCACTAACATTGTGACCAGGTTTAAACACGGCTAGAGTTATTGTACAGCTGGCACACGTTCAAATACAGACTTAAATATAGCTGTCATTTTGACAGATTGCATTTCCATGGTAAAACCCTTGCTCGATACAAAACTCCAGACTCCACACTAACTCGCATGTATTCGAGTAACTCCAGTCCTCTCATCTGCCACACTTTCCCTCTGGTTGAATGGCACGCTGGGGCCAATATTGCAATCCTCGCGAATTCTGTAACACGCCGACACTGAGTTGAGTTCACAAGTCATAAGGAATTGTGAAATTGTTTCAGGTGTTTCAGGAAGATTGTTCCCGATGTTGGGGAAGTCCAGGACAAGGGGTCACAGCTTAAGGATAAGGGGGAAATCCTTTAAAACCGAGATGAGAAGAACTTTTTTCACACAGAGAGTGGTGAATCCTTGGAACTCTCTGCCACAGAGGGTAGTTGAGGCCACAGTTCATTGGCTATATTTAAGAGGGAGTTAGATGTGGCCCTTGTGGCTAAGGGGATCAGGGGGTATGGAGAGAAGGCAGGTATGGGATACTGAGTTGGATGATCAGCCATGATCATAGTGAATGGCGGTGCTGGCTCGAAGGACCGAATGGCCTCTACTCCTGCACCTATGAATAGGAGCAGAATGAGGCCGTTCGGCCCATCAAGTCTACTCCGCCATTCAATCATGGCTGATCTGATTCAATCATTGGGACACCGCTACCAGCCTTGGAGGGCATCTACCACACACGGTGCCTCAGGAAGGCCGTCAGCATCCATAAAGAATCCTCGCACCCTTGTAATGGACTGTTTGAACTACTTCCCCCCGGCAGACGTTACAAGGCCTTCTACGCCCGAATCTCCAGACTCTGGAACAGCTTCATTCCCAGAGCTATAGCGGCTCTGAACCGGCCCTGCTGAGTGCCCCCCATCCTCCCTGGACTGTCTCCCTCAGATGGTTACATCTGCACTTTAGTCTGTTTGAACTGCTTTTACTGTTGGTAATGTTCTTTGTACAAACCATGTTCTCGGGGTATCTAAATCTAAATTTTAGTAGTTACTTAAGTTATGATGTCGGATGGAAGCTGCAAACCCAAATCTCGTTGCAAATCACAAACAATAAAAGATATTAACATCAAAGAATCAAACTTTAGTAGATACATGGAAATCCGTTGCGGCTCCCCGTGCATTTACATGGCGTTCAAGAGTCCGATGGCTCGGGGGAAGAAGGTGTTGCAAAACCTTGACGTTCTGCTCCTTATGCTGCGATATCTTATGCCCGAGGGCAGCAGAGTGAGCAGTCAGTCCCTGATGGAGATGTGTGGGGTCCTTTATAATACTGTTGGCCTTTGACATGCAACGTTTGCACGCAATGTCCCCGATTGAGGGGAGAGAGGTCCCGCTGATCTATCTCTCCCTCCTAACCCCATTCTCCTGCCTTCTCCCCGTAACCCCTGACACCCGTACTAATCGAGAATCCATCTATTTCAGCTGTAAAAATATCCACTGACTTGGCCTCCACAGCCGTCTGTACAGATTCCACAGATTCACCACCCACTGACTAAAGATATTTCTCCTCATCTCCTTCCTAAGAGAACGTCCTTTAATTCCGAATTGGCCAAGGCTGAGTGGCATAGCGTGTTGCGTGGCCATAGCGCTGTTGCGGGGGCAGTTTTGGTAACCCTGCCGTGGGAGAGATGCCATCAATCTGCAAAAAGGTGCAGAGAGGATTGTCGAGGGTGTTGCCAGGTGTCAAGGGCCTGAGCTACAGCGAAAGGTTGCGCAGAACACCAAACACAGCATAGGAACAGGCACTTCGGCCCACAATGTCTGTGCCGAACATGATGACAAGAGCATCACTTACCTACCCGCATATGACCCATATCCCTCCATTCCCTGTCCAAAAGCCTCTAAACGCCACGACAATATCTGCCTCCACCACCACCCCTGGCAGCACGTTCCAGGCACCCACCACCCTCTGTGTAAAAAAACTTGCCCCCACATCTCTGCCCTTCTCAGAGCTTTCCCCTCCAGCATTCGATTGTTCCATCCTGGGATAAAGGTTTACACGGTTATTTCCCGGGATGGCGGGACTGTCATATGCAGAGGGAATGGAGCGGCTGGGCTTGTACACTCTGGAATCTAGAAGGATGAGAGGACACCACGCCGACCAGTGATCCACGCACACTATAAAGCCCCTGTGTCCCACTTAGGAAACCTGAACGGAAACCTCTGGAGACTTTGCGCCCCACCCAAGGTTTCCGAGCGGTTCCCGGAGGTTGCAGGTGGTTGCCGGAGGTTGCAGGTGGAGGAAGCAGGTAGGGAGACTGACAAAAACCTCCGGGGACCGCACGGAAACCTTGGGTGGGGCGCAAAGTCTCCAGAGGTTTCCGTTCAGGCTTCCTAAGTGGGACAGGGGCATAACACTATCCCACACACACACTAGGGACAATTTACATTTACACCAGGCCAATTAACCTGCAAACCTGCACGTCTTTGGAGTGTGGGAGGAAACCGGAGCGCCCGGGGAAAACCCATGGCGAAAACGTACAAACTCCGTACAGACAGCACCTGTAGCCCGGGTCTCTGGTGCAGCAAAACTCTACAAAACGCCACCGTGACGCCCAAGATCTAGCCTAATTGACCATTTGATAAAAACCTAAACACCCCACGGACTTTCACCACAACCTAAACACCCCACGGACTTTCACCAGCCCTCGGCCATGCTCTCCCCGAACTCTCCTGCCCGATCTCCCTTGAGCATTTGGCACCAAATGGCCTCGACTTGACTCCAGCATCAGACACGATTGAATTTCCAAAAGGCTGGCCAATGGCTTTTGACACATCGCCCGGTGACCATTTAACTTGGCCTCGCAGGCGTTGAGAAAACCTCTGGCAGTCCTCAGTTAGAAATGTATCTCTTTCTTGATGCAGATGCTAGTCTATTTTGACACTGACAGTAAAGATAGACACAGAATGCTGGAGCAACTCATCAGGTCAGGCAGCTTCTCTGGGGAAAACGGATAGGTGACGTTTGTGTGTCGGGGCCCTTCTTCAGACGCTAATAGTACTGAGTGGACTTCACCTCTGTCATATCCCCAGCATTTCTCGTCCGGCCCAACGCGCCTCCCTTCCATTCGCGTGGAAGGGAACGATGAACATACGTGCCATTTTCACGCAAACGACACAGCGTTGCTCCACGACCGGCTGAAATGTTTCACCTCAAGAGCCGGCATTTTTTTTTGGGAGTTTTCGTGCTTTGAAATCAATCACCCCTGAAGACTTGCCACTTGTTGGAAGTTTTTAATGCTCTCGGTAATGGTATCCCTGGGGTTTAAAGCTCGTCAACTTTGTACTTAGAAGGGCAGTTAGGTGTTAAGTGATTCTATATTGAGACGAGGAGGCCAGGTCGACTGCCAATTGCTTTCACAACCCCTTGGCACTTGACACTTGCATGTCCTCCGTAATGTGAGCCAGCAAGAGGCTCGAACATGGCTTGTGACAGTGGATCAAGGCACAAGCAGTAACTCAAAGGCTGGTTGTTTCCAGTCCTTGTAAAGGCTTTGACACCCTGTACATTGAAATTCAAAGTGATGTGAGGCTATTCGCTTGAAATATGAGCTGAATGTTCAGAATCCAATTTGGGTGTTTAGTGCTAATCGCCACTCAATGCTATACACTTTATCCCGTATCTGTGTGCTTTAGGCTTTACTTTAGAGATACCACGCAGAAACAGTCTGCAGGAAAAATGTTCCCAATGTCGGGCGAGTCCAGAACCAGGGGCCACACACAGTCTTAGAATAAAGGGGGGAGGCCATTTAAGACTGTTGTGAGAAAAAAAAAATTTCACCCAGAGAGTTGTGAATTTGTGGAATTCCCTGCCACAGAGGGCAGTGGAGGCCAAGTCACTGGATGGATTTAAGAGAGAGTTAGATAGAGCTCTAGGGGCTGGTGGAGTCAAGGGATATGGGGAGAAGGCAGGCACTGGTTATTGATTGGGGACGATCAGCAATGATTGGTGGTGCTGGCTCGAAGGGCTGAATGGCCTCCTCCTGCACCTATTTTCTATGTTTCTATGCCGACCAGCGATTGCCCCACACACTAACACTATCCAACACACACTAGGGACAATTGACAATTTTTACCAAAGCCAATTAACGCACAAACCTGTACGTCTTGGGAGTGTGGGAGGAACCCGGAGCACCCGGAGAAAACCCACGTGGTCACGGGGAGAACTCCTACTTCCTTGGCAAGGCCAGCAGCATAATCAAGGACCAGTCTCACTCCCTCTTCTCCCCTCTCCCATCGGGCACGAGGTACAGAAGTTTGAAAACAAATGCACACACAGCTCCAGATTCAGGGACGGTTTCATCCCGGCTGTTATCAGGCAACTGAACCATTCTCTCAAACTGCAGACCTGACCTCCCACCGACCTCAGTCTATCTTTAATGGGATTTTACTGGAGTTTTATCATGCACTAAACGCTATAGAAACATAGAAACATAGAAATTAGGTGCAGGAGTAGGCCATTCGGCCCTTCGAGCCTGCACCGCCATTCAATATGATCATGGCTGATCATCCAACTCAGTATCCCGTACCTGCCTTCTCTCCATACCCCCTGATCCCTATAGCCACAAGGGCCACATCTAACTCCCTCTTAAATATAGCCAATGAACTGTGGCCTCGACTACCCTCTGCGGCAGAGAGTTCCAGAGATTCACCACTCTCTGTGTGAAAAAAGTTCTTCTCATCTCGGTTTTAAAGGATTTCCCCCCTATCCTTAAGCTGTGACCCCTTGTCCTGGACTTCCCCAACATCGGGAACAATCTTCCTGCATCTAGCCTGTCCAACCCCTTATCGAGGGGATCTATCGCAGTCGCTGCCTCAAAATGGCTGGCAGCATCATCAAGGACCCACACCATCCTGGCCACACACTCATCTCTCCGCTGCCTTCAGGTAGAAGGTACAGGTGACTTGACTTGCCTATTGCATTTGTCCTGTATCTGTACACTGTGGACGACTTGATCGTGTAGCCTTGTGTGATTCCCAGAGCAGACTGCCCAGCTCGTCTGGTGAAATGCCTCATCGCCAGAACTCGTTAGCACTATCCTAAGCACTGGAGATAATTAAAATGTTCTACCGAAGTCAATTAATCTACAAACCTGCATGTCTTGGGAGTGTGGGAGGAAACCAGAGCACCCGGAGTAAACCCACACAGCCGGGCAGGCAGCATCTCTGGAGAAAAGTAATAGACATTAGACAATAGGTGCAGGAGTAGAGGCCATTCGGCCCTTCGAGCCAGAACCGCCATTCAATGTGATCATGGCTGATCATCCCCAATCAGTACCCCGTTCCTGACTTCTCCCCATATCCCCAGATTCCGCTATTTTTAAGAGCCCTATCTAGCTCTCTCTTGAAAGCATCCAGAGAACTGGCCTCCACTGCCCTCTGAGGCAGAGAATTCCACAGACTCACAACTCTCTGTGAGAAAAGGTGTTTCCTCGTCTCCGTTCTAAATGGCTTACTCCATTGAGGTGAGATTAGGTGAGATTTTGGGTTGAGACTGTGTTCTTCAGCCTACTGTTCCTGCTGCCTTCAGCAGCACACACAGTACTTCCCTTTGCACTCCCAACGTCACCCATTCCTTCTCCCCAGAGATGTTGCCTGTTCTTGCCCTTGAAGTTAATGTTGTCCACAAAACTACAAAACAACGGAGGGCTTTGAATTTCTTGGCACCGAAATGTGTTTATAATTTTTGTCCAGTGAGATGTTAAGTGGAATTCAGTCATCAGAATTTCTTTTTAAAATGTCGTTTTCACCCAATATAACTGTCTCATTGCCATGTCTTTTCTCCTTGTTTTGTTCTGAATGTATCTTTCGGAATTATATACATATCATTTTATATGTTTCTATAAGATCCCCCCTCATCACTGGAGTTTAGAAGGATGAGGAGGGATCTTATAGAAACATATAAAATCATAAAAGGACTGGACAAGCTAGATGCAGGAAAAATGTTCCCAATGTTGGGCGAGTCCAGAACCAGGGGCCACACACAGTCTTAGAATAAAGGGGAGGTCATTTAAGACTGAGGTGAGGAGAAACTTTTTCACCCAGAGAGTTGTGTGAATTTGTGGAATTCCCTGCCGCAGAGGGCAGTGGAGGCCAAGTCACTGGATGGATTTAAGAGAGTTAGATAGAGCTCTCTCAACTTTCTTCATTTACTCGTTTTCTTTCTTCACACACTATATATTTCACATCTTTCTATCCTTTACTATCTAACTTCTTTTTCTTATTCTCATCTTTTTTCAATGTAACAAAAAAAAAAAAAAAGAAGTTGTACATAAAATGTGTTATGAAAATATATATTAGGCACTTTGGTGCCATATGACTGTGCTTACTTCTAATAAAATAAAATATTAAAAAAAAAAAAAAGATAGAGCTCTAGGGGCTAGTGGAGTCAAGGGATATGGGGAGAAGGCAGGCACGGGTTATTGAATGGGGATGATCATCCATGATCACAATGAATGGCGGTGCTGGCTCGAAGGGCCGAATGGCCTCCTCCTGCACCTATTTTCCCACTGTGGGGGAAGGCAATAAAGTTTAGTCTTCCTCTTTGTTCACCTGTGGTCGGGGCCTTGGAAGCCTCTGCAGTCGCCGCGATGTGCGGCCCGATGTTTCAGGCCCTTTTGCCGGGATGACCGGAGCTCCGACGTCGGAACGGAAGAACACTCCCAGCGGCTTGGAGTTTCCGAATCAGCCGCTTCCTACCGGAGACCGCGGCTCCCGAAGTCCACGGGCCGCGCTGGACGGAGATTCAACGCCGGCGGCCCTCGGCTGGTTCACTCACCAGCTCCAATCTAGCCCAATATACGGGATGTCCCGGCTAATACGGGACGGTAGGCAACCCTAACTGACAAGGCCTCACTTATCTTTCAGTGAATAAGTCCGCTTGTCTACAGAGCGTGGAAATGCAAGTGTCGACTGCACACCGCAAGTCAAAATCCAGGTTTGGACAACGTTGATTATGGAGTGAGCCAACTACGGATGATTTGTGATGTTCAGGGTGATCAGTACATCAATACAAGTTGTTGTTGAATTTTTTTTATGTTGCTCTCTAAAATATTCAAGAACTTATATATATTAACACTTTATTAAAAGCAAATACATGTATATAAAATCATGAGAGGAATAGATCGGGTAGATGCACAGAGTCTCTTGCCCAGAGTAGGGGAGTCGAGGACCAGAGGACATAGGTTCAAGGTGAAGGTTCAAGGTTACAGAGAAAGGTTGAATAAGTTAGGGCTTTATTCTCTGGAGCGCAGAAGGTTAAGGGGGGACCTGATAGAGGTCTTTAAAATGATGAGAGGGATAGACCGAGTTGATGTGGACAAGCTTTTCCCTTTGAGAATAGGGAAGATTCAAACAAGAGGACATGACTTCAGAATTAAGGGACAGAAGTTTAGGGGTAACATGAGGGGGAACTTCTTTACTCAGAGAGTGGTAGCGGTGTGGAATGAGCTTCCAGTGGAAGTGGTGGAGGCAGGTTCGTTGGTATCATTTAAAAATAAATTGGATAGGCATATGGATGAGAAGGGAATGGAGGGTTATGGTATGAGTGCAGGCAGGTGGGACTAAGGGAAAAAAGTTGTTCGGCACGGACTTGTAGGGCCGAGATGGCCTGTTTCCGTGCTGTAATTGTTATATGGTTATATGGTTATATGCAGGGAAAAAGATTTAATAGGAATCCGAGGGGTAGTGGGTGTATGGAACGAGCTGCCAGAGGAGGTGGTTGAGGCTGGGACTATCCCAACGTTTAAGAAACAGTTAGACAGGTGCATGGATAGGACAGGTTTGGAGGGATATTTGCTGGTGTGGGCAAGTTGGGCTGAAATGCCTGTTTCCACACTATATCATTCCATGACTATGACTAACGAAATCCTTACTTCTGCAGCTCAACAGGCCTGTAAAGTCACAAATGAATGAAAGCTATAGAAAAGGACATATCACAGCCAGCAACATCCAGACTGAAGAAGGGTCTCGACCCAAAACGTCACCCATTCCTTCTTTCCCGCTGAGTTACTCCAGCATTTTGTATTTATCTTCAGTGTAAACCAACATCTGCAGTTCCTTCCGACACGCTTCACTAAGAATTGGAGGAGCAGCACCTCATATTTCGCTTAGGCAGTCTGCACCCTAGCGGTATGAACATTGACTTCGCTAATTTCAGGTAGTCCTTACTTTCTCCTCTCCTTCTCAGCTCTGCCTCAGCCCACACTGGCTCCACCTCTTCCTTTCTTAGAAACATAGAAATTAGGTGCAGGAGTAGGCCATTCGGCCCTTCGAGCCTGCACCGCCATTCAATATGATCATGGCTGATCATCCAACTCAGTATCCCGTACCTGCCTTCTCTCCATACCCCCTGATCCCCTTACCCTCACATCAACTCCCTCTTAAATATAGCCAATGAACTCTGAAGAAGAGTTTCGACCTGAAAAAAAGTCGCCGGTTTAATTTCCCCTTTGCTCCATAGATGCTGCCCTCGGGACCGCTGAGTTTCTCCCCTTAGCATTTTTAAGTTTCTACCCCCTTCACTAATAAGAGTTGTCGTTTGGCTTGAAACGTTATTTCCTCTCAGCATTGCTGCCTCCGTCCATCTTATTGCTTGTGAAACCTTGTGAAACCGTGTTATTTGTTCAACCAGCCACTCCGCCTGATGTTTCTCACCAGAGTGGACATGCACAAGGCGTGTGAGAGACAGGACACTTTGCAAAACTTGTCCACGTTTGATCATGTGTGGCACATTCCAGTAAATGTTGGCAGGGGTGAGACTAACTCGAACTGGGTCTAAGCTTTGCCAGAACACTATAAAGGCACCTTCTGAAGCCGAGCAGCTGCTCTGATCACAGAGATGGCCCTGGGGATGCATGAATCATCTTGGCAATGGGCCTGGAAAACAGAAATGGATCAAGCCCTCACCCAGATAGGTTGGGCAGCGGCCAATTCCAGGGTTCTCTCAGCAAAGCAGTCCCAAAGTGACAGGGACACTGCCGATGAGTCCGAGACTCGGAAGATTGATTGGTCCAAAGATGCAGCCCTTCGGCCCCTCCGAGTCCGTGCTGATCATCGGTCGCCCGTTCACAAACCAGTCCGTACTTCCTCCTCCCCTTCTCAGCCACTCCCGACACAAATTAGGGAGGGCTAATTAACCTACAAACCCGCACGTCTTTGAATTGCTATGTCTAAGGGGGGCACGGTGGTGCAGCGGTAGAGTTGCTGCCTCACAGTGCCAGAGACCCGGGTTCCATCCTGACTACGAGCGCTCTCTGTGCGGAGTTTGCACGTTCTCCCCGTGACCTGCGTGGGTTTTCTCCGGGCACTCTGGTTTCCTCCCACTCTCCAAAGATGTGCAGGTTTGTCGATTAGACAAGAGACACGAGACAAGAGGCATTTATTGTCACATGCACCAGTCGGTACAGTGAAATGTACAGACCATACAGCCATACGAATAAAAAAGAGCACAGAACACGATAGTCTTTAACATAGACATCCCCACACAGCAGAATCAAAGTTCCCCACTGTGAGGGAAGGCACCAAAGTTCAGTCATCTTCCTCTGATGTTCTTTGTTGTTCACCCGTGGTCGGAGGGCTCGTGAACAACGCTGTCGTTGCTATGGGCGGCCCAATGTTCAGGCCCGATGATGGAACTCCGACGTTGGAACGGGAGAACATTCTCAGCGGCTTGGAGTCCCGAATCGGCCACTTCCGAACGTCCTCCGCAGCTCCCGAAGTCCACAGGCCGAGCTGGAGGGAGATCCACGCTGGCGGCCCTCGGCAAAGGGATCCCAGGACTCTGCGATGTTGAAGGACGCGACTCGGAGAATAGTCGCGTCCTCGCCAGGAAGTGGCTGGGAAACAATTTCCCCCTTACCCTACCCCCCTCCCCCACATAGAAAAACGAAAGAAACCTCCAAAACATACTTTGAAAACAGATAAAAATTAAAAAAAGATAGAAAAACAGAGGATGCCATCATGCAGCGCCCCTAGTGGCCCCATTAATTGGCTTCTGTAAGTTGTAAATGTGTATGACAGTGCTAATGCCCCTGTCCCACTTAGGAAACCTGAACGGAAACCTTTGGAGACTTTGCGCCCCACCCAAGGTTTCCGTGCGGTTCCCGGAGGTTGCAGGTGGTTGCTGGAGGTTGCAGGTAGTGGAAGCAGGTAGGGAGACTGACAAAAACAGGGGCGGGATGTGAACTTGACTCCCACACTCAAACGCAAGAGAACTATCAATCGAGCCACACAAGTTCACAAGAGATAGGAGCAGAATCAGGCCGTTCGGCCCATCGAGTCCACTCCGTCATTCAATCGTGGCTGATCCTAATCCCATTCTCCTGCCTTCTCCCCGTAACCCTTGACACCCGAACTGATCATGAATCTGTTTAAGAAGGAACTGCAGATGCTGGAAAATCGAAGGTACACAAAAATGCTGGAGAAACTCAGCGGGTGCAGCAGAGTCTGAAGAAGGGTTTCGGCCTGGAAACGTCGCCTATTTCCTTCACTCCATAGATGCTGCTGCACCCGCTGAGTTTCTCCAGCATTTTTGTGTACCTAAGAATCTGTCTATCTCTGCCTTAAAAATATCCACAGTCTTGGCCTCCACAGCTGCCTGCGGCAATGAGTTCCACAGATTCACCACCCTCTGACTAAAGACATTTCTCCTCACCTCCTTTTCCAAAGGAACGCCCTTTAATTCCGAGGCTGTGGCCTCTGGTCCTAGACTCTCCAGTGGAAACATCCTCTCCACATCCACTCTATCCAGGCCTTTCACTATTTTGTATGTTGTACAAGCTCTACCTTACTCCTGACCTTGTGTGATGCTCCACAATCAGTGATAGGATGTCTGCAGCTGTCCTGATAAACTTCAATGGACGTGGAGCTGTGGGGGTGGGGGAGATGGTGGGGGGGGGGGGGGGGGGGGGGGGGGGAGACTTGGACTCAGCATAACTCGTCTTGTGCATGTGTCAGTGATGCTTAAAGAGACATCAGGGCTTCTGCTGTTTGTTATCCTACTTGCCGACTTCAAGTAACCCTGACATCCCCCCTCTCTCCCCGCCCCTCCCCCACCCTAGTCGACGCACTAGTTTCACTGTCGTCCTGCTGAGTTTCACTGTATCACCTTCTCCGCAGCCAACAACGGACCATTGTGGGCTCCTCCTTTCCTTGATTGTCATTGCTGGCTTTGATTTGTCCTTTTCCAAACCTTTCATGCATTTGCTCTGTCCCTTTTCATACCTCTGTGTCTCCCTCTTTCCCCTGACTCTCAGTCCGAAGAAGTTGTCTCGACCCGAAACGTCACCCATTCCTTCTCTCCAGAGATGCTGCCCGACCCACTGAGTTACTCCAGCTTTTTGTGTCCATCTTCAGTTTAAACCAGCATCTGCAGGTAGTTCCTACACATGTTGCTTGCTTGTTGCAATACTGGACTATTGATTCTGCAGTGCATTTGACAACGCCGGAAAACTCCGAAGCTCTGTCTCAGAAATGAAATACTTTACTGAAGTGCGGATTAGACAGGCCATCACATACGGTGTATAAAGGGGAACGGAGGGCGTGAATGCAGAGTCTTTTAGCCCAGAGTGGGACGATCAAGGATAAAGAGCTTATCCAGTTTGATTCACAGAGAGTGGTGAATCTCTGGAACTCTCTGCCACAGAGGGTAGTTGAGGCCAGTTCATTGGCTATATTTAAGAGGGAGTTAGATGTGGCCCTTGTGACTAAGGGGATCAGAGGGTATGGAGAGAAGGCAGGTACGGGATTCTGAGTTGGATGATCAGCCATGATCATATTGAATGGCGGTGCAGGCTCTAAGGGCCGAATGGCCTACTCCTGCACCTAATTTCTATGTTTCTATGTTTCTATGTAAACAAACAGCACGGGAGTAACTCAGCGGGTCAGGCAGCATCTCTGGAGAAAAAGAATGGGTGACGTTTCAGGCCGGGACCCTTATTTAGAATATAATTTGGAATCAAGAGCTTATCCAGTTTGATTGCAAAAATAATTTTTTCCTGCCACAGAGGGCAGTGGAGGCAAAAATAGTTTTTTTGCAATTGGTGAGGGATTGAATGGTGTTCATAAGGGAGACAAAAATGCTGGAGAAACTCAGCGGGTGAGGCAGCATCTATGGAGCGAAGGAAATAGGCAACGGTTCGGGACGAGACCCTTCTTCATAAGGACCTGGGTGTCCTTGTACACAAAGTTAATGTGCAGAAAACAATTAGCAAGGCAAATGATATGCTGGCATTTATTGCAAGATTATATGTGGATCATCTTGCTGCAGTTCAGTCGGGTAATACCACTTGGGACATCTAGTCTGGTCTCACTGCTTAAGGAAAGGCACACTTGTGAGAGAGAGAGTGTAGCAAGGGATTACTAGATCAATTAGTAGCATGTCACTTGGACAGGTATATGGATAGGCAAGGGTTAGATTAGTTTAGTTTAGTTTGGTTTGGTTTGGTTTAGTTTAGTTTACTTCTAGTTTAGTTCAGCTTAGTTCAGTTTGGTTTGGTTTGGTTTAGTTTCACTTAGTACAGTCTTACAGTTCACTTACAGTCTTAGAATAAAGGGGAGGTCATTTAAGACTGAGGTGAGAAAAAAACGTTTTCACCCAGTGAGTTGTGAATTTGTGGAATTCCCTGCCACAGAGGGCAGTGGAGGCCAAATCACTGGATGGATTTAAGAGAGAGTTAGATAGAGCTCTAGGGGCTAGTGGAGTCAAGGGATACGGGGAGAAGGCAGGCACGGGTTTTTGATAGGGGACGATCAGCCATGATCACAATGAATGGCGGTGCTGGCTCGAAGGGCCGAATGGCCTCCTCCTGCACCTATTTTCTATGTTTCTATGTTTCTATACAGAGTGGATGCAGGCCCTTCAGTACACCAAGTCCACATCGACCAGCAATCCGACACACTAAGGGACAATTTACAAGTTTACTAAAGCCAATTAACCTACAAACCTGCACGTTTTTGGAGTGTGGGAGGAAACCGGAGCTCGGCTTTAAATTGATAGTTGTTTCAAACTTGATACTTGCATTTGAAATGAAATACACAGACTCCCTGGGTTACGAATGACCTGACTTATGAAATCTGATTTCACGCAAATTCCTCCGTTGACAGTTTCTTCCCAGCTGTTCCATCGACTCCATTTACACCTCACGCTGTCTCGGCAAGGCCAGCAGCACAAGCAAGGACCAGTCTCACCCCCGGTCACTCCCTCTTCTCCCCTCTCCCATCAGGCAAGAGGTACAGAAGTGTGAAAACGCACACACACCTCCAGATTAAGGGACAGTTTCTTCCCGGCTGTTATCAGGCAACTGAACCATCCTACCACAACCAGAGAGCAGTGCTGACCTCCCATATACCTCATTGGTGATCCTCTGACTACCTTTAATCGGACTTTACTTGCTTTACCTTACACTAAACGCTATTCCCTTTGCCCTGTCTCTGTACACTGTGGACGGCTTGGTTGTGATCATGTGTGGGAAGGAACTGCAGATGCTGGTTTACACCGAAGATAGACACAAAGTGCTGGAGTAACTCAGCGGGTCAGGCAGCATCTCTCCAGGGACTAACTCTACTGAACGTTTTTCCTTCCATTATTTATTATGTAAAAGAATATGTGTGTTAATGTTTGGTCTTTTGCACAAAAGTCCGCGAGCATTGCCACTTTCATTTCACTGCACATCTCGTATGTGTATGTGACAAATAAACCTGACTTGACTTGGCTTGGAGAGAAGGAAAGGTGACAGTTCGGGTTGGAACCCTTCTTCTGTACGGATTGCAATCAACTATAGTCTTTCAGTTTGCTGGATAGCATGTAAATAAAAATCTTTTCACTGTACCTCAGTAGGCATCGATGATGGAAAATAGTATGCATTCTATTAGTTTCATTATGGATAGTGTTAGGGTGATTTTGGGCAGCACAGTAGCGCAGTGATTAGAAACATAGAAACATAGAAAGTAGGTGCGAGAGCAGACCACCAGGTCCATCGAGCCCGCACCGCCATTCGCTCATGGCTGAACACTAAACAGACACACTTACCCACAAACAGTAGACACAAGACACAGAACACAAGACACTACCCTCCCCTTTATACCGCTATCACCCCTCTCCACCCCAAGAACCTCGTGATCTCCTGGGGGAGGCAAAAAACCGGATAAAAACCCAGGACAGAGTTGTTCTCTCACAGCATCAGCGACCCAGGTTCAATCCTGACATCGGGTGCTGTCTGTGTGTGGAGTCTGCGCGTTCTCCCAGCGACCACGTGGGTTTCCTCCGGGTACTCCGGTTTCCTCCCACATCCCAAAGGTGTGCGGGCTTGGGATGTTTTTCAAAGTGGGCTGACAAGAATCCGGGACCCGCATGTTCCTTAGATTGACGCAAAATGCCGGAGTAACTCAGCGGGACAGGCAGCATCTGTAGAGAGAAGGGATGGGTGACGTTTCGGGTCGGGACTGATCCCGGTCAAGACCCGAAACGTCACCCATTCCTTCTCTCCAGGGATGCTGCCTGTGCCGCTGAGTTACTCCAGCATTTTGTGTCTACCTTCGGTTTAAACCAGCATCTGCTGTTCCATTCCACACACCTGCACGTTCCTGTTCGAGTGAAGGGCAAGGCAGGTGGGCGCAAGGAAGCTTAGATGACGAGTGAAATGAAGGCACTGATCAAGAGGCAGCTAGGATCAAGTGTATCCCTGGAGGAGTTCCGGGAACATTGTGTTCAGTTCTGGGCACCATGTTATAGGAAAGATCTTGTCAAGCTGGAAAGGGTATAGAGAAGATTTACGAGGATATTGCCAGGACTCGAGGGTGTGAGCTACAGGGAGAGGTTGAGCTGGGCAGGGACTCCATTCCTTGGAGCGCAGGAGGATGAGGGGTGATCTTATAGAGGTGTACAAAATCAAGAGAGGATTAGATCGGGTAGACGCACGGAATCTCTTGCCCAGAGTAGGTCAATCGAGGATCAGAGGACATAGGTCCAAGGTGAAGGGGAAAAGATTTAATAGGAATATGAGGAGTAACTTTTCCACACAAAGGGTGGTGGGTGTATAGAACGAGCTGCCAGAGGAGGTAGTTGAGGCTGGGACAATCCCAACGTTTAAGAACCATTTTTCTCCGGGTGCTCCGGTTTCCTCCAACACTCCAAAGACGTGCGGGTTTGCAAGTTAATTGACTTGGGAGAAAATGTAAATTGTCCTTGCTGTGTAGGATAGTTCTCGTGTACGGGGATCGCTGGTGGGCCGAAGGTTTAGCTTCTGCACTGTATCTCCAAACTAAACTTAACCAAACTAAACACAATAATAATCTGTGCGCAGGAAGGAACTGCAGTTGCTTGTTTACACCGAAGATAAACGTAAAGTGCTGGAGTAACTCAGCGGGACGGGCAGCATTTCTGGAGAGAAAGAATGGGTGATGTTTCAGGGTCTAGACCCTTCTTCTCTCAGTCTGAAGGAAGGTCTCGGCCCGAAACGTCACCCATTCCTTCTCTCCAGAGATGCTGCCTGTCCCGCTGAGTTACTCCAGCATTTTGTGTCTATTTACAATAATAACCTGATTTTTTTACGACTTGCGTACACAACATACATCTGTTTCCCCATGGTTTTATGATATGGAAACACTTAAACTGCATTACATCCACAACTGGCCTCCCCTGCATGCGTGCTTAGTTATGAGTGTAATGGTAGCACTGGCACAGCCTGTCCCTCCAACTCCCGATGTAACTGCCCGTGCGTGCTCAGGGAGTCTGGTAAATGAGTTTCATATAACCATCAGTTTTTTTCCAGAACATTTTACTGCTTGTTCCAATTTCCACCACGGCGCTCCGTCGCTCCAAATGATCACCCCCCCCCAAAGTTGTGTTTACTTTACTTTAGGCTTCGGCCTACATTGGGTCATTCTCCCTTCTCCCCTTTAGACATTAAAAAACAAAGAGACTTTAGAGATGCAGTGCAGAAACAGGCCCTTCGGCCCACCGAGTCCACGCAGACCAGCGATCCCCGCACACTAACACTACCCTACACACACTAGGGACAATTTTACATTTACACCAGGCCAATTAACCTGCAAACCTGTTCGTACGTCTTCGGAGTGTGGGAGGAAACAGAAGATCTCGTTGTAAACCCATGCAGGTCATGGGCTGAACTTACAGATGCCGTACAGACAGCGCGCATTACATAGAAACATTGAAAATAGGTGCAGGATTAGGCCATTCGGCCCTTCGAGCCAGCACCGCCATTCAATACGATCATGATGACTGATCATCCAAAATCAGTACCTCGTTCCTGCTTTCTCCCCGTATCCCATTATTCCGTTAGCCCGAAGAGCTAAATCTAACTCTCTCTTGAATACAGTAGCCGGGATTGAACCCGGCTCTCTGGCGCTGCAAGCGCTGTAAGGCTGCAACTCTACCACTGCACCACCGTGCCGCCCTTAAAGATGCGCATAGAAACATAGAAAATAGGTGCAGGAGGAGGCCATTTGGCCCTTCGAGCCAGCACCGCCATTCATTGTGATCATGGCTGATCATCCCCAATCAATAGCCCGTGCCTGCCTTCTCCCCGTATCCCTTGATTCCACTAGCCCCTAGAGCTCTATCTAACTCTCTCTTAAATCCCTCCAGCGATTTGGCCTCCACTGCCCTCTGTGGCAGGGAATCCCACAAATTCACAACTCTCTGGGTGAAAAAGTTTTTTCTCACCTCAGTCTTAAATGGTCTCCCCTTCATTCTAAGACTGTGTGTGGCTCCTGGTTCTGGACTCGCCCAACATTGGGAAAAATGTTCCTGCATCTAGCTTGTCCAGTCCTTTTATAATTTTATATGTTTCTATAAGATCCCCCCTCATTCTTCTAAACTCCAGTGAATACAAGACTAGTCTTTTCAATGTTTCTTCATTTGACAGTCCCGCCATCCCAGGCATCAATCTCGTGAACCTACGCTGCACTGCCTCAATCACAAGGATGTCCCTCAAATTAGGAGACCAAAACTGTACGCAATACTCCAGATGCGGTCTTACCAGAGCCCTATACAACTGCAGAAGAACCTCTCTACTCCTATACTGAAATCCTCTTGTTATGATTTAATCAATTAGCAATCACCGTGGGTGCTATGCTGAATACCCAACACTTCATTGCTTTAAGTCTAAGCTGTTGCTCTAAGTCTAAGTTCACACCATCAAACATTCCACAAGTTATAATTAATTGGCGACAACTGTAGTATATCTCCGAGTAGATCAGTGACTTCAATTTAGTACGACAATCCGGCATTTATAGAAACATAGAAAATAGGTGCAGGAGTAGGCCATTTGGCCCTTCGAGCTTGCACTGCCATTCAATATGATCATGGCTGATCATCCAACTCAGTATCCCATCCCTGCCTTCTCTCCATACCCCCTGATCACTTTAGCCACAAGGGCCACATCTAACTCCCTCTTAAATATAGCCAATGAACTGGCCTCAACTACCTTCTGGGGCAGAGAATTCCACAGATTCGCCACTCTCTGTGTAAAAAATGATTTTCTCATCTCGGTCCTAAAAGACTTCCATCTTATCCTTAAACTGTGTGACCCCTAGTTCTGGACTTCCCCAACACCGGGAATAATCTTCCTGCATCTAGCCTGTCCAACCCCTTAAGAATTTTGTAAGTTTCTATAAGATCCCCCCTCAATCTTCTAAATTCTAGCGTGTTATAGCTCATTTCCTATTTAAAGTTATGTGCCTTAATAATAGTCACAGTCCTTTAATCTTCACAGCGAACTCTGGGCCATTTAGTCATGTGTGCAGAGGTACAATGAAAAGCTTTTGTGTAGGAAGGAACAGCAGATGCTGGTTTAAACCAAAGATACACACAAAAAGCTGGAGTAACTCAGCGGGACAGGCAGCATCTCTGGAGAAGGAATGGGTGACGTTTTGGGTCGAGACCCTTCATCGATTCGGATGTTTTGGGTCACCCGAAACGTCACCTTTTCTCTAGAGACGATGTCTGAGTTACTCCAGCTTTTTGTGTGTTATCTGCAGTGAAAAGCTTTAGTTGCGTGCTAACCAGTCAGCAGAAAGATAATACATGATTACAATCAAGCTGTTTACAGTGTATAGATACATCATATGGGAATAACATTTAGTTCAAGATAAAGCCAGCAAAGTCCGATCAAGGGTAGTCCGAGGGTCATCAAAGAGGTAGATAGTGGTTCAGCACTGCTCTCTGGTTGTGGTAGGATGGTTCAGTTGCCTGATAACAGCTGGGAAGAAACTGTCTCTGAATCTGGAGGTGTGTGTGTGTTTGTTTTCACACTTCTGTACCTCTTGCCCGATGGGAGTGGGGAGAAGAGGGAGTGGCCGGGGTGAGACTGGTCCTTGATGATGCTGCTGGCCTTGCCGAGGCAGCGTGAGGTGTAGGTGGAGTCAGTGGAAGGGAGGTTGGTTTGTGTGTGATGGTCTGGGCTGCGTCCACAATTCGCTGGAATTTAAATTCGCTGCCGTCTTAGACGGAGCTGTTCCCAAACCGTGCTGGGATGCATCCCGATCAAATGCTTTCTACGGCGCATCTGCAGGAGTTGGTGAGAGTAGGAGGGGAAGTTGGTCAGTTTTACAGTGAGCTATTTACAGTGTGTAGATACATGATAAGGGAATACGAGAAGAAATGTGTCCGTTGCAGTCGAGATTTGAGAGGGTGGAGCGACTATAATATGATTGTAGAATTGCTTCTGTGGGCCAGCACGCAAATAGTCGCTCGGGTTCAGCGCCATTATTCATTCAATACAGTATATTGAAAATGAATCAAGCTGATGATATTTTCATGTGTTTCCAAGATACATTTGTATAAATAAAATAACGAGCAGCTTTTTTCGATCAAGGAGGTTCCTTGGTGGTTCGATTGATCACGAAGAGGGTATTATGAATAGCGTGGCCAAGATGTGCCTGGGTTTAACTGACAACACATGGAAAATATCATCTTTACCTTGTTTAATGTCTAGTGGCCCAGAGTTTTCTCATGGAATAATGATGAGTTCAAGGCACTTAAACTGCTGTCAACGTCTTAACTGGCCCTGGGGAAGGAAATATATAATGATTTATACAACTCTGCATTGAGCCTAGTGAGAGCAGCCAACCGCCCCTGAACTGTTGTTGATGTGATAGACACAGAGTGCTGGAGTAACTCAGCGGGTCAGGCAGCATCTGTGGAGAACATGGATAGGTGACGTTTCACAGAGTGCTGGAGTAACTCAGCGGGTCAGGCAGCATCTGTGGAGAACATGGATAGGTGACGTTTCACAGAGTGCTGGGGTAACTCAGCGGGTCAGGCAGCATCTGTGGAGAACACGGATAGGTGACGTTTCACAGAGTGCTGGAGTAACTCAGCGGGTCAGGCAGCATCTGTGGAGAACATGGATAGGTGATGTTTCACAGAGTGCTGGAGTAACTCAGCGGGTCAGGCAGCATCTGTGGAGAACATTGATAGGTGACGTTTCACAGAGTGCTGGAGTAACTCAGCGGGTCAGGCAGCATCTGTGGAGAACATGGATAGGTGACGTTTCACAGAGTGCTGGAGTAACTCAGCGGGTCAGGCAGCATCTGTGGAGAACATGGATAGGTGACGTTTCACAGAGTGCTGGAGTAACTCAGCGGGTCAGGCAGCATCTGTGGAGAACATGGATACGTTTCACAGGTGCTGGAGTAACGTTTCACAGAGTGCTGGAGTACATTTCAGCTGGGTCAGGGGTCAGGCAGCATCTGTGGAGAACATGGATAGGTGACATCACAGGTGCGGGAGTAACTCAGGGGGGGTCAGGGCATCTGTGGGGGGGGGGGGGGGGGGGGAGGTGAAGAGCTGGACGCAAGAAAAGACAAGGGCAAAACAGGGCCGGCCACAAATGACCCCAGGCAGGGTGGTGCCTGGTAGGAACATTGTTGGCTAGGGAAGGTGTAATCTCAAGACATGTATTGTCTTTCCGCCGACTGGATAGCACGCAACAAAAAGGTTTTCACTGTACCTCGGAACACGTGACAATAAACTAAATTAAATTAAACTTTTGTACTCAATAGAACAATGAATCAACTAGTTTTAATTTATCCACAATTATTCCTCTATATTTATATGATACATTACAATTCATAGAAGCATAGAAACATAGAAAATAGGTGCAGGAGTAGGCCATTCGGCCCTTCGAGCCTGCACCGCCATTCAATATGATCATGGCTGATCATCCAACTCAGTATCCTATACCTGCCTTCTCTCCATACCCCCTGACCCCTTTAGCCACAAGGGCCACATCTAACTCCCTCTTAAATATAGCCAATGAACTGGCCTCAGCTACATTCTGTGGCAGAGAAAGACGTGCGGGTTTAGTTGACTTTGGTAAAAATTGTAAATTGTCCCTGGTGTGTGTAGGGTAGTGTTAGTGTGTGGGGATCGCTGATCGGCGCGGGCTCGGTGGGCCGAAGGGCCTGTTTCCGTGCTGTATCTCGAAAAGGAAAAAAGACAATGCTGGAGCAGACAAAAGCTTTATTGGCACAACTCCAAGATGACCCCACACTTAACATGTGTTCAGAACAGTTACATATAAGAAGTGAAGTGCTCTCCGTCCAAGTGGACAGCTTTGTTTTTACATCGAGCGAGTAGAGACAATGGGACATCACACATCCTACCATTGAAAAATATTGGTTTAAAAATATATATTAACGATAGAAAAGTATATGCATTTTCCAACCATGCTTTACATTGCAACACCTTAAAGAACATAGGCAGGGTGGATTTTTGACAGCTACATAGCCCAGATGATACTGGGGTGGGAAGGGGAGCAGTTCGTTTTCTTTCTCCCCAGGGTTTCCACTGTTTCCTCCATCCAGATTAAGGGCGGAATTATGCCCCCGCCCCACTTAGGAAACCTGAACGGAAACCTCTGGAGACTTTGCGACCCACCCGAGGTTTCCGTGCGGTTCCCGGAGGTTTTTGTCAGTCTGCCTACCTGCTTCCACTACCTGCAACCTCCGGCAACCACCTGCAACCTCTGGGAACCGCACGGAAACCTTGGGTGGGGCGCAAAGTCTCCAGAGGTTTCCGTTCGGGTTTCCTAAGTGGGACAGGGGCATTAAGGCACTTTGGGAGGGGGGATGGGGTGCGAAAGAGGCTGGAAAATATACAAGGGGGTTGCTTTTGGTTTGGCTGTTCAAAGGGAGGCTCAAGTCCAGTGACATTCGGTAGAAAATGCTCAAATTCCCCATGAAATGTGGAACGGTTTATCCCCCCCCCACACACTCCTCGTCAGTCCCCCAGGATTGAGGATGTCCTGTTTCTGTGCTGTTTTGGAGGAGGTATGTTTGGGGGTTGGCACCAGTTACACCACATCCACACACACTCTCGTATCCATATTCTCTCTCTCAGTAACCTCACCTCCTCCCTCCTTCCACCCCCTCGTCCCAAAGCGCCTCCCTCCCTCCTTCATTCCCTGCCCCCTCTCGGTCCTCGTTCCCCTCCCTCAACCTCTCACCCTTCACTGGCCTTGCCAAGGCCTCACCAATCTCTGCCCCCCCCCGAACCCAGCTTCCGATCTCTCTCTCCATCCCTTCCTAACTGATTGCTGGATGTCCTTCCCTCCCCTCCCACAGATACACAGTAGAAACCATTTTATCGGGATGCATCCCAGCTTGGTTTGGGATCAACTCCATCCAGGGCGGTAAGAAATTGCAGCGAATTGTGGACGCAGCCCAGCCCAGACCATCACACAAACCAACCTCCCTTCCATCCATCGACTCCATCAACACCCCACGCTGCCTCGGCAAGGCCAGCAGCATCATCAAGGACCAGTCTCACCCCCGGTCACTCCCTCTTCTCCCCTCTCCCATCGGGCAAGAGGTACAGAAGTGTGAAAACAAAACACACACACACCTCCAGATTCAGGCACAGTTTCTTCCCAGCTGTTATCAGGCAACTGAACCATCCTACCACAACCAGAGAGCAGTGCTGAACTACTATCTACCTCTTTGGTGACACTCAGACTATCCTTGATCGGAATTTGCTGGCTTTACCTTACACTAAATGTTATTCCCTTATCATGTATCTATAAACTATAAATGGATCGATTGTAATCGTGTATTGCCTTTCCGCTGGCTGGTTAGCACGCGGAAAAAGCTTTTCACTGTACCTCGGTACGCGTGACAATAAACTACACTGAACTGAGGTCCCACCAAGGTCCAAGGAACCTTGCCACCCGAACCCTGCGGTCTCGGCCGAGGGTCTCCAGGAGACTCCAGAGGGTCTCCAGCTAGTTGAAGCCACCAGATCTGGGTGTCCTTCATTCTGCTCCGCGTTTGAGCTGGTGGGCTCTCATGGTACAGTGTTGTCCGTGGCCATTAAGGTGCGCCGTAGCTTCGATAAGCGATCGGCAAGAAGACCCCCCCCTCTTAGTACACGACGGATTCTGTGGGTGGTGGAAAACGCACCTTGGACCTCACTCCCCACACAGCTCCTAACAATACTGCCTCTCCTGCTCTCCTCCCCCACCCCCTCTCATCCCCACAAAATGTCAGTGGCTTCAGCAGGTGCAATAGACTCTGCTCTACGCCACACACACACACACACACACGAGTCTGCGCTGTGAATGCAACTCGATCCACATTCGATCACAGAAACTCAGAGGAGAGCATTTCAAAACATCCCAACTTCACACCAATGATTTGTACCCCATCACGTGGGGGGGGGGGGGGGCTCTTCGCTTCCACAAGGGAGAGATCGGAGTTTGTTCCCCCCCCCCCGGGCAAGTCCGTGTTTGCCGGGAGTTTTGGCGCCTTCTTCTGGCGCCAACCTGTCTGGGATGTATTCGAGACTTGGCCTGTCACCCCTGAGGCTGAGACACACACACACAGTGCTGGAGAAACTCAGTAGGTCGGGCAGCATCTCCGGAGAAAAAGTAATAGGCGACGTTTTTGGGCGGGAACCCTTCTTCGGACAGCATCTGCAGTTCCTTCCTCAACACTTCAGGCCGCCATGTTTAGGCTGTTCAGAGCCGCCATTTTGAAGGCCACACAGTCGTCGTGTTTTCGAACATTGTCCTTTAAAATTCCGCCCCAGGGCCAATACTTCGGCTTTAGTGACACTAGCGATGACTGGGTATTGTGTGTTTTTTTATTCTGCCTCGGGTGTACAATTGCAAATGCAGATCAAACAGAGAGAGCATATTTACAATGAGTTTGGCGACTGGAATAAATGAAGCGTTGAACTCGGGCTTGAGAGGGAACAACACTTGCCCCAATAACGATGCGAGCCGGCCCTCGTTTGTAACTGTGGGACGGGCGAATAACAGGACGGGGCACCGGGAAGATAATGTCACAGCGTGGGGGTTGTAGGTTGGGAACAAGAGGCGTAACAATGGTGAGGGAGCCTGACCCAGTGGTGTTTGTCGAACCTGAGGGCGGGGACGTGGTTAGATCGCTTTGCACGAAGCTGCATCACAGCAAAGGGGACGTTTACTTCAACAACCGGTATGCTGGCTAAAAATCAAAAACAGCATTTTGAAAAGCAGCAAACTCAAATAGCTACATAGCTAGCATACGTTGTCCAATTCCTGCCGCCGCCGCCGCCGCTGCCGCCGTTTTTGAACTGGTTCCAGTGTTCGGCTCCAACTACCTCCTCGCCTTGCAAACGCAACTTGTGTCAAATCTGACGGCTGGGTCCAGTTCGAGAGTCAAAGAGCTTTTGGCGTTCTCCTCTAGAAGGGCAGCGTGTCCAAGAATAGTTTGTCCACGATGGCAGGTGGTGCGACCAGATCCGCCAGCTTCAGGTAGAAAATGCGTTGCAGCCCCTGTGTGCAGAGGGTGCACAGTTCAGGTAACTTGCCCAACAGCTTGGACAAGTAGTTTGGCCTCATCTGCTCGCCTGCACTGGACGTGACGTGGTCCTTCAGACAGGTTATAATCTTGGTCTGCAGGTCTTCCACTTTCTTGGGCTCTTTCAGGCCGTGCCGATCTGAAACGTCACAAGAGCAAAAGGATTTGAGTCTAGGAGCAGGGAGGTTCTACTGCAGTTGTACAGGGTCTTGGTGAGACCACACCTGGAGTATTGCGTACAGTTTTGATCTCCTAATCTGAGGAAATACATTCTTGCCATAGAGGATTTGAGTCTAGGAGCAGGGAGGTTCTACTGCAGTTGTACAGGGTCTTGGTGAGACCACACCTGGAGTATTGCGTACAGTTTTGATCTCCTAATCTGAGGAAATACATTCTTGCCATAGAGGATTTGAGTCTAGGAGCAGGGAGGTTCTACTGCAGTTGTACAGGGTCTTGGTGAGACCACACCTGGAGTATTGCGTACAGTTTTGGTCTCCTAATCTGAGGAAAGGCATTCTTGCCATAGAGGGAGTGCAGAGAAGGTTCACCAGACTGATTCCTGGGATGTCAGGACTTTCATATGAAGAAAGACTGGATAAACTCGGCTTGTACTCACTAGAATTTAGAAGATTGAGGGGGGATCTTATAGAAACTTACAAAATTCTTAATGGGTTGGACAGGCTAGATGCAGGAAGATTGTTCCCGATGTTGGGGAAGTCCAGGACAAGGGGTCACAGTTTAAGGATAAAGGGGAAATCCTTTAGGACCGAGATGAGAAAAACATTTTTCACAGAGAGTGGTGAATCTCTGGAATTCTCTGCCACAGAAGGTAGTTGAGGCCAGTTCATTGGCTATATTTAAGAGGGAGTTAGATGTGGCCCTTGTGGCTAAAGGGATCAGGGGGTATGGAGAGAAGGCAGGTACAGGATAATGAGTTGGATGATCAGCCATGATCATATTGAATGGCGGTGCAGGCTCGAAGGGCCGAATGGCCTACTCCTGCACCTAGTTTCTATGTTTCTATGTAAGGCCAAAACATGCGCCATGAATCCCTTATCGTGTATCCGTACACTGTAAATGGCTCGATTATAATCATGTATTGTCATAGAGTGATACAGCGTGGAAACAGGCCCTTCGGCCCAACTTTCCCACGCCGGCCAACATGCCCCAGCTACACTAGTCCCACCTGCCCGCGTTTGGTCCATATCCCTCCAAACCTGTCCCATCCATGTACCTGTCTAACTGTATATTAAACGTTGGGATAGTCCCAGCCTCAACTACCTCCTCTGGCAGCTCGTTCCTTACACCCACCACCCTCTGTGTGGAAAAAGTTACCCCTCGCATTCCTATTTAATCTTTGCCCCCTGCACCTTGAACCTATGTCCTCTGGTCCTCGATTCCCCTACTCTGGGCTAGAGACTCTGTGCAACTACCCGATCTATTCCTCTCATGATTTTATACACCTCTATAAGATCACCCCTCATCCTCCTGCGCTACAAGGAATAGAGTCCCAGCCTGCTCAACCTCTCCTATAGCTCAGGCCCTCTAGTCCTGGCAACATCATCGTAAATCTTCTCTGAACCCTTTCCAGCTTGACGACATCTTTCTGCTGTCTTTCCGCTGACTGGTTAGCACGCAACAAAAGCTTTTCACTGTACCTTGGTGCACGTGACACTAAACTAAACTGTAATGCCCCTGTCCCACTTAGGAAACCTGAACGGAAACCTCTGGAGACTTTGCGCCCCACCCAAGGTTTGCAACCGTGCGACCTCCGTTTCCCGGAAGGTTGTTTTGTCAGTCTCCCTACCATCCTGGACTACAGCTCCACCCCCTACCTGCAAGCAACTCCGGCAAGAGCCATGCTGCCTGACATTTCGGGTCCCTGAGTTACTTCCGGTAATCCTTGCTTCCCCTCTCTCTCTCCATCCCTTCCCATTCCCAGTTCTCGGACCGTCCCCCAGATTAAATTTTATCTCTGTTTGCTTTGTTGTCATCTTCTCCTGTGCTGTGCACTGTGTCTCTACACCTGTTCCCCCCTGACTCTCAGTTGAAGACCACCCGACACAGAGTGGCCTGACGCCGATGGTTTATCTCCTGTGCTGTACAGAAGAGTGGGATGAGCATGGCTGGGACACTCACCTGTAATGACCACCAGAGTCGCAAGGCAGGAGAAGCTGGAAACGTCGATCTTCATACGTTGCAAGGTGCCCGAGAAGCTGACGATCGAGTCGATCCATTCACCAAAGCCACGGACACACTGCTGCCGATGCAGGACTATGCCGTTGCAGAAGATAAGCTTGCCTTCGTCAGGGCTGGACCTGCAACCAAATGATCCGTTGAGAGAGATGCCCTGGGTTCAAGGAAATCGGCCTTCCTCTCAGGCTCAGGCTGCATAGGAAGACGGTCGGACAAACCAAACTGCCTACCACACCTTTCACTGGTTTGAAGAAGGGTCTCGACCCGAGACGTCACCCATTCCTTCTCTCCAGAGATGCTGCCTGTCCCGCTGAGTTACTTCGACTTTTTGTGTCTATCTTCGGTTTAACAACCAGAGAGCACTGATGATCTGCAGACTATCCTTGATCGGACTTTACTGGCTTTACCTTGCACTAAGAATAAGGGGCAAGCCATTTAGAGCGGAGACGAGGAAACACTTTTTCTCACAGAGAGTTGTGAGCCTGTGGAATTCTTTTCCCCGGTGGGCGGTGGAGGCCGGTTCTCTGGATACTTTCACGAGAGAGCTAGATGGGGCTCTTAAAGATAGCGGAGTCATGGGATATGGGGAGAAGGCAGGAACGGGGTACTGATTGGGGATGATCAGCCATGATCACATTGAATGGCGGTGCTGGCTCGAAGGGCCGAATGACCTACTCCTGCACCTATTGTCTATCGTGTATAACCATATTCCCTAATCATGTATCTGTACACTGTATATGGCTGGATTGTAACCATGTATTGTCTTTCCGCTGACTGGTTAGCACTGTACCTCGGTACATGTGACAATAAACTAAACTGCACTGAACTGAACTGACCCACTGAGTTACTCTAGCATTTTGTGTCTATCCGTGCTTTGCACTCCCTCTTAATGCATGATCTTCTGTAAGGAGGGGGCAGGAAATGGAAGGTAATACCCTCCGGCAGGTAATAGTGATACAGTGTGGAAACAGGCCCTTCGGCCCATCTTGTCCACACCAGCCAACATGTCCCAGCTACACTAGTCCCACCTGGCCGCGTTTGACCCATATCCCTCCAAACCTGTCGCATCCATGTACCTGTCTGTAACTGTTACTTAAACGTTGGGATAGTCCCAGCCTCAACTACCTCCTCCAGCAGCTGGCAGTGTGGGTGTATGGACCGCCAATGTGGTCAGGAGTGGCCAGATACCCACCTGTAAGCCAGCCTGAGGATGAAGAGCTCTAAGAAGGCAGATTCGAGCAGGAGGTCCTGATCTTCCTTGGGGAAGCCGCTGAAGCCCGGGATCTTCTCCGCCCACTTGCGTATCATGTCCATCGATGCGGCCAACAGCTCATAAAACTGCCGCACCTCCCCTGCTTCATCCTCCTCCGACAGGTACGTGCTGGATTCCTGAAACTGGACCAGAGGCATGTGAAATCAAGAGATGAATGTTTCCGAGCCACAGAACAACTCATGACATTTATCAAAAAAAAATCAATAACAGTAAAGAGAAAACAAGGCAAGGACCATCATAATTCATTAAATGCAGATTGAAATATAGAAATGTAGACAATAGGTGCAGGAGTAGAGGCCATTCGGCCCTTCGAGCTTGTGCCGCCATTCAATATGATCATGGCTGATCATCCAACTCAGTATCCTGTACCTGCCTTCTCTCCATACCCCCTGATCCCTTTAGCCACAAGGGCCACATCTAACTCCCTCTTAAATATAGCCAATGAACTGTGGCCTCAACTCCCTTCTGTGGCAGAGAATTCCACAGATTCACCACTCTCTGTGTGTGAAGAAAAATGTTTTTCTCATCTTGGTCCTAAAAGATTTCCCCCTTATCCTTAAACTGTGACCCCTTGTTCTGGACTTCCCCAACATCGGGAACAATCTTCCTGCATCTAGCCTGTCCAACCCCTTAAGAATTTTGTAAATTTCTATAAGATCCCCCCTCAGTCTTCTAAATTCTAGTGAGTACAAGCCTGAGTCTATCCAGTCTTCATATGAAAGTCCTGCCATCCCAGGAATCAGTCTGGTGAACTTTCTCTGTACTCCCTCTATGGCAAGAATGTATTTCCTCAGATTAGGAGACCAAAACTGTACGCAATACTGCAGGTGTGGTCTCACCAAGACCCTGTACAACTGCAGTAGAACCTCCCTCCTCCTATACTCAAATCCTTTTGCTATGAATGCTAACATACCATTCACTTTCTTCACTGCCTGCTGCACCTGCATGCCTACTTTCAATGACTGGTGTACCATGACACCCAGGTCTCGTTGCATCTCCCCTTTTCCTAATCGGCCACCGTTCAGATAATATGTGATAATATTGAGATCACTTTACAAAGCATGAACCCGCTGTCATGTTAACAAGGCTTTGTAAACTGGTTGGACTTTCTCTTTCTCTTGCAATTCAAAATGCGAGGCTGCTTTGTGTTCATACGCATTCCTGAACTGAATTTGGGTGATCGCAAATCATGTCTGAAAGCAAAATTGCACGCTTGCTGTCGTGAAGTTGGCGCCAATGCAGTTTTTTTTTGCTTTCGCGCAGTGCTGTGCATTTGCTGCCTTCTGATCCCCTGCAGCGTGCACGCTAACTGGACTTTGCCCGGGTGAACACTTCTTGGTGCATTCGCCGCCGCCTTCCGGTGAGCGCAGGACATGCGGCGGTGCATGGCAAGAGAGGTGCAGGCGGCCTCCCCGTGGGCTGGCAGGGTGGCGTTGCCAAGGGCTGGTGCCCGCTGTAGGAAAGTGCTTCAGGGTGGAGCCAGATTGCCACCTTCCCATGCCCACCTCAGAGTAGGCAAAGGATATCAATGCATGCCGCTGCAACTCAGAGCAATGGAATCAAAGAGGAAGATGAATGACTGGGAGAAGGCAGGAGAATGGGGTTAAGAAGGAAAGATAGGTCAGCCATGACTGAATGGCAGAGGTGATTTAGTGGGCCGAATGGCCTAATTCTGCCCCAATCACTTATGAACCTATGATCTGGAAGCATAAATTAGAAACTATTTGTAACACCCTCTGGTGTTCTTGCCCAAAGTGCCTGGCAGATGGCAGAGAAGCTTCTGTGCTGCCTGGCAGTGCCCACTGATGCCCCATTTGCTTAAAGGAGCCCTAGACCTGCAGTGGGTAGCAAATAAGTTAGAAGAGTTTCATTAGATGGCAAACTGGAAGTTACATATGTACAACCAAGTTTTGCTTGGTTTAGTTCAGAGAGACAGCATGGAAACAGGCCCTTCGGCCCACCGAGTTCACGCCGACCATCCATCGCCCTTTCACACTAGTTCTATGTTACCCCGTTTTCTCATCCACTCCCTACGCTCTAGGGGGCAATTTTACCCGAGGGGCCGATTGCCCTGCAAACCCGCACGGGCAGGAAACCGGAGCACCCGGAGTAAACCCACGCGCGGTCATGGGGAGAACGTGCAAACTCCACACACACACACACACACACTACCCGAGGTCGGGATCGAACCCGGGACCCTGGCGCCAGGGAGGCAGCGGCTCTACCCGCTGCGCCACCGCGCTGTTGGCATAGTTTAACGGTTTGGTATCTTGCCTCCTTCTCCCAATACAAACATTTTTTCCCCCCCATTTCAACACCTCAGCTAAATGTATCCTTATATTTACCTTGGAATAATCTAGATTGGATATGACTGGATTGGAATCAATGTGGGCCCTGACCAGCGCAGTGATGAGACTAACTGGAACATTGACAGACGCAGATTCTTGAGCATTCTTTGGTTTGGATGGAAGGCGACCTCTACGACCTTTCAGGTTGTCTGTACGGACCACTGGAAAAAAAACACAGTTAGAAACTCTTTTAAGCCTTTTAGGCGAAGAAGTCCTCATCGATTGGTGTTCAGTTTAGTTTATTGTCACGTGTGCCGAGGTACAGCGCAAAGCTTTTTTGTTGCGTGCTATCCAGTCAGCGGAAAGACAATACGCGATTACAAGCGAGCCGCCCACAGTGTGCACATACAGGATAAGGAAATAACGTTTAGTGCAAGGTAAAGCCCAGCAAAGTCCA
This sequence comes from Leucoraja erinaceus, assembly GCF_028641065.1. NCBI lineage: Eukaryota > Metazoa > Chordata > Chondrichthyes > Rajiformes > Rajidae > Leucoraja > Leucoraja erinaceus. Next base: position 3,230,879 of record NC_073416.1, read on the forward strand.
GTCTAGGATAGTCTGGATGCCATAGAGGGAGTACAGAGAAGGTTCACCAGACTGATTCCTGGGATGGCAGGACTTTCATATGAAGAAAGACTGGATAGACTCGGCTTGTACTCGCTGGAATTTAGAAGATTGAGGGGGGATCTTATAGAAACTTACAAAATTCTTAAGGGGTTGGACAGGCTAGATGCAGGAAGATTATTCCCGATGTTGTTTAAGTCCAGAACAAGGGGTCACAGTTTAAGGATAAGGGGGAAGTCTTTTAGGACCGAGATGAGAAAATCATTTTTTACACAGAGTGGTGAATCTGTGGAATTCTCTGCCACAGAAGGTAGTTGAGGCCAGTTAATTGGCTATATTTAAGAGGGAGTTAGATGTGGCCCTTGTGGCTAAAGGGATCAGGGGGTATGGAGAGAAGGCAGGTACAGGATACTGAGTTGGATGATCAGCCATGATCATATTGAATGGTGGTGCAGGCTCGAAGGGCCGAATGGCCTCTACTCCTGCACCTATTTTCTATGTTTCTATGTCTGAGGGTCATAGTAGTTCAGCACTGCTCTCTGGTTGTGGTGGGATGGTTCAGTTGCCTGATAACAGCGACTGGATGTAGAGAGTGAGTGAGCTGTTTTGAGAGTTATGCAGTGTTTTTTCACTTGCTGGGACTATGGTGAGATTCCGTAATCAGTTTTATAGCAGTAGTCTCCACAGGTCCAAGCTTGAAAGCACCAAGCAATGGGGACCAGTGCACCCACTGATACTCACAGTTGCAGAGTCCCTGGCACTCTGCAACTGTTCCTGAACTTGGTTCATCACTATTCTACACTGACGTTTAGTTTGGTTTATTGTCACGTGTACCGAGGTACAGTGAAAAGCTTTTGTGTTGCGTGCTAACCAGTCAGTGTAAAGACTGGGGTGGAAGGTTGCAACCTTCACGTGGTCCACCCTGTTTCGACTAATGCAATCGACCCGACGTGCACAAACAAATAGATCTAATAGAACAAGTTGACCTCCAACGTTAGGCTGTGTACGCGTATGCAGGAAGAAGAAGGTGCGTAAAGACTTGTACATGATTACAATCGAGGGTATAGATAAAGACGTTAAACTTTAGATATCAGAGATTACAGCATGGAAACAGGCCCTTCGGCCCACCAGGACCACGCCGACCAGTGATCACCCCGTTCACTAGCGCTAGCCTACACACGGGGGACAATTTACAGTTTTTACCAAAGCCAAATTAACCTACAAACCCCGCACGTCTTTGGAGTGTGGGAGGAAAGCGGAGCACCCGAAGGAAACCCACGGGGTCACGGAGAACGTGCAAACTGCGTGCAGACAGCATCCGTAGTCAGGATCGAACCTGGGTCTCTGGCGCTGTGAGGCAGCAACTCTACCCGCTGCGTCACCGCACCGGTGGGTAAAGTGATAAAGGGTATAGGTGCAAGATAAAGTCCAGTAGTCCCATTAAAGATAGTCCGAGGGTCTCCAATGAGGTAGACGGGAGGTCAGGACCGCTCTCTAGTTGGTGAGAAGGTGGTTCAGTTGCCTGATAACGGCGGGGAAGAAACTGTCCCTGAATCTGGAGGTGTGCGTTCGTTTTCACACTTCTGTACCTCTTGCCCGATGGGGGTGGGGGAGAAGAGGGAGTGGCCCGGGGTGAGACTGGTCCTTGATGATGCTGCTAGCCTTGCCGAGGCAGCGTGAGGTGTAGATGGAGGCGATGGATGGAGGTTGGTTTGCGTGATGGCCTGGGCTGCAACTGTCCACAATTTGCTGCAATTTTTCGTGGTCTTGGATGGAGCAGTCTGGATTGACTTAACCCGTACACAATGACGTCCCAGCACTGGGGCTCAGTAATGAACTTGGACATCGTTCGAGCCAAGTCAAGTCTATTGTCATATGCACATGTACGGTGTGTACAGGTGCAACAAAAATCTTGCTCGCAGCAGCATCCCAGCCACATAGACTCAGACAGCACACACACACAAACGTATATAAATTATACAGAGCGGAGTCAATGGTAATAGTTTATTATATTCACATACAGTGAAAAACGTTGCACATATCATATCATATTATACCCGAGTACAAAGCTAGCCACATTCAACAGAAAAATACCAGACCATGGTGGCACAGCGGTAGAGTTGCTGCCTCACAGCGCCAGAGACCCCGACTACGGGTGCTGTCTGTACGGAGTTTGCACGTTCTCCCCGTGACCTGCGTGGGTTTTTACTCCGGGTGCTCCGGTTTCCTCCCACACTCCAAAGCGCATGTTTGTCGCTTAATTGGCTTCAGTAAAATCGAAAAATTGTCCCGAGTGTGTGTGTGTGTGTGTGTGGAACAGTGTAAGCGTACGGGGATCGCGGGTCGGCGCGGACTCGGTGGGCCGGAGGGCCTCTGTGCCTCTGTGCCGCCCGTTTCGAGCATGCGAGAAGATAACGCAGATCTCATGCCTTACTTCTGACCTTGGCACCAACGCCTGGCGACCTTTGCACATAGACTCGGTGGGCTGTTTTTACGTGTGTTATGCATTATGGGGTTTGGTTCAAGTTCAAGTTTGCATTTCCTGTCACTGTGTCTCAGTTGGTGCAGCGAGATTTGGGTTTCCACACAGCCATACAAATTGTACTTATGTATTGGAATAATCTTTCGACTTTAGAGATACAGCACGGAAACAGGCCCTTCGGCTCACCAAGTCCGCGCCCACCAGCTATCACTACACACACTAGGACTATCCAACACACACTAGGGACAATTTACCATTTTGTACCAAAGCCAATTAACCTGCAAACCTTTCCGAAACGTCACCCATTCCTTCTCAAGATTCAAGATTCAAGATTCAAGATTCAATTTAATTGTCATTAATTTCTCTCCAGAGATGCCGCCGGTCCCGCTGAGTTACTCCAGCATTTTTTAGTCTAACTTCGGTTTAAACCAGCAACTGCAGTTCCTTCCCACACAGCCTACAAACCTGTACGCCTTTGGAGGGAGGGAGGAAAGCGACGCAGTCACAGGGGGAACGTACAGCCAGCGACCGTGATCAGGATCAATCCCGGGTCTCCGGCGCTGTGAGGCAGCGACTCTAGCTCCGCGCCCTTAAAAAAAAATCTCATTGCACTTTGCCGCACGTGATATTGAATGAACTATTAAAACGTACAGGAGCCTCAGGTCTCGCACAAGCAGGCTGAGGAACAGCTTTTTCAATAACACCATTACACTGCTGAACTCACAGTCCCGACGCTAGCTATCGTTTATACTCTCCCGTCTGTATACATTTATTTGCCTATGTACCAGTTTAATTCATCCACATTGCACATATTGTTTAACCAGTATTTTTATCCCTGCCCTCCCGTACCACCCCCTCCCCAGGCACTTTCCGTTGCAACCGCAAGAAATGCAACACCTGTCCCTTCACCTCCCCCCTCGACTCCATTCAAGGTCCCAAGCAGTCGTTCCAGGTGCGACAAAGGTTCACCTGTATCTCCTCCAACCTCATCTACTGCATCCGCTGCTCTAGATGTCAGCTGATTTACATCGGGGAGACTAAGCGGAGGTTGGGCGATCGTTTCGCCGAACACCTCCGCTCAGTCCGCAATAACCTACCTGAACTCCTGGTGGCTCAGCACTTCAACTCCCCCTCCCATTCCCAATCGGATCTCTCTGTCCTGGGTCTCCTCCATTGCCAGAGTGAGCAACACTGGAAATTGGAGGAACAGCACCTCATATTCCGCCTGGGCAGCTTGCGTCCTGATGGCATGAACGTTGCATTCTCCCAATTTTGCTAGCCCTTGCTGTCTCCCTCCCCTTCCTTAACCCTCGAGCTGTCTCCTCCCATCCCCCCGCCCTCGGGCTCCTCCTCCTCCCTTTTTCCTTCCTTCTCCCCCCCACCCCCCAATCAGTCTGAAGAAGGGTTTCGGCCCGAAACGTCGCCTATTTCCTTCGCTCCATAGATGCTGCTGCTCCCGCTGAGTTCCTCCAGCAATTTTGTGTACCTTCGATCTTCCAGCATCTGCAGTTCCTTCTTGAACACTTTTTATTTCTACTACCTTGCACTCTGACCAGACGCTAAACTGCATTTCGTTGTACATGTACTCGTATTTGTGCAATGACAATAAAGTTGAATCGAATCAAATCAAATTAAACCATTCTGTGACTTTTTAAAAAAATTGATGAATAAAATCTGGCTCGCTTGCTGGGAACAGTTTAGGTGGAAGCCAAGAATATCTTTTGCCACATATGATAGTAATACTCCAAATGCAGGACATCAGTCCAGCTCGAGCAATTAGTAAGTGTTGATTGCTATGTCCTCATTTAGATGACTGGAACATTTCTACAGGATGGGAGTCAGGGCCAGGCATGTGTGATGATCTGTCCCAACTGTGAACTATGCGAAGAGAGAGTGCTTACAGTGAGAGTGCTTTGTTGTGAAGTGCTTGGATATCTGCAAACCGGTTACTGGGAAACTAGTCTGAAGTTTCTAAATCCTACTGTGCTAGGGGTAACGGAGTTCGATTATGAAATATCCCTCACCTTTGATACAGAGAAGAAACATGGAAAAATAGATGCAGGAGTAGGCCATTCGGCCCTTCGAGCTAGCACCGCCATTCAATGTGATAGACAATAGGTGCAGGATTAGGCCATTCGGCCCTTCGAGCCGGCACCGCCATTCAATGTGATGGACAATAGACAATAAGTGCAGGAGTAGGCCATTCGGCCCTTCGAGCTAGCACCCCCATTCAATATGATAGACAATAGACAATAGGTGCAGGAGTAGAGGCCATTCAGCCCTTCGAGCCGGCACCGCCATTCAATGTGATCATGGCTGATCATCCCCAATCAGTACCCCGTTCCTGCCTTCTTCCCATATCCCCTGACTCCGCTATCTTTAAGAGCCCTATCTAGCTCTCTTGAAAGTATCCAGAGAACCGGCCTCCTTCCTGAGGCAGAGAATTCCACAGACTCACAACTCTCCGTGAGAAAAAATGTTTCCTCGTCTCCGTTCTAAATGGCTTACCCCTTATTCTTAAACTGTGGCCCCTGGTTCTGGACTCCCCCAACATCGGGAACATGTTTCCTGCCTCTAGCGTGTCCAAACCCTTAACAATCTTATATGTTTCAATAAGATCATGGCTGATCATCGAAAATCAGTACCCCGTTCCTGCTTTTTGCCCGATATCCCTTGATTCCGTTAGCCCTAAGAGCTAAATCTAACTCTCCCTTGAAAACATCCAGTGAATTGGCCTTCACTGCCTTCGGTGGCAGAGAATTCCACAGATTCACAACCGGGATCCAGTCAAGAGAACATTGGAAAATGATCACCAATGCATCCCCAATTTCTAGGGCCACCTCCTTGAGGTCTCTGGGATGCAGACCATCAGACCCTGGGGATTTATCTACCTTCAGTCCTAACAGTTTACCTAACACCATTTCCTGACTAAGACTAAACGAATATACATGATTACAATCGAGCCGCCCACAGTGCACAGATATATAATAAATTGAATCATGTTTCGTGCAAGATAAAGTTCAATAAGATCTGATTAAATATGATCCAAGGGTCTCCAATGAGGTAGATGGGAGGTCAGGATCGCTTTCTGATTATGGTAGGATGGTTCAGTTGCCTGATAACAGCTGGGAAGAAACTGTCCCTGAATCTGGAGGTGTGTGTGTGTTTGTTTTCACACTTCTGTACCTCTTGCCCGATGGGAGAGGGGAGAAGAGGGAGTGGCCGGGGGTAAGACTGGTTCGTGATTATGCTGCTGGCCTTGCTCCTAGATGGAGTCAATGGAAGGGAGGTTGGCTTGTGTGAGGGTCTGGGCTGCGTCCACAACTCTCTGCGATTTCTTGCGGTCTTGGATGGAGCCGTTCCCAAAGCATGCGGTGATGCGTCCCGATATAAAATGCTTTCCAGGCGTCGTCTGTGCCTTCTAAGTTCCTCCAGGCTCAAATTCGTAGCGGTGGTGTAGTCACGTTTTATGCGCGATCTCTTAATGCATTGAGCAGTTTTTGGCAACTTGCTGCAAAATGTCCTTGTTGTCCTCTATAACTAACCTGCCCCGCGCCCCCCGCTGATCACTGGTGCTGGCGGAAAGGCTGGTGCAACGAACATGGGGCTGATGGCCAAACAACAGAATCTGTGCATTTATATATAACCCAGAGTTGCTCAAAGACTTACCTTCTTTTACCATTCCCACGGCGAGGCATTTCTGAAAGCGGCAGAATTGGCATCGGTTCCGCCGCCGTTTATCGACGGGACAGTCCTTATTCGCAAGGCAAACGTACTTGGCGTTTTTCTGAACTGTGCGCTGCGGAAACAAGTGGACAGTGCACCCGTGAGGACGAGCTGGTCGCCAAAGGAATGCAACAAATGCACGCTTGCATAAACCTCCCCCGCACACGTCCCCGGCCCCGGGTCTCTGCCGCTGCGCCGCCGTGCTCGCCCTAGTTTATGTTTGAGAACATACCAGGAAAATCCAGAGTTTTACTGGGTATATGGTGCTGTGATTAACTGGCTTCATTGGCCCCTGCATCTGCTGGTCACATCTTTCATAGAAGAACCACTCCAATATCTTGCCACACACTGAGTTTAGTGTCGTTGACTTTGTTTATTGTCACGTGTACCGAGGTACAGTGGAAAGCTTTTATTTGCATGCTGGCCAGTCAATCCATGATTACAGGTACACACAAAAATGCTGGAGAAACTCAGCGGGTGCAGCAGCATCTATGGAGCGAAGGAAATAGGCAACGTTTCGGCCCGAAACCCTGAAGGGAAATAGGCAACGTTTCGGGCCGAAACCCTTCCGGGTTTCGGCCCGAAACTTTGCCTATTTCCTTCGCTCCATAGATGCTGCTGCACCCGCTGAGTTTCTCCAGCTTTTTTGTGTACCTTCGATTTTCCAGCATCTGCAGTTCCTTCTTAATCCATGATTACAATTGAGCCATTTACAGTGTATAGGGAATATCGTTTAGTGCAAGGTAAAGCCAGTAAGCATAGAAACATAGAAATTAGGTGCAGGAGTAGGCCATTCGGCCCTTCGAGCCTGCACCGCCATTCAATATGATCATGGCTGATCATCTAACTCAGTATCCCGTACCTGCCTTCTCTCCATACCCCCTGATCCCCTTAGCCACAAGGGCCACATCTAACTCCCTCTTAAATATAGCCAATGAACTGTGGCCTCGACTACCCTCTGTGGCACAGAGTTCCAGAGATTCACCACTCTCTGTGTGAAAAAAAAAAGTTCTTCTCATCTCGGTTTTAAAGGATTTCCCCCTTATCCTTAAGCTGTGACCCCTTGTCCTGGACTTCCCCAACATCGGGAACAATCTTCCTGCATCTAGCCTGGCCAACCCCTTAAAATCCGATCAAGGATAGTCCGAGGGTCACCAATGAGGTAGATAGTAGTTCAGCACTGCTCTCTGGTTGTGTTAGGATGGTTCAGTTGCCTGATAACAGCTGGGAAGAAAACACTGTTTTCTCATTAAACATTGCAGCATGTAATTTAAATGCCATTTTTCTTCCAAATACTGCTAACTTGCGAAAATACGTTACAATGCTGATAAATAGATCAATGAAAATACAATATGATTGGAAATAGCTTGGTTAGTTTAATACTGAGTTGCCCGTCATCTAGGAGGTTCGGCATGTCCCCAGCAACTCTCCCCAACTTCTACAGATGCGCCGTAGAAAGCATTTTATCGGGATGCATCACGGCACGGTTTGGGAACAGCTCCACCCAGGACCGCAAGAAATCGCAGAGAGTTGTGGACAGTTGCAGCCCAGACCATCACACACAAACCAACCTCCCTTCCATTGACTCCATCTACACCTCACGCTGCCTCGGCAAGGCCAGCAGCATCATCAAGGACCAGTCTCATCCCGGCCACTCCCTCTTCTCCCCTCTCCTGTCAGGCAAGAGATACAGAAATGTGAAAACACACACCTCCAGATTCAGGGACAGTTTCTTCCCAGCTGTTATCAGGCAACTGAACCATCCTACCACAACCAGACAGCAGTGCTGAACTACTATCATTGGAGACCCTCGGACTATCAGGGGTTACGAGAGAGTGGGGTTGAGGAGAGATCAGCCTTGATTGAATGTTGAAGTTACCCCTCAGATTCCTATTAAATTTTTTCCCCTTAACCTTAAACCTATGTCCTCGATTCACCTACTCTGGGCAAGATTGCATTCTCATCCTTCATCTCAAGCCTGTTAGAAACATAGAAACTAGGTGCAGGAGGTGGCCATTCGGCCCTTCGAGCCAGCACCATCATTCAATATGATCATGGCTGATCATCCACAATCAGTACCCCGTTCCTGCTTTCTCCCCACATCCCTTGATTCCGCTAGCCTTAAGAGCCAAATCTAACTCTCTCTTGAAAACATCCAGTGAATCGGCCTCCACTGCCTTCTGTGGCAGAGAATTCCACAGATTCACAACTCTCTGGGTGAAAAAGTGTTTCCTCGTCTCAGCCCTAAATGGCTTACCCCTTATTCTTAAACTGTGTGTGACCCCCGGTTCTGGACTCCCCCAACATCAGGAACATTTTTCCTGCATCTAGCCTGTCCGATCCCTTAAGGATTTTACATGTTGGAATCCTCCAGAGTTATCTGCGATGGTCTCCAAGTTTAAATTCCTGTGCATGTCCGAAACTGACATCTCCTCCGAATACCACACATCCAGCATTCTGTGAATGCTTTGCAAATCGACCACATGTGTGTGGTCTATGTTTAGCTTTGGTCTATTGTTAATCACGGCAAGTAGTTCTTCCACACCCGGGTGAGATTCAGTGATTTCAGAACACGTGTATAATTGAAGTGAAAGCAAACCAGAATTATGGATGGCCAGTCATTGAAAGAATAGTAAAAGCTCAGAAGTGTCGCCACACAGTACAAGGACTTGCTGATAAGGTGGCAGTGAATGAGCTCCAGGGATAGCGGGTACAGTGGGATCGAAGGGCCGAATGGCCTAATCCTGCACCTATTTTCTATGTTTCTATGTTACAGCACAGTGGGCAGTTGGCATTGTCCAGACCTGGGGACACAGAGTGCTGGAGTAACTCAGCGGGTCAGGCAGCATCTGTGGAGAACATGGATAGGTGACGTTTCACAGAGTGCTGGAGTAACTCAGCGGGTCAGGCAGCATCTGTGGAGAACATGGATAGGTGACGTTTCACAGAGTGCTGGAGTAACTCAGCGGGTCAGGCAGCATCTGTGGAGAACATGGATAGGTGACGTTTCACAGAGTGCTGGAGTAACTCAGCGGGTCAGGCAGCATCTGTGGGGAACATGGATAGGTGACGTTTCACAGAGTGCTGGAGTAACTCAGCGGGTCAGGCAGCATCTGTGGAGAACATGGATAGGTGACGTTTCACAGAGTGCTGGTGTAACTCAGCGGGTCAGGCAGCATCTGTGGAGAACATGGATAGGTGACGTTTCACAGAGTGCTGGAGTAACTCAGCGGGTCAGGCAGCATTTGTGGAGAACATGGATAGGTGACGTTTCACAGTGTGCTGGAGTAACTCAGCGGGTCAGGCAGCATCTGTGGAGAATATGGATAGGTGACGTTTCACAGTGTGCTGGAGTAACATGGATAGGTGACGATTCGCTGACTCGGGAGAGCGGGGGAAAGACTGGAAGCGAAGAAAATAAACAGGACATATTGGGGCCGGTGAGATGGCCTCAGACAACAAGGATAGGCGACTTTTCGGGGCAGGACTCTTCGGGTCTGGACAAAGTCAGGTGTAGACTTGTATTGTGTCATTTAATGGAGATTGAAGGATGATCTAATTGAGCTGCTTAAAGGGACTAAAGACTTTGACAGGGTTGTTGGAAGAAGACATTTTCTCTGGTGGTGGTCAGGGCTGTGTAATAAGTGGCACGGTGGCGCAGCGGGTAGTGTCGCTGCCTCACAGCGCCAGAGACCCGGGTTCCATCCCGACTACGGGTGCTGTCTGTACGGAGTTTGTACGTTCTCCCCGTGACCTGTGTGGGTTTTCTCCGGGTGCTCCGGTTTCCCCCCACACTCCAAAGACGTACAGGTTTATAGGTTACTTGGCTTGGTATAAATATAAAAAATCTTGTCCCTAGCGTGTGCGTATAGGATAGAGTAATGCCCCTGTTCCACTTAGGAAACCTGAACGGAAACCTCTGGAGACTTTGCGCCCCACCCAAGGTTTCCGTGCGGTTCCCGGAGGTTTTTGTCCGTCTCCCTACCCGCTTCCACTACCTGCAACCTCCGGCAACCACCTGCAACCTCCGGGAACCGCACGAAAACCTTGGGTGGGGCGCAAAGTCTCCAGAGGTTTCCGTTCAGGTTTCCTAAGTGGGACAGGGGGCATTAGTGTGCGGTGATCATTAGTCAGTGCGGACTCGGTGGGCCGAAGGGCCTGTTTCCGCGCTGTATCACTAAACTAAACTTGCAGACTTTAAAATTTATGCCTGAGCCCTGATTGCATGCGGAGGAAGAGTGGGTGGGGGAATTCTCAAGCTTTCTGAAAGCACGAGTTAGTCACAAGTGAGTCACGAGAAAGATATTAAAAAAAGGTCTCTGAAATGCAATCACCTTGGTATTCCCCCATATCCTCCGTTGTATTGGCAGTTTAAACCACAAGCTGCGAAAGGGGATCTTAAGATGCCAAATATCAGTTTAGTTCAGTTTTAGAGATAAGAGCGGAAACAGGCCCTTTGGTCCACCGAATCCACACCGACCAGCGATCCCCACACACTAACACTATCCTACACACACTAGGGTGTATAATTTACATTTATACCAAAGCCAATTAACCTACAAACCTGTATGTCTTTGGAGTGTGTGATGATACTGAATAACTCCAAGAAAACCCACGCAGGTTACGGGGAGAACGTACAAACTCCGTACAGACAGCGCCCGTAGTCAGGATCGAACCCAGGTCTCTGGGGCTGTGAGGCAGCAACTCTACCGCTGCACCACCGTGCCCCCCCCCCTAACGATTCAGAACTGGCATGGCTGAAAGAAGAGTCCCGACTTTAAATGTCACCTATCCATGTTCTCCATAGATGCTGCCTGAACCGCTGAGTTACTCCACCGCTCTGTAAAACGTCGCTATCCATGTTCAGCACAGATGCTGCCTGACCCGTGAGTTACTCCAGCACTCTGTGAAACGTCACCTATCCATGTTCTCCACAGATGCTGCCTGACCCGCTGAGTTACTCCAGCACTCTGTGAAACGTCACCTATCCATGTTCTCCACAGATGCTGCCTGACCCGCTGAGTTACTCCAGCACTGTGTGAAACGTCACCTATCCATGTTCTCCACAGATGCTGCCTGACCCGCTGAGTTACTCCAGCGCTCTGTGAAACGTCACCTATTCATGTTCTCCACAGATGCTGCCTGACCCGCTGAGTTACTCCAGCACTCTGTGAAACGTCACCTATCCATGTTCTCCACACATGCTGCCTGACCCGCTGAGTTACTCCAGCACTCTGTGAAACGTCACCCATCCATGTTCTCCACAGATGCTGCCTGACCCGCTGAGTTTTCCAGCACTTTGGTGTTGCGTCACGGCTTTGGGATGCGGTTACACAAAATCACCGTCGAAGAAGTGTCTCGACCTGAAACGTCACCCATTCCTTCCCTCCAGAGATGCTGCCTGTCCCGCTGAGTTACGCCAGCATTCTGTGTCTATCTTCGGTGTAAACCAGCATCTGCAGTTCCTTCCTACACACTGTTCTAGGACTGGCAGGGTGGTAGCTCATTGCTTCCATTCACAGTTACATTTTGGAGGATATTTTTTCATGACAAGCTTGGCAATACTCTGGAAATCTCTGCCAAAAGGTACTGGTGCTGCAAACGTCACCCCTGGGATAAATTTCTGTTCAGCATCTTATCTGTGGTAAAAGCTGGCTTCTTCCAGCTTCGTACCATAGCTAAAATCAAACCGTTCCTCAAATTCGACGAGCTTGAGAAAAATCCTCCACGCATTCATCTCCTCCCGCCTCGACTACTGCAACTCCCTATACACTGGCATCAGCCAATCATCCCTGTCCCGCCTGCAATTGGTCCAAAACGCCGCAGCGAGACTTCTGACGGGTACCCGTAAAAGGGACCACATCACCCCCGATCCTGGCCTCTCTCCACTGGCTCCCAGTACAGTACAGAGTCAACTTCAAGCTTCTCTTATTTGTTTACAAAGCCCTTAATGGGCTTCCCCCCCCTTTCCCCCCCACCACCCCATATCAACCTCCAGGTCCCTCAGATCGGCCGAATTGGGGCTACTGACCATCCCGCGGTCCAGGTTTAAGCTCAGGGGTGACCGCGCTTTTGCGGTTGCAGCTCCTAGACTGTGGAACAGCATCCCTCTCCCCATCAGAACTGCCCCCTCCATCGACTCCTTACAGTCGAGGCTCAAAACATAATTCTACTCCCTAGCGTTTTGGAGGTCCCTCTGAGGGAGCGCTGTAAACAGTTTATGGGGTCTGTATGGTTGTGTCTGTGTACCATTGTGTGTATCTCATTAGTACTTGCACCGATGTACAGCACTTTGGTCAACGTGAGTTGTTTTTAAATGTGCTATACAAATAAATGTAATATTATTATTATCTCACTGCTTCGATCTCTCGCTCTCTCTCTCTCGCTCTCTCTCTTCAATACTCACTTCTCCCCTCTCTTTCGTCAATGAACAGTGCATTAATAAAAGCCACTTGACTTGCACTTGTACACTCAGTGACCCAGGGAAGCTTTTTCCCCAGAGAGTCAGTCCAAAAATGAACAGACTCATACAACATTAGCCTTGGGGCTAAATTCAGATTATTTTATGCTCCGTGGATATGAAAGAAGCATTGAAAAAAAAAAATTAAGCCTTAATGCAGATTTGGTATAAAAACACAAATATACTCCATTTTCCATTATATCCCATTGGAAGGTCAAATCCCCGCTCCCAAACAATGAAACATTTGAAAGAAGCATTATTTTCTGGGAATTACTTTCAGAAATTCTTTCACGAAGGCCTCAAGCAGAGCCGCGTACAGTGGCGCAGCGGTAGAGTTGCTGCCTCCCAGCGGTAACGACCCAAGTTCGATCCAGCCTAGGGGTACGGAGTTTGTACGTTCTCCCTGTGACCGCGTGGGTTTTCTCCGGGTGCTCCGGTTTCCTCCCACACTTCAAAGACGTGCGGGTTTGCAGGTTAATTGGCTTCGGTAAAATTTGAACAGCCTTGTCCCAGGTTACGAGTTCATTCCAAGAGCTCTCCCGAGTTTAAAAAAAAATCAAACTCGTGGTAAGCACAGAGGATGAACGTAGCGGGTACGTCGGAGCTCGGGGACGTCTCTTAGCGGCTCGGAACGCTAACGGCAGGTACTCGGGAAACGCGATAAACTCGGGAGGAAAGCTCGGGGACGTCTCTTAGCGCTAACGGCAGGTACTCGGGAAGACTCACTAACGGCAGGTGAGCACGGGAAGACTGGTGAAGATTTTTCAACATGTTGAAAAATGTCCACGAGAGCCCCGAGTACCGACGAGTGGCCATTACTGTAAATCTCCGAGTTCGAATCAGGGCCAACTTGGGGAGAACTCTTGGAATGAACTCGTACCGTGGGGCAGGGGTTTAAATTGTCCCTCGTGTGTGTAGGATGGTGCTCGTGGGGTCGCTGGTCGGCACGGAATCGGTGGGCTGAAGGGCCAGTTTCCCCGCTGTATCTCTAAAGTCTAAAGTAAAGTCTTGTACACACACACACATTAAGGCTGGTGTCATTTTTTTACCCGAGCAGGAAAGACATTTTTTAAATTATAAAGTGCACTTGAAAATGTTTTGTTTAAGAAGGAACTGCAGATGCTGGAAAATCGAAGGTAGACAAAAATGCTGGAGAAACTCAGCGGGTGAGGCAGCATCTATGGAGCGAAGGAAATAGGCAACGTTTCGGAAAAATGTTTTTCTCTCTTGATGCTCTCCTATGTCCATCGATGTGCAAATATTTATTCTTGACTTATGTATTTAAATCCCACTCTGGAGCTTGAAATCATCGTGGCCAGTGCCTCCTTGTGCAGCACACACACACTCTCTGGGCAATTGACGGAGGGCTAATTAACCCACAAACCCGCAGGTCTTTGGGATGTGGGAGGAAACCGGGGCACCCGGAGGAAGCCCACGCGGTCACGGGGGAGAACGTGCGAACTCCACACACACAGCACCCGAGGTCAGGATCGAACCTGGGTCACTGGCACTGTGGGACAGCGGCTCTGTGCCGACCTTTGCGAAGATTTGCTCTCCCTACTGTTTTCAGAGATACAGCACGGAAACAAGACCTTCGGCCCAACATGCCCATGTACCAATATGCCCATCTACACTAGCCCCACTTTCCTGCATTTGGCCCGTATACCTCTAAACCTTTCCTATCCATGTACCTGTCCAAGTGTCTGTTGAATGTTGCGATAGTCCCTGCCTCAACCACCTCCTCTGGCAACTCGCTCTATATACCCACCACTAGAATGATTCGAAGTTCCAGTGATCATGCTTGGTCATTGACTTGTTGCTAACTAACCAGTTAGCCCATCATGTCCATATCAGCTTTCCCAAACAATATCCTATTAGTACCAGCTTTCTTTTTCCCCATGTTTGCACACATGGTCATTTTTCAAGAGCATATTTAATTTCCTTTTGAAAGTTCAATGTTATCAATTATCCTGGCATTTAACATGTCACAGGTTTGACTGGCATGCAGAGTGCAGAGTGTTCCTAGTTCTCAAAAGTTGGCCGATCTTCCTTTCTGCTTTGCGTTGATATCCGAGGTGCTTTGTAAGTTGACTCAGTAGGCTCTGCTGTAAGACTGTAACACGTGTGTTTCTGGCCCTTGTTACATAGTGCTCTCAGAAATGGCTGGTGACACCACCAGAGTTTTAATCTTCAGGCAAATTTCAGATCCTGCACAGAAGAATTTGGAAATACAGCGCGGAAACAGGCCCTTCGGCCCACCGAGTCCGCGCCGACCAGCGATCCCCGCACACTAGCATGACCCTACACACACTAGTGACAATTTCACAATTAAAAAAAAAAAACCCAAAAACCAATTGGCCTACAAACCTGCACGTCTTTGGAGTTTGGGAGGAAACAGGGGCACCTGGAGGAAACCCACGCAGGTCACGGGGAGAACGTGCAAACACCGTACAGACAGCACAGACAGTCAGGATCTCTGGTGCTGTGAGGCAGCAGCTCTACCCGCTGCACCATTGGAATAGAACGCCACTTTATCTGGCTTTGAATATGTAGGGTTTCCTAAAGTGCACCTCCCTAATGAGGCTCATCCATTGTTTACTGTTCCTGAAGCCTCACAGATTATACTTTTAGACTTCAGAGATACATCGCAGAAAATTGTGTGCAGTTTTGGTCCCCTCATTTGAGGAAGGACATTCTTGCCATTGAGGGAGTGCAGCGTAGGTTTACCAGGTTAATTCCTGGGATGACTGTCATATGCTGAGAGAATGGAGCAGCTGGGTTTGTACACTCTGGAGTTTAGAAGGATGAGAGGTGATCTCATTGAAACATATAAGATTGTTAAGGGCTTGGAAACGCTAGAGGCAGGAAACATGTTCCCGATGTTGGGGGAGTCCAGAACCCGGGGCCACAGTTTAAGAATAAGGGGTAAGCCATTTAGAACGGAGACGAGGAAACACTTTTTCTCACAGAGAGAGGTGAGTCTGTGGAATTCTCTGCCTCAGAGGGCGGTGGAGGCCGGTTCTCTGGATGCTTTGAAGAGAGAGCTAGATAGGGCTCTTAAAAATAGCGGAGTCAGGGGATATGGGGAGAAGGCAGGAACGGGGTACTGATAGGGGATGATCAGCCATGATCACATTGAATGGCTCGAAGGACCAAATGGCCTACTCCTGCACCTATTGTCTATTGTCTATTGAAACAGGCCCTTCGGCCCACCCAGTCCATGCCGACCAACGATCACCCTGTACACTAGCACTATCCTACACACACTGGGGACCATTGACAAGTGTGGGGGGAAACCGGCGCACCCAGGGAAAACCCACGCGGTCCCGGGGAGAACGTGCAAACTCCACACAGACAGCACCCTAGCGAGTGATAGGTGGATACAGGTGAAGGGGGGTTTGATTGCCAGATGGGTGGACAGAGGCTGGAGATGAATAGGAGACAAAAGGGCGAAAGACAAGGAGGAAACAGGAGCGAAATGTGAAGGTGGAGGAAAGGTTACAGCTGGAAGGGGATGTATCATGTTGGCAGAACATTCAGTTCCGAAATGGTTGAAACGAGAGAGGGGGTTAGGGCGATATTACTTGAAATTGGAGAATTGGAGAAGATGCAACACCTGTCCCTGTACCTCTCCCCTCGACTCTGTCCAGGGACCCCGACAGTCCTTTCAGGTGAGGCTGAGGTTCACTTGTACCTCCCCCAACCTCATCTGCTGTATCTGCTGTTCCGGGTGTGGGCTCCTATACATCGGCAAGACCAAGCGCAGACTGGCCGATCGTTTCGCTGAAGAAAGGAAAAAGGAAAAGGAGGAGCCTGAGGGCTGTTAAGGAGAGCTGAGAAGGGAAGGAGACAGCAAGGGAGAATTGAATTCTCCAATTTGCTGTAGCCCTTGCTGTCTCCTCCCCTCTCAACTCTCCCTCTGCCCCCGGGCTCCTCCTCTTCCTTTCCCCTTTCTTCTCCCCACCCTGCATCAGTCTGAAGAAGGGTTTCGGGACGAAACGTCGCCTATTTCCTTCGCTCCATAGATGCTGCCGCACCCGCTGAGTTTCTCCAGCACTTCTGTCTACGATAGATCTGCCATGGCTGAATGGCGGAGTAGACTTGATGGGCCGTAAAATGGGCCCCATTCTGCTCCTATGACTTGTGAACCTAACGAAAACCAGGGAGAACGTCCAAACTCCGCACACGGGCAGGAACGAACCGGGGTGAGGCAGCAGCACTACCCGCAGCACTGCCCGAGGTAGAAAGGATGAACTTATGAATGGGAAGACAGCGAAACAGATGGGGAGGGGGAGGGGGTGGCAAACAGTAATATCACACTTGCATTATCACAACAAAATTTAAAATCAACCCCAGTTATGGTTAAGGTTCAAATAATGAGTCAAATACCTTGAAGAAGCCTTTGCATCCTTCACAGGTCCGCACACCATAATGTTGGCATGAAGCATTATCCCCGCACACAGCACACTGACCTTCACTGGAGGGGGCGTTCCGGGCAGGCGGAGAGGGGATGGGGTTATCAATTACAATGGGACTGTCCAAGATCCGCGCTCCATGGTCCATAGGCAAGGGGGGGAAAGTCATGGAGGCTTGGTTGGCGATATCATAAGACATGGTGTCGACTAGCTGGTGGACAGTATTGGGTCCGTGGGGGCGTGCGTCCAGCCTCATGTGGCAATGCGGACCAGGGGACTCCGAGGGCAACTGCTTGAAGGAGAAGAAGGAAAGCTGGGAAACATTCTTAGGCTGATCCAACAAGTGGTCCACCTCCCCGTACTGGAGCGAATGATGAGGGAAAGCATCGTCCCAAATCGACACTTGCTGCATCTGGAAACCAGGGGTTGAAGATGCCGGGATGGAGCAGGACCCGTTGTAGTACTGCGAAGGTCCACACGGAGGCGTCACCTCCTCCAAGTGCATGTTGATCGAACCCGGGTAACAGCCGAACATTTGAACGTCCTCCATTTTGAATGGCGACTGCTGGTTGGAAACCATTAGTTGGTACAGATAGGCGTCAAAGTCGCCATTGTTGCTGTCAATGAAGGTGTTGAAGCTGGGCAAAGAGGTGGTGGCGGCAATCTCCGTGGCAGAGAGGTCCATGCCAAACTTGACAAACTCCGAAGTCAAAAAGTCAGAAGGGTGGTCTTCGTAGGAGCCCCCACATTGTGGCATCGTCGCATATTGTGCCTGAAGACAAGGCATCTCTGAAAGCAGAACACAGCAGAGTCATGTCACCGACTGTTCCAGTCCCCCTTCACCAACATAACTTCAGAAATACCGACCACGCACCGGGTGAAAATAGAATGACAAAGATCGCATTGAACCACAAGGATGAAGGGTTAATTTATTGAGACCGTCGTGCGTTTTACACATCAACACCACTCTTAATTTGATAACGTGTTTGTCTAACTGTGGGGAGTTTGTACGGTCCCCATCGAGGGGAACTCCCTTCCATCGAGGGGATCTATCGCAGTCGCTGCCTCAAAAAGGCTGGCAGTCTCATCAAAGACCCACACACCATCCTGGCCACACACTCATCTCTCCCTGCTGCCTTCAGGTAGAAGGTACAGGAGCCTGAAGACTGCAACGTCCAGGTTCAGGAATAGCTACTTCCCCACAGCCATCAGGCTATTAAACCTGGCTCGGACAAAAATCAGAACATTAATAACCCATAATCTGTTTATTTGCCCTTTATCAGTTTATTTATTCATGTGTGTATATTATATATATTTATATAATGGTATATGGACACACTGATCTGTTTTGTAGTCAATGCCACCTATGTTCTGAAGAAGGGTTTCGGTCCGAAACGTTGCCTATTTCCTTCGCTCTATAGATGCTGCTGCACCCGCTGAGTTTCTCCAGCTTTTTTGTGTAACCTTCGATTCTCCAGCATCTGCAGTTCCTTCTTAAATGCCACCTATGTTCTGTTGTGCTGAAGCAAAGCAAGAATTTCATTGTCCTATCAGGGACACATGACAATAAACTCACTTGAATCTCTCCCAGTGACACAAGTTCATAAGTTATAGGAGCAGAATCAGGCCATTCAGCCCATCAGGTCTACTCCGCCATTCAATCATGGCTGATTTCTCTCTCTCTCTCCCTCTCAACCCCATTCTCCTGCCTTTGCCCCATAACTTGTGACCTGCGTGGTTTTTCTCCGGGTGCTCAGGTTTCCTCCCACGCTCCAAAGACGTGCAGGTTTGTAGGTTAATTGGCTTGGTGTAAATGTAACTTGTCCCGAGTGTGTCTAGGATAGTGTTAATATGCGGGGATCGCTGGTCGGCACGGACTCGGTGGGCCAAAGGGCCTGTTTCTGCGCTGTATCTCGAAACTAAACTAGGCTGCTGTCCAAGCAACGGTGTTGGCGGCATGACAGCAGACAGTCCAAGTACACACACAAGTGCCATTTGTCAGCACAGTGATATAGAAGTAGAAATATCAAAGCCCATGTCATCTCCTTCACAAACATTGATAGCTGCTGTTGGAAAAAATATGCTCAACTTGCAGGGGCACTGACAGAGTGACACAGCGTAGAAGCGAGCCCTTCGGCCCAACTTGCCCACACCGGCCAACATGCCCCATCCACACGAGCCCCACCTGCCTGCCCATATCCCTCTAAATCCCAGTTCAATCCCGAACCAGGGGCCACACACACAGTTTAAGAATAAGGAGGAAGCCATTTAGAACGGAGACGATGAAACACTTTTTCTCACTGAGAGTTGTGAGTCTGTGGAATTCTCTGCCTCAGAGGGCGGGGGAGGCAGGTTCTCTGGATGCTTTCAAGAGAGAGCTAGATAGAGCTCTTAAAGATAGCGGAGTGAGGGGATATGGGGAGAAGGCAGGAACGGGGAACTGATTGGGGATGATCAGCCATGATCACATTGAATGGCGGTGCTGGTGCTGGCTCGAAGGGCCGAATGGCCTACTCCTGCACCTATTGTCTATTGTCATAAATCTTTCCTATCCATGTACTAGGCCAAGTGTTTTGTATTTAAACATTACGATTGCAGCTGCCTCAGCTACCTCCTCCGGCAGCTCGTTCCATACTCCTGCCATCCTTTGTGCAAGAATAGGATGCCCCTTGGTCTCCTATTCAATCTTTCCCCCTTCACTTTAAACCTATGCTTAGTGTTTGGACATGCAGATGTCTGAAATTGACACCAGTAAAAAGATAGCAACATATAAATAGAAAGGGCCTATATATTCCCTCCAGCCCGCTCCCATTCAAAGCTGATCAATATCAACTTGATTTACAATCCTCGTTTCCCTAAGGCATAATCCCATCACTTAATAAATGTCACACGTTCTCAGTTTTAAGATGTTTAAGTCACCCCCCCCCCCCCCCCCCCCCCCATCCGTTCCACTGAAGATTGCTTCTCCAATATCAAACATTTCATTTCATTTAGAACGCCTTTTAAGGCTCAGACACACAAGGGAACTGCAGATGCTGGAATCTTGCATAGAACACAGAAAGCTGGGGTAACTCAGCAGATCAGGCAGCATCTGTGGGGGTAAATGAACAGGCGACGTGTCGGGTCAAGGCCATTCGTCAGACTGATTGGAGTGCTGGGGGGGGGGGGAGAAAGCTGCGAAGGAACTGCAGATGCTGGTTTAAAGCGAAGATAGACACAAAAAGCTGGAGTAACTCAGTGGGACAGGCAGCATCTCTGGAGAGAAGGAATGGGTGACGTTTTGGGTCGAGACCCTTCTTCAGACCCTTCTTCAGGGAAGGAGAGCTGGATGGGCTTTGCAGGATGGGACGATGGGAGTAGCAGGAACAGGGTACTGATTCTGGATGATCAGCAGTGATCATATTGAATGGCAGTGCTGGTTTCGAAGGGCCGAATGGCCTATGTTCTATGTTTGTGAGACCACACCTGGAGTATTGTGTACAGTTTTGGTCTCCTAATCTGAGGAAAGACATTCTTGCCATAGAGGAAGTGCAGAGAAGGTTCACCAGACTGATTCCTGGGATGGCAGGACTTTCATATGAGGAAAGACTGGATAGACTCGGCTTGTACTCGCTAGAATTTAGAAGATTGAGGGGGGATCTTATAGAAACTTACAAAATTCTTAAGGGGTTGGACAGGCTAGATGCAGGAAGATTGTTCCCGATGTTGGGGAAGTCCAGAACAAGGGGTCACAGTTTAAGGATAAGGGGGAAATCCTTTAGGACCGAGATGAGAAAAACATTTTTCACACAGAGAGTGGTGAATCTGTGGAATTATCTGCCACAGAAGGTAGTTGAGGCCACAGTTCATTGGCTATATTTAAGAGGGAGTTAGATGTGGCCCTTGTGGCTAAAGGGATCAGGGGGTATGGAGAGAAGGCAGGTACGGGATACTGAGTTGGATGATCAGCCATGATCATATTGAATGGCGGTGCAGGCTCGAAGGGCCGAATGGCCTCTACGCCTGCACCTATTTTCTATGTTTCTATGTAGCGTCAGGCTGAACAACCAGACAGTGTTGCCTAGGCCATGATGGTATGGAGCGGACATTTCACTGGTCTACTGCGGAGGTTCGATCTCCTGGGGATGACTTTACTTTCTCTCAGTGACTCAGACTTCCTTCCTCAGTTGTAAGTTTGTATGTACTTATCTATGGAGATAAGTACATACAAACACCACCAATAACAGCCACCCACTCGAAACCCAAAGCGGAACCGCCCACATTGCAGCGCCTCACTGCGTTATCACGAGTGCCATCTCTCAGATGAGCAAAGAGAAAAAAACGCAAAGCGCTGGAGGAACTCAGCGGGTCAGGCAGCGACTGTGGAGGGAATGATCAGACGATGATTCGGGTCGGGATCCTTCTTCAAAGGAGATTTAGCTCTTGGGGCTAACGGAATCAAGGGATGGGGGGGGGGGGGGGGGGGGTGGAAACAGGAGCGAGATACTGATTCAGGATGATCAGCCATGATCTTATTGAATGGCGATGGGGAGAGAGGGGACGCAAGGGTTAACTGAAATTAGGGAAATCAATATTCATACCGCTGGGGTGTAAGCTGCCTGAGCGAAATATGAGGAGCTGTTCCTCCAACTTGCGTGTGGTCTTACTCTGACTTAGAGATTGGGACCCAAACAGCGGCAGGCATGACCATCAATCCAGATAATCGTCTGGGATAAGCATGAGTTATGGTGTCATTACTCAATCATTGCTGCTATCATCTGAGCCAGGATTTCCATAATGCTGGTCTGCAGTTCTACTCAAGTCGACTCTGCAAGAAATTCACAAGTCTGCAAAAAAAAAGTGCAGGTGGATACAAAGTGCTGGAATAACTCAGGTAGCATCTCTGTAGAAAAAGGAGGTGGGCGTTTCAGGTTCAGGTTCAGGTTCAGGTCGGGACCCTTCTTCAGACTCTGCACCAAAGATAGACTGAGAGTGCTCGATTAACTCAGCGGGTCAGGCAGCATCTCGGGAGAAAAAGGACGGCTGACGTTCCGACTCAACCAGTCTGCCAGGGGTCATTTGTTGCCGGCCCGGATTTGCCCTGGTCTTTTCGCCTCCTTGTCCAGCTCTTCCGGGTTTTCTCCCCCATCCCAAAGACGTGCGGGTTTGTAGGTTAACCGGGCCCCTCTGTAAATTGTCCCTGGTGTGCAGGGAGTGGGTGAGGAAGTGGGATAACATAGAACTAGTGTGAGCGGGCGATCGATGGTCGGAGTGGACTCGATGGGCCGAAGGGCCTGTGTCCATGCTGTATCTAAGAGGGAGTTAGAGGGAGTAAGATGGAGTCCATGCTATATTTAAGAGGGAGTTAGATGTGGCCCTTGTGGCTAAGGGGATCAGGGGGTATGGAGAGAAGGCAGGTACGGGATACTGAGTTGGATGATCAGCCATGATCATATTGAATGGCGGTGCAGGCTCGAAGGGCCGAATGGCCTACTCCTGCACCTAATTTCCATGTTTTCTATGTTTCTATGTATCTCCAAACTAATGTCAACTAACAATATCATTGCCCGCATTTTCCCTTCAGTTAAATACGTAACTCTTCATGTTTTTGGTCCATAGGATGAAAAAAAATAATTAGAGGTTGCAAAAAAATTAAATGTATTTTTCATATTCTTTTTTAAATATATAGTTCCGCTGATCTCTGCACATTATTCATTCTCACCAGCTGAATCTGCACCTCCTTTGCTACCTCTTTTAAAGCACCTTGATGCATCCCGCAAGTTATTTCTAAGATAGACACAAAAAGCTGGAGTAACTCAGCGGGACAGGCAGCATCACTGGAGAGAAGGAATGGGTGACGTTTCGGGTCGAGGCTCTTCTTCAGATTATTCCAGCTGTTTGTGTTTATCTTCGGTTTAAGCCAACATCTGCAGTTCTTTCCTGGTTAACTCATCCCTTCCCACCCAAACCACCCCCTCCCCCAGGTACCTTCCCCTGCAACCGCAGAAGATGCAACACCTGTTGCTATACCTCCTCCCTCGACTCTGTCCAGAGACCCCGACAGTCCTTTCAGGTTAGGCCGAGATTCACTTGCACCTCCTCCAACCTCGTCTACTGTATCCGCTGTTCAAGATGTGGACTCTTATACATCGGCGGGCGAGACCAAACGCAGACTGGGCGATCGTTCCGCGGAACACATTCGCTCAGCCCGCCTGAACCAACCTGATCTCCCGGTTGCCAAACACTTTAATTCCCCTCCCCATTCCCACTATGACCTTTCTGTCCTGGGCCTCTCCATTGTCAGAGTGAGGCTAAACGCAGATTGGAGGAACAGCATCTCATATTTCGCTTGGGCAGCTTACACCCCAGTGGTATGAATATTGATTTCTCTCACTTCAGGTAGCCCCAGCATTCCCTCTCTCTCTCTCTATCCCTCCCCCACCCAAGTCACACCAGCTTCTCGTTCTCACCCAACAAACAGCTAACAACGGCCTGTTTCCTTCATCACCGTTACTTTTTTTGCATATCTTTCATGCATTGTTCTTTATCTCGCTACAACACCGTCTATATCTCTTGTTTCCCTTATCCCTAACCAGTCTGAAGAAGGGTCTCGACCCAAAACGTGGGGTGGGAGATTGCAACCTTCACGTAGACCACCGTGTTTCGACGAATGCAATCAACCTGCCGTGCGCAATCAAATAAGATCAAATAGAACAAGTTGTCCTACAACTTTAGGCTGTGCACGCCATACGTCACCCATTCCTTCTCTCCAGAGATGCTGCCTGTCCCGCTGAGTCACTCTAGCTTTTTGTGTCTATCTTCGGGTTAAACCAGCATCTGCAGTTCCTTTCCTATACACATTATTTCTGTTGCAAGATCGCCAGCAACGTGCGATAAGGACAACATTTCGGGCTCAAGATATTTTGTGCACACAAAATATCACCATTTAGAATCCAAGAGGCTGAATGTGCTGATTGTGCTTTTCTAACAAACCTTCCGATAAGATGTTAACACACTTTCCATCCCCCTCCCATTCCGAATCCGACCTTTCTGTCCTGGGCCTCTTCCATGGCCAGAGTGAGCAACACCGTAAATTGGAGGAGCAGCACCTCATATTCCGCTTGGGCAGTCTGCACCCCAGCGGCAGGAACATTGAATTCTCTAATTTCAGGTATTCCCTTCTTTCTCCTCCCCTTCCTGTTTTTTCACACACAGAGAGTGGTGAATCTCTGGAACTCTCTGCCGCAGAGGGTAGCCGAGGCCAGTTCATTGGCTATATTTAAGAGGGAGTTAGATGTGGCCCTTGTGGCTAAGGGGATCAGAGGGTATGGGGAGAAGGCAGGTACGGGATACTGAGTTGGATGATCAGCCATGATCATATTGAATGGCGGTGCAGGCTCGAAGGGCCGAATGGCCTACTCCTGCACCTAATTTCTATGTTTTTATGTTTCCCAGATCTCCCTCAGCCCACTGGACCCACCTCTTCCTTTCTTCTTCCCCCCACCCTCACATCAGTCTGAAGAAGGGTCTCGACTATTTCCTTCGCTCCATAGATGCTGCCTCACCCGCTGAGTTTCTCCAGCATTTTTGTCTACCTTCGATTTTCCAGCGTCCGCAGTTCCTTCTTAAACACTTTCCAACAGGATGTTTTTTCTAATTCCTAAATGGCATCGATGTTCCTTGTTGCCTGATAAACACAAACTTGGGAGAAAGTTGCAACTGTGGCACAAACACTTCGTGCAGTCATGTTAAATGTGTGGAGGCGGCATCGGGCACTGTAGTGCCACCCAAATATGCCAGCCTGCCTGGTACCCGCATCTTCCAATCTCTAATGAGGTAGCTCTAACCAGGCAGTGGGGGGGGGGAGGTACTTTAGTTTAGAGATACAGCATGGAAACAGGCCCTTCGGCCCCCCCGAGACTGCGCCGACTAGCAATCCACGCACCTTAACCCTACACACACCAGGGACAATTTTACATTTATGCCAAGCCAATT